>NC_133330.1:334937562-335282562 GCF_042186555.1 Aquarana catesbeiana | reverse complement strand
ATCAAACACAGCTGGACTCAAATGAAGGTGTAGAACCATCTCAAGGATGATCAGAAGAAATGGACAGCACCGGAGTTATATATATGAGTGTCACAGCAAAGGGTCTGAATACTTAGGACCATGTGATATTTCAGTTTTTCTTTTTTAATAAATCTGCAAAAATATCAACAACTCTGTGTTTTTCTGTCAATATGGGGTGCTGTGTGTACAATATGGGGTGCTGTGTGTACAATATGGGGTGCTGTGTGTACAATGTGGGGCGCTGTGTGTGCAATATGGGGTGCTGTGTGTACAATATAGGGTGCTGTGTGTACAATATGGGGTGCTGTGTGTACAATATAGGGTGCTGTGTGTACAATATGGGGTGCTGTGTGTACAATATGAGGGGCTGTGTGTACAATGTGGGGCGCTGTGTGTGCAATATGGGGTGCTGTGTGTACAATATGGAGTGCTGTGTGTACAATATGGGGTGCTGTGTGTACATTAATGAGGAAAAAAATGAACTTAAATGATTTTAGCAAATGGCTGCAATATAACAAAGAGTGAAAAATGTAAGGGGGTCTGAATACTTTCCGTCCCCACTGTATATATATATATATATATATATATATATACACAATAGTTTGTATATTATTATTATTTAAGGTACTTATATAGCGCTGTCAATTTGCGCAGCGCTTTACATATACATTGTACAGTCACATCGGTCCCTACCCTTAAGGAGCTCATGTCTTTGGAGTAGTAAAATATAAATATATATATATATATATATATATATATATATATATATATATATATATATATATATATAATATATATAACTTTCCTACAGACTAAATAATAAACACTGATTTGGGTTATTTTCACCAAAGAAATCTAGCAATGTACTGTTTGGCCTAAATTTACGAAGAACGATTATTTATTAGCAAGTTTTTTTAACAGAAACAAAGAAAAAAAATATTTTTTTAATTTTTGTATTTTTTTGTTTATTTAGCAACAAATTAAAATCCCAGTGGTGATTAAATACCACCAAAAGAAAGCTCTATTTATGTGAAAAGAAATGATAAAAATTTAGTTTGGGTACAGTGCTGCATGACTGCGCAATTGTCATTCAAAGTATGACAGCGCTGAAAGCTGAAAATTGGCCTGGACAGGAAGGGGGTGAAAGTGCCCGGTATTGAAGTTAGTGATCACCAAAGGCGGGGCGTAACATTACTTTACTCTACTGTAACGTTTGTAGTCAAAAAAGAGAAAGGCAATTCCTAACTTTTCGAACCAGGCTTTTTGTTTCACCCAACGCTACTGATGCACTTTCTTTTTCCTTTAGGTTTATATTTTTTCGTGTGCCAAATTTCCAAGAAATAAGAAGAGAGACGTCATCACCTTAATGTAAGAGTGCCCGGTATTGAGGGTGTAAAGTAGAACTTCACTTTCCCCAATTAACATTGCATATTTTGAATCCTCATGCTGCTAGTATTAGTAAATAGATGGGAAAGGTCATCCCCCCAGTTCCGTTAAGTTACAGGTTGACTTGTCCATACAGGATCCTGGAAGACTGATTAACTCTTCCCCGCCTGGATAAGTGGGAGGACGATCTCTGCAGCAGCAAGGAATGCAGAGAAAGGCATTTAAAGTGCCGATCACAAAGCTTCCTTTTGAATGGTCAGGGCTGTCTGGGCTCCTGCTGATTGATGACCTCCATCAAGTCAAAGTAAAAGGCCCATCACCCAGCCAATGGTCGGGGCGGTCTGAGGTCCTTCCAGTGAAAGTTATTCCTACTCCACACCACATGTGTTGACTCAGCGGTGACCTTTTTTATTCATTCACTGGGGAGAGGAAGCCAATTGTGGCCCAATAAAAACAATTCCCGATTACCAGATGATACATCTGACCTGTGACATCGAGTGTCAATATGTAGAACGCCATTAGGAAATAACTTCCATTCTGGGATGAAAAAAGACAATTTACAAAACGTTGATCGTTTTAGACATGATACAAGGCGATGACGTCTCTCTTCTTATTTCTTGGAAATTTGGCACATGAAAAAATATAAACCTAAAGGAAAAGGAAAGTGCATCAGTAGCGTTGGGTGAAACAAAAAGCCTGGTTTGAAAAGTTAGGAATTGTCTTTCTCTTTTTTGACTACAAACGTTACAATAGAGTAAAGTAATGTTAAGCCCCGCCTTTGGTGATCACTAACTTCAATACAGCGCGCTTTCACCTTCTTCCTGTCCAGGCCAATTTTTAGCTTTCGGCACTGTCGCACTTTGAATGACGATTGCGCGGTCAAGCAACAATGTACCCAAATGAAATTTTTAGCTTTTTTTTTACATAGATAGAGTTTTTCTTTTTTTGGTGGTTGTTAATCACCACTGAGATTTTTTTTTTTTGCCAAACTAAGTAATTTTTCTTCTTCGCTGATGTGCACTGATGAGGCTGCCCCAATGGACACTGATGAGGCTGCACTGATGGGCACTGATGAGGCTGCCCTGATGGACACTGATGAGGCTGCACTGATGGACACTGATCAGGCTGCCCTGATGGACACTGATGAGGCTGCACTGATGGACACTGATGAGGCGGTACTGATGGGCACTGCTGGCCACTGATGAGGCTGCACTGATGGGCACTGATGAGGTGGTGGCACTGATGGGCACTGATAAAGCTGCCCTGATGGACACTGATGAGGCTGCACTGATGGACACTGATAAGGTGGCACTGATGGGAACTGGTGAGGCTGCACTGATTGACACTGATGAAGCAGTACTGATGGGCACTGATGAGGCTGCACTGATGGGCTTTGATAAGGTGGTGGCACTGATAAGGTGGTGGCACTGATGGGCACTAATGAGGCTGCACTAATTGACAATGATGAGGCTGCACTGATGGGCACTGATAGGGTGGCACTGATGAGCACTGATGAGGCTGCACTGATGAGGCTGCACTGATGGGCACTGATGAGGTTTCATTGATGGACACTGATGAAGTGGTACTGATGGGCACTGATGAGGCCGCACTGACGAGGCTGCTCTGATGGGCACTGATACGGTGGCAATGATGGGCACTGCTGAGGCTGCACTGATGGGCACTGATGAGGCAAAACTGATGGGCACTGATAAGTTGCACTGATGAGCATTGATAGGCTGCACTGATGGGAACTGATAGGCGGCGCTGAAGGGACTGCACTGATCATCAGGGCACTAAGTGAATTCTAAAGAAGCTCTTTTAAAGTGAAGCCAATCCATCTGTCTTCCTTCACAACCAAGTTATATGTGCACCCCTTATTTCAGATTGTACTGATATTACATGCTTTTATGATATGTTGTTTTATTGTGCAAATAAATTGTATTTTTTATGTATAATTTTCTTTGAATTTTGTTTTGGCACACTAAAATCCCTATTTCTCATTGTCCCTTGGAGACACATGGGGAACTTTCTACGATTCTACTGACATTAGAGGGGATGGTGCCGTGTTATTATTATTACAACCTCCACCACCTAGTTTGTGATATGTAGGGGAACTACATTGGTGGATGTGATTGGAACAGACCTGGGAACTGAGATGCGGCTGAGATTTACCTGTGAGGTGTCAACTCCAATAAACTTCCTAAATATACCTTCAAAACCTTCAAGTATGATGAACCTTTCTACTGAGCGCTCCTCTATACCCATCCAAAAGTACTCTGTTGGGGGTCTTTCCTATTGCTTTCAGAAAGGCATCAGCCTGAGACCTACACTACACCTCCATTGGGTACAAGCCTCCCCCCAAAGGATGACCAAGCCCTTGGTGCTACTATCAATACAAGACCATCAACCGGTTCAGCGCTGTCACACACTCACACACGTGGGAGCCCATAGTTATCAGCTTCACCCATTTGGCATCTGAAAAGAGTTTTGTTTATGAAAGGTTTTGTCATCTAGCGTTCGTAACTAGTGTGCCCATGTCTGCTAGCTCCTCCAAGTGACCTCTTGTGTGCCCAAGTGTCATCTAGTGACTCAAGTATACCTATGTGCGCACTGTGACTCCAGTACACCCAAGAAGATCCTGTGTCATCTTGTCACCCCTAGTAGCTCCAAATGACATCACCAGTGTCATCTAGTGACTCCAGTATGACTCCAGTATGATCCTGTACCTCCATTGCACCTCAGAGCATCCTGTGCCATCTAGTCACCCTAGGGAGAACTGTGCGCCCCATGACTCCAGCACACCTAAGAGCATCCTGTGTCATCTTTTGACCCCTAGTTGCTCTAAGTGACCTCTTGTGCACCCCAGTGTCATCTAGTAATGCCAGTGAGTCCCTGTACACCTTGCTCCTAGTGCACTCCAAAGCATCCTCTGTCATCTTTGACTCCAGTGTGCCCCGTGTCTCCAGCACCCCCCCAGGATGCCTTGTGTGCCCCATGACCCCAGCAAACACCTCCTGTGTCATCTTGTGACTCCTAGGGGCCTCAAATGACCTCTGTTGTGCCACAGTGTCATCTAGTGGCTTCAGTACGCTCATATCATCCTATGACTCTGAGTGACCTTCTGTACACCCCAGTGTTATGTAGTGTGCTCCAGTGTGCCCATGTCATCCTGTGTCTCTTTGTGGCCTCCTGTGCACCCCAGCATCATCTAGTGATTTACATTTTCCCCAGAGCATCCAGTGTCATCTTGTGACCCCTGGTTGCTTTAAGTGACCTCTTTTGCACTAAAATGTCATCTAGTGACTCCAGTAAGCCCCCGTACACCTCATGCCTCTAGTACACTCCACAGCATCCTATGTCATCTTTTACCCCAGTCTGCCCCATGTCTCCAGTGGACACCAGAGCATCCTGCGTCATCTTGTGACCCCTAGTGGTTCCAAGTAACTTCTGTGCCTCAGTGTCACTGAGTGGATCCAGTGCGTTCATGCCATCGTATGACTGTGATCACAGTGTCCATGTGCCCATGTCATCTAGTGGTTCCAAGTGACCTCTTGTGTGCACCAGTGTCATCTAGTGACTCCAGTGCGTCCCTGTGCACCCCATGATTCTAGTGCACCCCAAAGCATCTAGTGTTACCTAGTCAGGGGGGCTCTGTGACTCCTGCGTACCCCTGAGCATCCCGTGTCATCTTGTAACTCCTAGGGGCCTCAAATGACCTTTATTGTGCCCCAGTGTCATCCAGTGGCTTCAGTGCGCTCATACCATCCTGTGACTCTTTGTGGCCTCCTGTGCACCCCAGTGTCATCTAGTGGCTTGCTTCAGTGTGCTCATACCATCCTGTGACTCTTTGTGGCCTCCTGTGCACCCAAGTGTCATCTAGTAATTTTAATTTTCTCCAGACCATCCTGTCCCATCTTGTGACCCCTTGTTGCTTTAAGTGACCTCCTTTGCACCCGAATGTCATCTAGTGACTCCAGTAAGCCCCCGTGCACCCCATGACTCTAGTACACTCCACAGCATCCTGTGTCATTTTTGACACCAGTCTGCCCCATGTCTCCAGTGGACACCAGATCACCCTGTGTCATCTTGTGACCCCTAGTGGTTCCAAGCAACTGCTTTTGTGCCTCAGTGTCATTTATTGGATCCAGTACATTCAAGCCATCCTATGACTGTGACCCCAGTGTCATTGTGCCCATATCATCTAGTGGTCACAAGTGACCTCTTGTGTGCCCCAGTATCATCTAGTGACTCCAGTGCACCCCATGACTCTACTACACCTCAAAGCATCCAGTGTTATCTAGTAATTTGAGTGAGCTCTGTGACTCCTGCATACCTCAGAGCATCCTGTGTCATTTTGTGACTTCTAGGTGCCTCAGATGACCTCTGTTGTGCCCCAGTGTCATCTAGTGGCCTCAGTGTGCTCATACGATCCTGTGACTCTGAGTGACCTTCTGTACACCCCAGTGTTATGTAGTGTGCTCCAGTGTGCCCATGTCATCCTGTGTCTCTTTGTGGCCTCCTGTGTACCCAAGCATCATCTAGTGATTTCAATTTTCCCAGTGTCATCTTATGACCTCTGGTTGCTTTAAGTGACCTCTTTTGCACTAAAATGTCATCTAGTGACTCAAGTAAGCCCCCCCCCCCCCCCGTGCACCTCATGCCTCTATTACACTCCACAGCATCCTATGTCATCTTTGACCCCAGTCTGCCCCATGTCTCCAGTGGACACCAGAGCATCCTGTGTCATCTTGTCACCCCTAGTGATTCCAAGCAAACTCTTGTGTGCCTCAGTGTCACTGAGTGGATCCAGTGCATTCAAGCCATCCTTTGACTGTGACCCCAGTGTCCATGTCATCTAGTGGTTCCAAGTTGTGTGCCCCAGTGTCATCTAGCAACTCCAGTGCTCTCCTGTGCACCCCAAGACACCCTGTGTGATCTAGTCACTCCAAGGAGCTCTGTGACTTCTGTGTACCCTAGAGCATTCTGGGTCACTTTGTGACCCCAGTGCTCCCCAGAACATTCTGCATCATCTTGTGACTTCTAGTATGTCCTGTGGTCCTCCGTGGCTACTATATGACACTGGGACATGCATGCACTCTCTGGTTTGCTTGGCAGTAGTCTGGCCTGCTACACTCCACCATTAGTACTCTCTTCTGCCTCCTAACCCTCAGGTATGCTCTTGAAACTACTTGGGCTGTCCTTCTCTCGGCGGATATGGGCCCTTGTCCACAACATATGTCACTACAGGACTACAGAGCCCTGAGGTTTGTGTCTCCTTTGGCTGTCCTATAAATATGTATGCTGATAATATATGTTTATGCCTGGGGGGGTCGGAAGTAGGTAGGGTAGGCCAGACAATATCAGCAACAGACCTAACTCAAGGGAAAGAGGAATGTTGAACAATTTTTAAACTCTTTTTTTTTTTTTTAAACTAACCTCAAGAACAAACCTCAAATGATCTGCTTTCTGCACCATCTCTTGGCTGGGTTGGCCAGATTAGGAAGTAGCTAGTTGAAGGTTGGATTAAGTGGCCTCTAAAGCTGGACTTTTCCTGTTGACTTTCCTCGCCTTTGGATCTTTGAAGTTGCCTCCAACATGAGATTTATCTCTTCTTATCCTCTCGGAAGTTGGACTTTTCTTGAAGTTACTCTTGAACAGAGATTTTTTTTGATCATGTTGAACTGTACACAGTGAGCATTGGCCTCCCGAGAGGAGATTATTTACCCAGCCAAACCTTCAAAGAAATTCACGAGTCTTGATTGATGTGTTTACCTACAAGTGGTCTTAAAATATGCCTTCGGAACATGGCGTAAATGTGCGTGTGCTTTTCATGTTTTATGTTTTACCATCTTTACTTCAGGGCTGGAAACACAGGTGAATCTCCAACGTGCACATTACATCATGTTTGCATATTTTTTTTACTTCTCGTTATAAGCTCCTTAAAACCCAACTAGAAAAGTAGTTAAAGAGGAATTCCAATTTAATGTAAAAACTTAGATGAACATACAGTAAATTAATGAAGTTTCCTTGGTATAAGAACAATGGTGGATTGTCTGAAAAATTACCTGTCTGAAAATATGTTTCCATTTTTTTCCTGATAATTATTGAATCTCGATCAAATATACCCTGTGCTGTACATTTTATATAACCTATTCAAATAGATTGTAAGCTCCTTGAGGGCAGGGACTGATGTGAATGTATAATACATATGTAAAGCGCTGCGTAAATTGATACCACTATAAAATTATCTGTAATAAATAAATACAAATTTTGCCAGTCAATGATGCCAGTCAAGCTGGGGAGGAAAGGCCTAGATCAGAGATCTCCAAACTGTGGCCCTTTACTTGCCTTCATCCGAGCCTTGGGGCACTATTCCTCCTATTGATAAAAGGCACTATTCCTTCCACTGACACCGAAGATGGGGCACTAGTCCTCCAATTCATACCAAAGATGGGGCACTAGTCCTCACACTGACACCGAAGATGGGGCACTATTCCTCCCATTTATACCAAAGATGGGGCACTAGTCCTCACACTGACACCGAAGATGGGGCACTAGTCCTCCAATTCATACCAAAGATGGGGCACTAGTCCTCACACTGACACCGAAGATGGGGCACTATTCCTCCCATTTATACCAAAGATGGGGCACTAGTCCTCCCACTGACACCGAAACGAAGATGGGACACTATTCTTCCCTTCCTCCCCCTGACACCAAAGATTGGGCATTGTTTACTACTGATGCCAGGACATTTTCTACTCTTACTGGCAATAGCATGGCCCCCCTAAAGTCTGAAGGACGGTAAACCGGCCCTTTGCTTTGAAAATTTGGAGACCCCCTTGGCTAGATGATACTGGAGATCCTTCAGTAAGAAATGAGGCGGGTTCTGTCTGACTTGCTGCAGCTTCTAATGCACATTCTGAGAAGCTCACAGTGTGCAGTGAAATCAGAGTAAGCCATTTCAGTCCAGGAGAGGAGCCGGCACAACTGTGCAAGACTGAAGGGAAGGCAGGTGGTGGTAAATTTTTTTTTCGTGGGGGCACTGCACTCACAGCCACCCCCGTCGGTCACCAGCCCCCCCGGACTTACCCCATCTAGGTCATGGGGAGTGCTTCCTCCGGGTGGCGGCTTCCCCTGCATCTCCTCCTCTGCATCACAGCGGCTTCCGCCATGCGTCTCCTCCCTCCTCCTCCTAGGCGACCAATAGGATCGCTTCCATGTGGAGAGTGTCCTGACTGGGGTTTGATCTGAAGACCCTAGTGCTGTAAGGTGGGAGTGCTACCCACTAAGCCACTGTACTGCCCACCATGGTGGGTACCTAACCATCATAGCTACTATACGGCTAAAAGTAAATTGACTTCCCTCAGGGAGTTCAAGTGTGTCCATTGAAGGGTCCAACCCAACCTTGTGGTAACAGTTTGGTGAAGACCCTTTTCTATTCCAGCATGACTGTGCCCCTGTATACAAAGCCAGCTCCATCCAAAATGTCGGGGAAAGCCTTCCCAGAAGAACGGAAGATGATATAGATGCAGAGGAGGGCCAACTCCATATTAATGGCCATGATTTTGGAGTGGGATGTACATCAAACCAATATAGATGTGATGGTCCACAAATATTGGCCACATAATGTACTATTTTTGCCCCAGGTTCATTAATCACCTTCAGGAACTTTTTCCTAATTATGGTAGAATTTGAAGTGGAATGGTTTATGTAAAATACATGCGGTTGTGAAGGCCTCGTAATCTATGTTACTGGATGAAATGTCTGTACGTGACGGACCACCTTCCGTTCTCAGCCATTTTTCATATTTTTATTTTGAAGTGGTGGCCTCCCCCATCCAGCCTGTGTTTACCAACGTACATGTGAGCATTTAGCGTGCAAGGTGAGAGCACCTTATCTCCAGGTATCTGAGCTTTGGCATTGTATACTCTTTGGTGACGTGTGTCTGTAGATGCTACCAGTATATAACGGCCTTAATCTGACTTTACAAACATCCAAGAAATGTAAACTGAGTGGCAGCGCACCGGGAGAGCGTGTTCAGGAATGTTTAGCCTGGGGCTGGGATGTGTGGGAGCTTTATTGCAGGTCGTATAGTCTGCTGTCAGGTCTTCATCCTACACTGCTTCTCAGCCAAGCTTCTGTGCAGAGGCATTAAAGGGTCAGTCCACCCAAAAGTCATATTCCAGGAAGGAAATTGCGTCCAGTGAGTGGAGCCACCTCCTGTCTTCTTATATTAGTTTGGGAATTCTGGAGGAAAGAGCTCCCTGTTGTAATTACTTCCAGTTTGGGATTTTTAGGTGTTCCCATCCATCTTGGGGTGTTATCCCCCATCGTCCAGTCAGGACCATCTTTAATATTGATTGGACCCCAGGCAAACATTTTCTTGACCCCCCCATGCATTTTTGCTCTTCAAACCAACATCCCAAAAAACAAACAATACTACCCCCATTATTACACAGGACCCCTCCCCCATTCTAACCCCATCATTACACAGGACCTCCTCCCCCATACTAACCCCATCATTACACAGGACCTCCTCCCCCATACTAACCCCATCATTACACAGGACCCCCTCCCCCATACTACCCCCATCATTACACAGGAGCCCCTCCCCCATACTAACCCCATCATTACACAGGAGCCCCTCCCCCATACTACCCCCATCATTACACAGGACCCACAAAGGACCGCTCCCCCATATTAACCCTATCATTACACAGGACCCCTTCCCCATACTACCCCCATCATTACATAGGACCCCTCCCCCATACTAATCCCATCATTACATAAGACCCCTCCCCCATACTACCCCCATCATTACATAAGACCCCTCCCTCATACTACCCCCATCATTAGATAGGACCCCCCACCCCCATACTACCCCCATCATTACCTAGGATCCCTTCCCCATACTACACCCATCAT
The DNA here is from genome assembly GCF_042186555.1 of Aquarana catesbeiana. NCBI lineage: Eukaryota > Metazoa > Chordata > Amphibia > Anura > Ranidae > Aquarana > Aquarana catesbeiana. The sequence goes on along the minus strand of NC_133330.1, from coordinate 335,272,230 downwards.
TACACAAGACCCCTCCCCCATACTACCCCCATTATTTAACATGACCCCCTCCCCAATACTAACCCATAATTACACAAGACCCCTCCCCCATACTACCCCCATCATTAGACAGGACCCCCCTCCTCCATACTACCCCCATCATTATGCAGGATCCCTTCCCCATACTACCCCCATCCTTACACAAGACTCCTCCTCCATTTTTACCCCCATTATTACAAAGGACCCACAAAGGACCTCCCCAAATACTACCCCCATCATTAGACAGGACCTCCTCCCCCATACTACCCCCATCATTACCTAGGATCCCTTCCCCATACTACACCCATCATTACACAAGACCCCTCCCCCATACTACCCCCATTATTTAACATGACCCCCTCCCCAATACTACCCCATAATTACACAAGACCCCCCCCCATACTACCCCCATCATTACGCAGGATCCCTTCCCCTTACTACCCCCATCATTACACAAGACCCCTCCCCCATACTACCCCCATTATTTAACATGACCCCCTCCCCAATACTACCCCATAATTACACAAGACCCCCCCCCCATACTACCCCCATCATTACGCAGGATCCCTTCCCCTTACTACCCCCATCATTACACAAGACCCCTCCCCCATACTACCCCCATTATTTAACATGACCCCCTCCCCAATACTACCCCATAATTACACAAGACCCCTCCCCCATACTACCCCCATCATTAGACAGGACCCCCCTCCTCCATACTACCCCCATCATTACACAAGACCCCTCCCCCATACTACCCCCATTATTTAACATGACCCCCTCCCCAATACTACCCCATAATTACACAAGACCCCCCCCCATACTACCCCCATCATTAGACAGGACCCCCCTCCTCCATACTACCCCCATCATTACGCAGGATCCCTTCCCCATACTACCCCCATCATTACACAAGACCCCTCCTCCATACTACCTCCATTATTACATAGGACCCCTCCCCTATACTACTCCACCTCCATACTACCCCCATCATTACACAGGACCCCCTTCCCCATACTACCCCCATCATTACACAGGACCTCCTCCCCCATACTAACCCCATAATTACACAGGACCCCCTTCCCCATACTACCCCCATCATTACACAGGACCCCCTTCCCCATACTACCCCCATCATTACACAGGACCCCCTTCCCCATACTACCCCCATCATTACACAGGACCTCCTCCCCCATACTACCCCCATCATTACACAGGACCCCCTTCCCCATACTACCCCCATCATTACACAGGACCCCCTTCCCCATACTACCCCCATCATTACACAGGACCCCCTTCCCCATACTACCCCCATCATTACACAGGACCCCCTTCCCCATACTACCCCCATCATTAAACAGAACCCCCTCCCATATACTACCCCCATCATTAAACAGAACCCCCTCCCATATACTACCCCTATTATTACACAGGGCCCCTCCCCTCCATCCACAGACCCCTGCTTCGCCCCCCCCAGCAGTCTCACCTTGATAGTGTCCAGAGGATGTCCAGCGAACACCAGGCACACCCCGCCAAACCCTCTGGCAAAAAAGCTCTTCAGCGGTCTGTGGCTTGTCGGGGATAGTGAGGGGGAGGGGTCGGTGTGACTGTGCCCGGGACTGACAGGCACTCTCCCTGGACAAGGCTTACCTTACCAAGCTGGCCAATCACAGCACAGGCTGCAGACATAACACCCAACCAATCACCAGAACCCCCAACATTCAATTCCCCCCTCATCACACATGTTAATCTAATCTCAAAAGTCCTTCAGTAAAATAATCCCTAGGGATCCTGCCATGGCAGGCACTTCCTGTTATAGGGTGACAACCCTCTGTCCCCGTCTCCCAATTGCTCTCTTGTGTTGTCACCCTGTCACACAGGCCTCCAATGGAGCCTACAAGTGGACATTTCGACCCTCATTCCGCAGGTATGGTCCACTTTTGTCACCATCAGGAAAACCACCCTGAGAAATGCTGTGCAGCCATCCCCAGCCATTCACAGGAAGTGACTGCTAAGAGCCTGAAGGGGATCAGCAGCACTGATATGTAACAAAGAATAAAAAAACTCACTTTTTTTTTATCCTAATGACCTCCAGGAAGTATTCAGTCCTTCAGAAGGTTTAGGTGGAGGATGTTTCCGGATCGGGGGGGGGGGGGGGGTGTTGGGAGTCGCAAGGGGCAGGAGCAGTACATGCTCTCTTCTTTGCAGGTAAATCACGTAAAGGCGTTTTTATTTTTGAGACAGGGTCGCTTTATCATGAAAAAATACACTAGATTGTCAAAAGTACTGGGACGCTGCCTTTACACGCACATGAACTGTAAGGCCGGGTTCCAATTTACAATAGCAGGAGAATGTGCCTGGCTCTCTATGGAGCCGGTTCACATATCTCCGATGCGGCTCCAGTGCGAATTTGCACAGCAGCCCTGAGCGTCTTTTGGTCCGTTTCAGGTCCGAATTCAGCCCAAAATTCAGGCTGGAATCGGACCTGAAACAGTGAACGGGGACTCCGGCTGGGAGCCGCATCGGCATCCAGTGTGAACCCAGCCTAATGGCATCCCAGTCTTAGTCCGTAGGGTTCAATATTGAGTTGGCTCCGCCCTTTGCAGCTATAACAGCTTCAACTCTTCTGGGAAGGCCGTCCACAAGGTTTAGGAGTGTGTCTATGGGGATGTTTGACCATTCTTCCAGAAGCGCATTTGTGAGGTCAGGCACTGATGTTGGACGAGAAGGCCTGGATCGCAGTCTCCGCTTTACTTCATCCCAAAGGTGTTCTATCGGGTTGAGGTCAGGACTCTGTGCAGGCCAGTCAAGTTCCTCCACCCCAAACTCGCTCATCCATGTCTTTATGGACCTTGCTTTGTGCACTGGTCATGTTGGAACAGGAAGGGGCCGTCCCCAAACTGTTCCCACAAAGTTGGGATCATGAAATTGTCCAAAATGTCTTGGTATGCTGACGCCTTAAGAGTTCCCTTCACTGGAACTAAGGAGCCAACCCCAACCCCTGAAAAACAACCCCACAACATAATCCCCCCTCCACCAAATGATTTGGAGGGGTGGCCCAATACTTTTGGCAATATAGTGTGAATGAGTGAGTTTGGGGTGGAGGAACTTGACTGGCCTGCACAGAGTCCTGACCTCAACCCGATAGAACACCTTTGGGATGAATTAGAGCGGAGACTGCGAGCCAGGCCTTCACGTCCAACCAGGTCAAACATTCCCATAGACCACGGATGTGCAATTAGCGGACCTCCAGCTGTTGCAGAACTACAAGTCCCACGAGGCATAGCAAGGACTCTGACAGCCACAAACATGACACCCAGAGGCATGATGGGACTTGTAGTTTTGCAACAGCTGGAGGTCCGCTAATTGCATATCCCTGCCATAGACACACTCCTAAACCTTGTGGACGGCCTTCCCAGAAGAGTTGAAGCTGTTATAGCTGCAAAAGGGCGGAGCCAACTCAATATTGAACCCTACAGACTAAGACTGGGACGCCATTAAAAGTTCATGTGCGTGTAAAGGCAGGCGTCCCAATACTTTTGACAATATAGTGTATATCCGATAATGGGAATCTGTCAATAGAAAAATACAAAGGCTCCTGTGAAAATGACAGAACTCTGAATGAAGCCAATGGATCAGCATGACAGCCAAGCAGCTGAAGAATGACGTACCGGCAATGGCCGCCTCCATATCAGTCAGCAGAGGCCCCCCCCCCTTATAATGGAGTTCCTGGCACACGGCTCTGGATCCGGCAGCGCGAGCCCTTTACATACAAAATAAACATTTCAGCATGTTGCAGCCAGATGTCAGTTTTCCTGCACTGGGATGTAAATCATATAATTCAATCATTTTCTTGTTTTGATCGGAGTGTTCAGATTTCAGCCTGTTCCTTGTTTGTTCAGCGTTCTGCCCGTGCCCCGGACCAACGCTAATCATTTTATTCCCATCCTAAGTGAAATGCTACAATGTAATCTTCTTCCAAACAGTAACCATTTCCCTGGAGAATACTTACCGACCTAAGAGCCCTTGCACACTGGGGCGGGGGGCGGCGTCGGCGGTAAAACGCCGCTATTATTAGCGGCGTTTTACCGTCGGTATGCGGCCGCTAGCGGGGCGGTTTTACCCCCCACTAGCGGCCGAGAAAGGGTTAAATACCACCGCAAAGCGCCTCTGCAGAGGCGCATTGCCGGCGGTATAGCCGCGCCGTCCCATTGATTTCAATGGGCAGGAGCGGTGAAGGAGCGGTATACACACCACTCCTTCACCGCTCCGAAGATGCTGCTGGCAGGACTTTTTTTACCGTCCTGCCGGCGCACCGCTCCAGTGTGCAAGCCCTCGGGGCTTGCACACTGGAATACAAGCAGCGGCACTTTCGGGGCGGTTTGCAGGCGCTATTATTAGCGCAATAGCGCCTGCAAACCGCCCCAGTGTGCAAGGGCTCTAATAATCGCAGTCCCCGGGGCGCCGTCACCCCTGTCCATGTGCCGCGCTTCACCCCCACCTTCTGATGGTCCTGGTCAGATCATATTATACATATATATATATATATACATACTGTATATACATACTGTATATATACACTCACCGGCCACTTTATTAGGTACACCTGTTCAATTGCTTGGGAACACAAATTGCTAATCAGCCAATCACACGGCAGCAACTCAATGCATTTAGGCATCTAGACGCGGTGAAGACAACTTGCTGAAGTTCAGATCGAGTATCAGAATGGGGAAGAAAGGGGATCTAAGTGACTTTGAACGTGGCATGGTTGGTTGTTGGTGCCAGACAGGGCTGGTCTGAGTATTTCTGTGATTTTCACACACAGCCATCTCTCGGGGTTTACAGAGAATGGCGGGAAAAAGAAAAAATATCCAGTGAGCGGAAATTGTGTGGAGGAAAATGCCTTGCTGATGTCAAAGGAGAATGGACAGACTGGTTCCAGATGATAGAAAGGCAACAGTAACTCAAATAACCACTCGTTACACCCAAGGTATGCAGAATATCATCTCTGAACACACAATACATCCAACCTTGAAGCAGATGGGCTACAGCAGCAGAAGACCACACCGGGTGCCGCTCCTGTCAGGAACCAGGAAACTGAGGCTACAATTCACACAGATCACCAAAATTGGACAATAGAAGATTGGAAAAACGTTGTCTGGTCTGATGAGTCTGGATTTCAGATGCGACATTCAGATGGTGGGGTCAGAATTTGGTGCATGGATCCATCCTGTCTTCTATCACCGGTTCAGGCTGGTGGTGGGGGTGTAATGGTGTGGGGGATGGGATATCACCGGTTCAGGCTGGTGGTGGGGGTGTAATGGTGTGGGGGATGGGGTATCACCGGTTCAGGCTGGTGGTGGAGGTGTAATGGTGTGGGGGATGGGGTATCACTGGTTCAGGCTGGTGGTGGGGGTGTAATGGTGTGGGTGATGGGATATCACCGGTTCAGGCTGGTGGTGGGGGGTGTAATGGTGTGGGGGATGGGATATCACCGGTTCAGGCTGGTGGTGGGGGTGTAATGGTGTGGGGGATGGGGTATCACCGGTTCAGGCTGGTGGTGGGGGTGTAATGGTGTGGGTGATGGGATATCACCGGTTCAGGCTGGTGGTGGGGGGTGTAATGGTGTGGGGGATGGGATATCACCGGTTCAGGCTGGTGGTGGGGGTGTAATGGTGTGGGGGATGGGGTATCACCGGTTCAGGCTGGTGGTGGGGGTGTAATGGTGTGGGGGATGGGGTATCACCAGTTCAGGCTGGTGGTGGGGGGTGTAATGGTGTGGGGGATGGGGTATCACCCGTTCAGGCTGGTGGTGGGGGTGTAATGGTGTGGGGGATGGGGTATCATCGGTTCAGGCTGGTGGTGGGGGTGTAATGGTGTGGGGGATGGGGTATCACCAGTTCAGGCTGGTGGTGGGGGTGTAATGGTGTGGGGGGGGGGGGGGTATCACCGGTTCAGGCTGGTGGTGGGGGTGTAATGGTGTGGGGGATGGGGTATCACCGGTTCAGGCTGGTGGTGGGGGTGTAATGGTGTGGGGGATGGGATATCACCGGTTCAGGCTGGTGGTGGGGGTGTAATGGTGTGGGGGGGATATTTTCTTTGCACACTTTGGGCCCCTTAGTACCAATTGATCATCGTTTAAACCCCACAACCTTCCTGAGTATTGTTGGTGACCATGTCCATCCCTTTATGACTACAGTGTCCCCATCTTCTGATGGCTCAGGATAATGCACCATGTCACAAAGCTCCAATCATCTCACCACTGGACAATGAGGTCCCTGTACTCCAATGGCCTCCACACTCACCACATCTCATCCAATAGAGCACCTTTGGGATGTGGTGGAAAAGGAGATTGGAATCATGGATGTGCAGCCGACAAATCTGCAGCAACTGCGTAATACTATCATGTCACTATGGAGCAAGGAATGTTTCCAACACCTTGTTGTATCTATGCCACGAAGAATGAAGGCAAAAGGAGGTCCAACCCAGGAACTAGCAAGGTGGACCTAATAAAGTGGCCAGTAAGTATATAGCATACATAATGAAGCGCTACCCCCGAGGGAGTCACTTGGTAATTTGGGTTCTCTGTCCTTTGCTGCGACTCCAAGAACACCCTCAGCCCCTATGACACATCTGGTTGAGTGAAAGTCACTGCAAGCACTTATAGGAACACCTTGAACACGGCTGTGAATTATCAGCAGGAAATAGACACAAGGCCTTTTAATAGGGAATGATCTCAATGTATTGGTACGGGATAACTCAACACACAGAAGGTAGGTACAGACACAGTCCACTAGACAGAATAATCATTATGCCCAGGTAACTTAGAATAGAGTTCTGTACCCCTGGACTGGAATTTACTCATTAAGCAGCAAAGTCAGCAATACACAGTTCATATAAGTATTAACTGCAATGTGAATATTAATATTATAACAAGTCTAGAAGGCCCTCCAGGAGAACGGCTAGTATATGGTGCAATGTCCCCTGGGAGGTACCTTGTAGCTTAAGCATTAGGTGAAGGTCTCTGTGTATCAGGTATAAAGGGACTTAGTTAGTCTGAACTCTTCAGCCGGCTAGCACTGGGGCCCAGTTGTACCGTTGGTGCATTGAAAAATAGTCCCAGTCAAGCCTGCAGGCAGCAATAAAGCTACTAGATGGCTGTGGGGTCAGTTCCTAAAGGACTTAGCCTCTCTCTTCAGCAGCAGATAGTAAATACCCACAGCAGCAGCTCACAGGTCCCAGCGATATTGCAGCTCCCCATGCGGTCACACACAGCGATTAGTCCACTCTCTGCTCTGCACCCAGGTGACTGTGGATCTCGGCACACCTGGACTCAGCACCCCAGATCCTGCACAGGCCACGGATATGCAGCAGTGGCGGTGCACACTGGATAGCGATGTTCACTCTCTGGTATTCCACACAGAAAGAGGAAACTATGTTCTGTACAGCCTGAGAAAATACAGCTCCCCCCCCCCACCCCTCCCAGCAATCTCTTCTCTGGGGAATATAGCTCTTGATTTCACAGTAGAGTCTCCCCTCAGGACTACAGTTCCCACAGTGCAGTGCTGCCTGAGCTCATCCTTCTCAGCAGCTCCCTCCTCTGGCTGATATAGCTGTTATCCAGTTCAGAACCGTAGGGTGGCAGCCACAGAGAGCAGCTGCAGCCAGTGTTTCTCCCCCTCTCCATTCTTAGCCAAGCACCTGGCTATATACAAATGTTAACATGTTTGCCCTGATTCATTGAAAATGGAGCAGCAGAAGAGAATTTCCCAGGACATTTAGCTTCATCCAACCCAATTGTTTGCAAGAGATGTTTAACCACTTCCCGCTGACGCAGTGCATATATGCAGCCTCTCGGTGGGTGGACTTTAACCACTTGCCGACCGCTGCGCGCCGATATACATCGGCACAATGGCAGCGGTGGGCAAATGGGCGCACCTGTACGTCCCCTTTAATTGGCGGCGCCCGCCGCGTACAGTGTGACCATGCCCGGTGTCCTGGCGATCGTGTCACGGAGCCGCAGAACAGGGAAGTGCCTATGTAAACAAGGTATTTCCCCGTTCTGCCTTGTGACATGACAGAGATCACCGCTCCCTATCATTGGGAGCAGTGATCCCTGTCATGCGAGTTGTAGCCCACCCCCCCACCCCCCCACAGTTAGAATCACTCCCTAGGACACACTTAACCCCTTAATTGCCCCCTAGTGTTTAACCCCTTCCCTGCCAGTGTCATTTACACAGTAATCAGTGCATTTTTATAGCACTGATCGCTGTATAAATGACAATGGTCCCAAAATAGTGTCAAAAGTGTCCGATGTGTCCGCCATAATGTCGCAGTCGTGATAAAAAACGCAGATCGCCGCCATTACTAATAAAAAAAAAAAAAAAATTAATAATAAAAATGCCATAAATCTATCCCCTATTTTGTAGACGCTATAACTTTTGCGCAAACCTTATCAATATACGCTTATTGCGATTTTTTTTTTTTACCAAAAATATGTAAAAGAATACATATCAGCCTAAACTGAGGAAAAAATTTGTTTTTTTATGTATTTTTGGGGGATATTTTTTATAGCAAAAAGTAAAAAAATATTGCTTTTTTTTTCAAAATTGTTGCTTTTTTTTTTTTTGTTTATAGCGCAAAAAATAAAAACCGCAGAGGTGATCAAATACCACCAAAAGAAAGCTCTGTTTGTGGGAAAAAGGACGTCAATTTTGTTTGGGGGTAACGCCGCACGACTGCGCAATTGTCAGTTAAAGCGACGCAGTGCCAAATCGCAAAAAGTGCTCTAGTCAGGAAGGGGGGAGGGTAAAATCTTCTGGGGCTGAAGCGGTTAACGCAGAAAGGCTGCATATATGCACAGTTTACTGTACTGAGAGCATGCGCCTTTTGCACCCGGAAAGCTCCCAATGCATACGATGGAGAGCTTTCAGATCACGTGAATGCTGTGACAGCCAATGACAGCAGTCACATAAATGCCCGCCTCTGCCTCCCGGCATTTAGAAGCTCTTAAAGGGCCGCGAGCAGTGAAATTGTGTGTAATTCTCCATTCATAGCATGCGGGTGCCACAGAGCGTGCGCCCATTTCCGCAAATTCCTGCACATCTCATATAGGGGAGCTATTTATTTCAATGGGCTGCCCTACGTGCGAGAAAGTTCCCGACCCTTTCGAGAAATTGCGCCACACCAAACCATATGATGCTTCAGCACCGTGCATTTTGGTAAATGAGCAAAAGCATGCACATTAGCCAATGTGTAGGGTGCCACCCACAATTAATGGCACCGCTATGCGTCTGCTAGTGGGCAGTGCGTTTCTCCGACTGTCGGGAAAGCATGTGATTTTGCACGCATGCCTGACATGCACAAAGTGCGAACCTAACCTAACCCCTAACAATGACCTTCTCTTATTTCCTCCCTTTTGGTTTTTAAAAATATACCATTGACTATATATTGCTATATCTGTTGAATAGGTACAAACATAAACAGTTGATCCTGGCACAAATCCAGTGATCTGATAAGTTCCCGTGCTCTCTGCCTGTGCTGCACTCCAATCTCAAGCCCTATTATTAGCCCCGACCTGTTCCCCCTCTGTGGACTACAGAACACTTCCCCCAATTGTTATGGAAATGAGGAGAGGGGGAAGGGGGGCTTTTCGGAATCTTTCAGCCCCCTTTAACAATAAGCAGATAGATTTTGACTCTCATTTAAAAAAAAAAACAAAAAAAAAAACATAAACAGTAAAAAAAAAAAAATCTAGGGATACCATTTTTTTTACAATGAGTACGGATACCTTTTTTTTTTAGTACTCACCGATACCAATTACCGATACCTACCGCAACTGTTTTGTTTTCACTTCAGCTGTCAGCAATGCTACAAAAAATTTAAAAGTTATTTACAAATTAAATCGATTTTTTTTTTTTTTAATCTTGCGCTTTTTCAATGTGAAATGTGTTAATATATATGTGTAAAAATATTCACAAAAAATATTAGCAAAAGCTAACAAAAAAGTTTTCATTGTTTAGCGTTTATAAAATAGACGTGAACAACAACAACAAAAAAAAAGCAGGAAAATAATAATTGAATGGAGGAGAATAGGGAGTTAATTCAGGCTGATTAGAGTAAATGAAGGGTTAATAAGGGGTTAAACAGAGTAAGATTTGTTCATCCCTTTGATCTGCAGATGAAGAAATGGAAAGATACAAAAAGAAACAATGTTTCTTTTAATTTTAGTGTTTCAGTGGCTGAGCAATGTTGTTAATAAACATTGCCGGTTGCTTTTTTTTTTTTTTTGACAGCTCCAATTACCGGACTTCTTTAACACTTCAGTTGTCAACAGGGGGGACCCCACCGACAGCTCAAAGAACCGAGCCTGAAAGTATTGGTTTCAGGTATCGGTGCATTTGCACGAGCACCAATACTTGTGCAAATACTGGGTATCGGCACCGATACCAATACTAGTATTGGTGCAACCCTAAAAAAAAAAAACCCACAGATTCCGATAAGCCCCCTGCTGGCAGACCCCCACATCCGCCAGGCCAAGGTTGTGGGGAAGAGGCCTTTGTCCTTATCAGCATGAGGGTAAGATGCTTAGCCAGTGCAGCCGCTATCCCAGAATTCAGGAGACAATCCTCCCGCTGAATGACAATTTTTTTGGTTACTGACAATTTTCAATTGGGACTGTGAGCCAAGTGTTTGGCTGGCAGTTCCCGGCGTGGCCTCACCGATGTGAACGGGTGAGTTTGAGAGATGGTGCAACCTGCACCCATTCTCTGCCCCCTTGCTCCTATTGCCCGTGGTTGGCATGGAGTGTGCACAGTACATGCGTGGCCCATCGCTTGCTTTCCAGCAGCTAGAAGGTTGTTGCACATGCATGGTGTGTTTTTCATGTCCACTGTGGGCAGATGGGGTGGAGGTTGGGAATGTTGGAGCAGAAATGTACCCGCAGTCCACTGGTTGCAAGCCACTGATCTGGAGTGTGCGGTGAGGGGTGCCCCCCAACCACTGTGCCAAGGACGGCTGCCCCTTCTGCTCAGCCCCTGTCCTGTTCCTACTCCCAGCACAAACAAAAGTGACAGGGTGTGGTGTGGGGGTGCTTCGCCAACCACTTCACCTACGGTGGTCACCCCTCCTACCCATGCCTTGCCCCAGTCCTGCTCTCAGCACAAACAGAGGAGAGTTGGCTGTACGGTGCCCCCCCCCCCCAACCACTGCATCTGCCACCGCTGAGGCAGGACAAGGGGGCATCAGTAAGCCCCCTTTAACAATAAGCAGACACCCAAATACTGGCCCTCATTCAAAAAAGAAAAAAGTTAAAAGAAAAAGTTTAACAGTTAAAAGAAAAATAAATTTCCAATAAGCCCCCTGCTGGCAGACCCCCACAACCACCAGGCCAGGGTGGTGGGAAAGAGGCCCTTGTCCTCATCAGCATAAGGACAAGATGATTTGCCAGTGCTTTTTTTTTTTTTTTCTTTTTGGTGAATGGCAATTTTGAATGGTACTCATGTTCTGCAAAGCTGAGCAATTTGACTTGCAGTTGCGGCATGACCTCAGTGACATGAATTGATGAGTTTTAGAGGTGGTGCCACCTGTCAACTTGGCAAACCTCAATACATTTGCCACGGTAGCAGCATGTGAGCTGTATGGTAGGCTTTAGGTGGGAAGTTGGGGTGTGTTATGGTAAAACCCCCTGTTTTTGCCACACAACCACTGCATCTGGAGCTACCGCCCCTCCTGCCCACCCCTTGTCTTAGTCCCACTGGCATCACAAACAAGGGATGGCTATACATATACATGGTATGTGGCCCTTGGTGGAGACTACACACGTTTGCGCAGGCATGGTCCACCGTTGATATTAGGAAACCGGTCCAGAGCAATGATGTGCAGATGCTGGGGCAAGTGCATGTAGAGCGGAATTGGCTTAAAGAGGTCAGAGGAGATCAAGTGAGATGGAAAAATTCATTTAAAGAAAAAAAGGTGAAAACATGGCGATCGTTTATGATACAATGTGGCATCCGGTCAGTGCCAGGACAAGGTCATCTAATGCCCATGGTGAAGATGCCAAATGCCCCCCCCCCCCCCAAAAAAAAAAATATAAGCAATAAGTGTAATGTCGCGTACACACAAGAGGATTTTCCTTCAGAAAAATCTTGGATGGTTTTACCAACGGGATTCCGCTCAAGCTTGGCTTTCATACACACGGTGACACACAAAAGTACGCTGAACTTTCGACCGTCAAGAACGCGGTGACGTACAACACTACGACGAGCCGAGAAAATGAAGTTCAATGCTTCCGAGCATGTGTCGAATTGTTTCCGAGCATGCGTAGGAATTTTGCGCGACGGAATTGCTACAGGCGATCGGAAATTCCGATCGCCTGTAGCAAATCCTTTTTCCGACCGAAAAACTGAGAACCCGCTCGCAATCTTTTGCTGGCTGGAATTCGGCCAGCAAAAGTGCGCTGGAGCAGATACACGGTCGCATTTTCCCACCAAAAGCTCTCATCGGTCTTTTTCTGGCCGAATTTCCGATTGTGTGTACGCGGCATAAGAAAAAATCCCCCCCCCACCCTAAAAAAATTTTTAAAAAATTGAGCGCTAATCTTCACATTTACCCTCTTGACAAAAAATTCCCTTTGCAAGCCACAATTCTCCCAAAAACAAAAATCCCCCCTCCGCCTCCTCCAGCACAAATATTCGTTCTCATCTCAAATCCTCTCCCTCCCCAAATCACCCCCTCCTAGCACAAATTCTCTACCCATCAAAATTTCCCACTGAGCACAAATGCCCCCCCCCCCATACCCTCTCCTAGCTGTAATCACCCCCAAATTTCCCCACCTAACACAAATCCCCCCCCCCCCCACCCAATAAGTCCTACTAGTACAAATGCTCCCCCCGTCGTAACAGAAATTCACTCTCCTAGTACTAATTCCCCCTCCAAATCACCCATTCTAGCACAACCCTCCAAAATCCCCACCGTGCCCAGGGCAGCCGCCCCTCGTGCCCAGGGCAGCCGCCCCTCCTGCCCACCCCTTGCATCCAGTTCGCATTCAGTTCTCCTATGAACATTACACAGCTTTTGTAACATTGTGGAATATGTTGTCCTTAATTGAGAAAATCTCACCAGGGACACGAGTTCACAAATGAACCAAACCAGGAGGAAGGAAATTGTCAAAGATTTGGGATTTAATTGTCTAGAACAGTGTATACATATACAAGCTTGTTTTCCCGTCCAGAAGACGCATGGCATTTCTCACTCCGAGGATTCCGCTCCTGACACAAATTGGCAGCTTCGCCGGGACGCGATAAGTCTACTTCTGTAATAACAAGACTTATACAGTCCTCGCCAGCTTAGCGGAGGTTTTACTAAAAGGGCAATTGTCACCGTAATCTCTTCTAAATACTTCATTAGGTTTGAAGGAATTGAATTTTTTTTTTTAAACTTCTCCTAAAACTGATGAAAGTAAATGGAGTCCCAATTCCCAAAACCTTGACGTGGATCTGAGCCCAAAAAACAAAAGATGTAATATATTGCAACTTACAAGTCCTTTAGCCCTTTCGTGGCCAGAGACATTTCTGCCTTTTTTTTTTTGCCCACGTTTAACCACTTGCCTACCGGGCACTTTCACCCCCTTCCTGCCCAGGCAAATTTTCAGCTTTCGGCACTGTTGCATTTTGAATGACAATTGTGCGGTCGTACAACACTGTACCCATACGAAATTTTTATCATGTTTTTTAGACAAATAGAGCTTTGTTTTGGTGGCATTTAATCACTGCTGTTTTTTTTTTTTATTTTTTGCTAAACAAACAAAAAAAAAAAAAAAAATGTTGAAATAAAAAAGTTTTTTTTAGTTTCTGTTATAAAATTTAGTAAATAAGTACTTTTTCTCCTTCACAGATGTGCGCTGATGAGGCTGCACTGATGAGCCTGCACTGATGGGCACTGATGAGGCTGCACTGATGGCCACTGATGAGGCTGCACTGATGGCCACTGATGAGCCTGCACTGATGGCCACTGATGAGCCTGCACTGATGGCCACTGATGAGCCTGCACTGATGGGCACTGATGAGGCTGCACTGATGGGCACTGATGAGGCTGCACTGATGGGCACTGATGAGATTGCACTAATGGGAACTGATGAGGCTGCACTGATGGGCACTGATAGGCTACACTAATGGGCACTGATGAGGCTGCACTGCTGGGTACTGATTGGCAGCCCTGATGGGCACTGATTGGCAGCACTGGTGGTCAATGATAGCCAGCACTGGTTATCAGTGTAGATGTCCCCTGTGTGGATTTGCCAGTTATCGGCTCTCCTCTCCTCATGCGCTGTCAGCGCGAGTAGAGGATTTCCGATAACCTGCAAATCCTGTTTTGCACTGTGATCAGCTGTGATTGGACACAGCTGGTCACATGGTAAAGAGCCACTGCGATTGGCTCTTTACCCCGATCTGTGATCAGCTGTGTCCTGAGGGATGCAGCGTTTACAGATCACTGCCAATGTGGGAGCGCGGGAAGTGCGAGCACGTCATATGAAGGGGTTAAAGAAGTCATTTTAGGGCTGAAGATTAGTAAAAACCCCCAAACATTATACAATATCTGTATAATATATAATTTAACCAATTGCCGCCCCTAGGACGTCATATGATGTCCTGGACTTGAAGTGGTTGAACCAGAATGATGTCAGCAGCTACAGGCATCATCCTGGTATCTTTCTTTTCAGACAGCTATTCCTTCTCATGTCAAAGCCATCCTAGTGGCTGATTAGCTGCTGGATGGCTTTTACAGGCAATGGGAGGGGATGTCCCTCCCCCTCCCACCGCCCACTGTTGCCTCTCCAGGCTCTCTCCAGTGAGATCAGAGAGCCCAGGATGCAATCTAGGCTACCACATAGCTGGCCTTGGACCGCATGGTCCTTGGCCATCTCTATGATCCTGGGAGGCCGGAAGCGACGTCATGACGTCACTTCCACCTCAGATGTAAACACTGACATTTTTTTTCTGTAAAGCATGAGATCAATGTTTTTTATTTTTTTATTTTTTTTATCTCATGCTTTCCAGGGTAGAGGAGAATCCTTGGTTCTTATAGGAGAATCCTGGGGTCTTATAGGAGAATCCTGAGGTCTTATAGGAGAATCCTGAGGTCTTATAGGAGAATCCTTGGTTCTTATAGGAGAATCCTGAGGTCTTATAGGAGAATCCTGGGGTCTTATAGGAGAATCCTTGGTTCTTATAGGAGAATCCTGAGGTCTTATAGGAGAATCCTGAGGTCTTATAGGAGAATCCTGGGGTCTTATAGGAGAATCCTGAGGTCTTATAGGAGAATCCTTGGTTCTTATAGGAGAATCCTGAGGTCTTATAGGAGAATCCTGGGGTCTTATAGGAGAATCCTGGGGTCTTATAGGAGAATCCCGAGGTCTTATAGGAGAATCCTGGGGTCTTATAGGAGAATCCTGGGGTCTTATAGGAGAATCCTGAGGTCTTATAGGAGAATCCTGGGGTCTTATAGGAGAATCCTAGGGTCTTATAGGAGAATCCTGGGGTCTTATAGGAGAATCCTGAGGTCTTATAGGAGAATCCTGGGGTCTTATAGGAGAATCCTGGGGTCTTATAGGAGAATCCTGGGGTCTTATAGGAGAATCCTGAGGTCTTATAGGAGAATCCTGGGGTCTTATAGGAGAATCCTGAGGTCTTATAGGAGAATCCTGAGGTCTTATAGGAGAATCCTGAGGTCTTATAGGAGAATCCTGGGGTCTTATAGGAGAATCCTGGGGTCTTATAGGAGAATCCTGGGGTCTTATAGGAGAATCCTGGGGTCTTATAGGAGAATCCTGAGGTCTTATAGGAGAATCCTGAGGTCTTATAGGAGAATCCTGAGGTCTTATAGGAGAATCCTGGGGTCTTATAGGAGAATCCTGAGGTCTTATAGGAGAATCCTGAGGTCTTATAGGAGAATCCTGGGGTCTTATAGGAGAATCCTGAGGTCTTATAGGAGAATCCTGAGGTCTTATAGGAGAATCCTGGGGTCTTATAGGAGAATCCTGGGGTCTTATAGGAGAATCCTTGGTTCTTATAGGAGAATCCTAGGGTCTTATAGACCACAAATGTCTTCATGAAGAGGACCTGTCATTCCTTATTTCTATCACAAGGGACGTTTACATTTTTTGTAATAGGAATAAAATTTATTTAAAAAAAAAAATGAAAGGGACAGTGTAAAAATAAATAATACTAACAAGAAGATTTTTTTTTTTAAAGCGCCCCGTCCCCTCCTTCTCACACACAGAAGTAAACACATATGTAGGTTGTGCCCACGTATGTAAACAATGTCCGCACCACACATGTGAGATATTACCGTGAATATTATGTGGAGAGCAATAATTCGAGCACTAGACCTCCTCTGTAACTCTAAACAGGTAATCTGTAAAAATGTTAAACGGTCGCCTATGGAGATTTTTTAGTACTGAAGTTTGGCGCCATTCCATGAGCGCGTGGAATTTTAAAGTGTGACATGTTAGGTATTTGCTCATTACTCCATTTACTCAGCGCAACATCATCTTTTATATTTTACCCCAAAAATTGGGTTATGTATTATGTTTTTCTTTTGCATTAAAATTAATTAAAGTATATTTTTGCCCAAAAAAATGCGCAAATACCATGTGACATAAAAAAAATCGCAACACCCACCATTGTATTCCACTGCTTAAAAAGTATATATAATGTTTGGGGGTTCTGAGTAATTTTCTAGCAAAAAAATGATGATGTTTACAGATAGGAGAGAAATACCAGAATTGGCCCGGGCTGGAAGTGGTTCATATCGGTCACGCGATATTAGTACAATGGTTTATCAAGCGCAAATTGTAATTTTTAAGGCACACAAAAGCATTTGACACAGTTTCCCATAAACGTTTACTGTACTAAATAAGGTCTGTTGGCATGGACCATAGGGTGAGTACCTGGATTGAAAACTGGCTACAAGGGCGAGTTCAGAGGGTGGTGATAAATGGGGAGTACTCAGAATGGTCAGGGGTGGGTAGTGGGGTTCCCCAGGGTTCTGTGCTGGGACCAATCCTATTTAATTTGTTCATAAACGATCTGGAGGATGGGATAAACAGTTCAATCTCTGTATTTGCAGACGATACTAAGCTAAGCAGGGCAATAACTTCTCCGCAGGATGTGAAAACCTTGCAAAAAGACCTGAACAAATTAATGGGGTGGGCGACTACATGGCAAATGAGGTTTATTGTGGAAAAATGCAAGATAATGCATTTGGGTGGCAAAAATCTGAATGCAATCTATACACTGGGGGGAGAACCTCTGGGGGAATCTAGGATGGAAAAGGACCTGGGGGTCCTAGTAGATGATAGGCTCAGCAATGGCATGCAATGCCAAGCTGCTGCTAACAAAGCAAACAGAATATTGGCATTAAAAGGGGGATCAACTCCAGAGATAAAACGATAATTCTCCCGCTCTACAAGACTCTGGTCCGGCCGCACCTGGAGTATGCTGTCCAGTTCTGGGCACCAGTCCTCAGGAAGGATGTACTGGAAATGGAGCGAGTACAAAGAAGGGCAACAAAGCTAATAAAGGGTCTGGAGGATCTTAGTTATGAGGAAAGGTTGCGAGCTCTGAACTTATTCTCTCTGGAGAAGAGACGCTTGAGAGGGGATATGATTTCAATTTATAAATACCGTACTGGTGACCCCACAATAGGGAGAAAACTTTTCCGCGCAAGGGAATTTAACCACTTACAGACCGGAAGATTTGCCCCCTTAATGACCGGGCCATTTGCGATACGGCGCTGTGTCGCTTTAACTGACAATTGCGCGGTTGTGTGACGCTGCACCCAAACAAAATTGACGTCCTTTTTTTCCCCACAAATAGAACTTTCTTTTGGTGGTATTTGATCACCTCTGCGGTTTTTTGTCTTTTGCGCTATAAACAAAAAAAGACCGACAATTTTGAAAAAAAAAAAACAATATTTTTTTACTTTTAGCTATAATATAAATCCCCCCAAAAAAGTAAAAAAAAACAAATTTCTTCCTCAGTTTAGGCCGACATGTATTCTTCTACATATTTTTGGTTAAAAAAAAAAAATCGCAATAAACGTATATTTATTGGTTTGCGCAAAAGTTATAGCGTCTAGGGCATGGGTGCTCAACCTGTGGCCCTCCAGCTGTTGCGGAACTACAATTCCCATGAGACATTGGAAGCCACTGACAGTTACAAGCGTGACTCTCGAAGGCAGAGGCATGATGGGACTTGTAGTTCTGCAACAGCTGGAGGGCTGCAGGTTGAGCACCCATGGGTTAGGGGATAGATTTATGGCATTTTTATTATTATTATTTTTTTTTTTTTTTTTTACTAGTAATGGTGGCGATCAGTGATTTTTAGCGGGACTGCGACATTGCGGCGGACAGATCGGACACTTTTGACACTTTTTTTGGGACCATTGACATTTATGCAGCGATCCTTGCTATAAAAACGCATTGATTACTGTATAAAGGTCACTGGCAGGGAAGGGGTGAACACCTAGGGGGCGATCAAGGGGTTGTGTTCCCTCATAAGTGTTTCTAACTGTGGAGGGATAGGACTCACTGGGGGAGGAGACCGATCGCTGTTCCTGATTAGTAAGAACAGGCGATATGTCTCTCCTCTCCTGTCAGAACGGGGATGTGTGTGCTTACACACATACACATCCCCAATCTGGCTCTCGTGCCCGCGATCGCAGGAGGCCGGCGGTCATCGCGACCGCCGGGCACGCTCATTGTGTCCCCCGCTGCAAGTGTGTGCGCTCACCCGCTATTGCCCTTAAAGGTGCCAACATACACCTGTCGCAGTATAATGACGGCGACTGGTCAGCAAGTGGGTAAAAAGCATAGGTGTGCGCACAGGGTGTGCCAGGTGTGCCCAGGCACACCCTAATCACCCTGTGCAGCATAGATTCCCTCTACTGCCCTAGCTCCCACTCTTCCTCCTGCACCACTGCTGGCTTTCCTCCTCGCCTCTCCTGGCAGCTGTGGCTTTTAGGATGAACGGGGGAAGGGGCCGGTAAATATGTAATTTACTGACCCCTTCCCTCTCTAAATGAGAGATGGGTAGTATGTGTTTGAGCTTTGGGGTGCACACCCTAATGCAATAGGCTGTGCACACCTATGGTAAAAAGACACGCGGCCATTCACTAAAGTTAGAAGAGAAGAGGTTTAACCTTAAACTACGTAGAGGGTTCTTTACTGTAAGTGCGGCAAGGATGTGGAATTCCCTTCCACAGGCGGTGGTCTCAGCCGGGGGCATCGATAGCTTCAAGAAACTATTAGAAAGACACCCAAACTACCATAACATACAGGGATATACAATGTAATACTGACACATAATCACACACATAGGTTGGACTTGATGGACTTGTGTCTTTTTTCAACCTCACCTACTATGTAACTATGTAATATATTACCACTTTCTTAAGTAACATTTAAATGACGAGGTTGTACCGAGTAAATAGATACCTAACATGTTGAGCCTAAATTCTGTGTATGAAACGACAACAAACTTCGGTACCCAAAAGTTTTGCACACGTGTTTAAAAAATAATAATTTTTAGGCCTGCCGATTAGTTAAAACCCCCAAACATTACAGATTTCCTGAAATCAGACATCCTAGAAAATAAATTAGTGGTAGTTCCATTTATTGACTGTCACACAATATTAGTGAAGCCCCAAATTTCAGTAAAAAATAAAATAAATTTTAGGGCACACAAAAGCAATATATTACCACATTTTTTGGTAAAATATAAAAGATGAGGTTGTGCCGAGTATGATGAAAGGTGGAGATTTTCTGAGAAAAAAAGAAAAAGGTACTTCTTCTATATATTGTTAGGAATTTACAGTGCCTTGAAAAAGTATTCATACCCCTAGAAATTTTCCACATTTTTTTTCATGTTACAACCAAAAACGTAAATGTATTTTATTGGGATTTTATGTGATAGACCAACACAAAGTGGCACATAATTGTGAAGTGGAAGGAAAATGATAAATGGTTTTCAAAATTATTTACAAATAAATATGTGAAAAGTGTGTGTGGGGGGGGGGGGGCATTTGTATTCAGCCCCCTTTACTCTGATACCCCCTAACTAAGATCTAATGAAACCAATTGCCTTCAGAAGTCACCTAATTAGTAAATAGAGTCCACCTGTGTGTAATTTAATCTCAGTATAAATACAGCTGTTCTGTGAAGCCCTCAGAGGTTTGTTAGAGAACCTTAGTGAACAAACAGCATCATGAAGGCCAAGGAACACACCAGACAGGTCAGGGATAAAGTTGTGGAGAAGTATAAAGCAGGGTTATGTTATAAAAAATATCCCAAGCTTTGAACATCTCACGGAGCTCTGTTCAATCCATCATCCCAAAATGGAAAGAGTATGGCACAACTGCAAACCTACCAAGACATGGCCGTCCACCTAAACTGACCAGCCGGGCAAGGAGAGCATTAATCAGAGAAGAGCCAAGAGGTCCATGGTAACTCTGGAGGAGCTGCAGAGATCCACAGCTCAGGTGGGAGAATCTGTCCACAGGACAACTATTAGTCGTGTTCTCCACAAATCTGACCTTTATGGAAGAGTGACAAGAAGAAAGACATTGGTGAAAGAAAACCATAAGAAGTCCTGTTTGCAGTTTGTGAGAAGCCATGTGGAGGACACAGCAAACATGTGGAAGAAGGTGATCTGGTCAGATGAGACCAAAATTGAACTTTTTGGCCTAAAAGTAAAACACTATGTGTGGAGGAAAACTAACACTGCACATCACCCTGAACACACCATCCCCACTGTGAAACATGGTGGTGGCAGCATCATGTTGTGGGGATGCTTTTCTTCAGCAGGGACAGGGAAGCTGGTCAGAGTTGATGGGAAGATGGATGGAGCCAAATACAGGACAATCTTAGAAGAAAACCTGTTAGAGTCTACAAAAGACTTGAGACTGGGGCGGAGGTTCACCTTCCAGCAGGACAACGACCCTAAGAGCCGGTTCACACAGGGGCGACTTGTCAGGCGACCTAGCCGCCTGACAAGTCGCCTCCCATTCTGTACAATAGAACCGTTCTAATAGGAGCGACGCAAGTCGCTCCGACTTAGAAAAAGGTTCCTGTACTACTTCGGGGGCGACTTGCATAGACTTCTATACAGAAGTCGTTTTGCAAGTCGCCGCGGAAGTCGTTTGCAGGTCGCCTCGCTGAGGCGACCTGCAAGTCGTGCCGCCCCTAGTGTGAACCGGGGCTAAACATACAGCCAGAGCTACAATGGAATGCTTTGGATCAAAGCATATTCATGTGTTAGAATGGCCCAGTCACAGTCCAGACCTAAATCACATTGAGAATCTGTGGCAAGACTTGAAAATTGCTGTTCACAGACGCTCTCCAGTAGAGACATCCCCAAAAAGACTTGCAGCTGAAATTGCAGTAAAAGGCGGTTCTACAAAGTATTAACTCCGGGGGGCGCCATACAAATGCCCCCCCACACTTTTTATATATTTAGTTTTAAAAAAATGTTGAAAACCATTTATTGTTTTCCTTCCACTTCACAATTATTTGCCACTTTGTGTTGGTTTATTACCAGGGCCGGATTTGCCACAAGGCCACCGAGGCCAGGCCTCGGGGCGGCAGTGGTGCAGGGGCGGCTCCGCTCCTGCGGCGACTTCGCGGCCGCCCCCCCCTTTCGGGCTGCTCGTTAAAGTTGATTAAGGGCACCGATGCCCTTAGAAAAGATGGCCGCGAGCCGCCCACTACTGCGCATGCGCAGTTCTGAAGCGGCCGGGCTCGGGAAAGCTCGTATGCGCTCGGCCGGGCGGCGCATGCGCAATAGCGTGATTTCGCCGCCCGGCGCCATTTTTGAAAAGATTAAGAAGTAATGTCAGCGGTGCGGCGGTGGGGGGAGAGAGATGACATCTCTCATTGCCATTGTTCCGCCCTCCTTCATCTGGTGGCAGACAGGCAGCGTGGCAAGTGACATCAACATCTGGTGGCAGCGTGGCAAGTGACATCAACATCTGGTGGCAGCGTGGCAAGTGACATCAACATCTGGTGGCAAGTGACATCTCCATCTGGTGGCAGTGTGGCAAGTGACATCCCCATCTGGTGGCAGCGTGGCAAGTGACATCCCCATCTGGTGGCAGCGTGGCAAGTGACGTCTCCATCTGGTGGCAGTGTGGCAAGTGACATCCCCATCTGGTGGCAGCGTGGCAAGTGACATCTCCATCTGGTGGCAGCCAGGCAGCGTGTCAAGTGACATCTCCATCTGGTGGCAGCCAGGCAGCGTGTCAAGTGACATCTCCATCTGGTGGCAGCGTGGCAAGTGACATCTCCATCTGGTGGCAGCCAGGCAGCGTGTCAAGTGACATCTCCATCTGGTGGCAGCCAGGCAGTGTGGCAAGTGACATCTCCATCTGGTGGCAGCATGGCAAGTGACACCCCCATCTGGTGGCAGCGTGGCAAGTGACATCTCCATCTGGTGGCAGTGTGGCAAGTGACATCCCCATCTGGTGGCAGCGTGGCAAG
The DNA here is from genome assembly GCF_042186555.1 of Aquarana catesbeiana. Classification (NCBI taxonomy): domain Eukaryota; kingdom Metazoa; phylum Chordata; class Amphibia; order Anura; family Ranidae; genus Aquarana; species Aquarana catesbeiana. The sequence continues at coordinate 335,249,678 of NC_133330.1, read as the reverse complement.
TGACATCTCCATCTGGTGGCAGTGTGGCAAGTGACATCTCCATCTGGTGGCAGCGTGTCAAGTGAGATCTCCATCTGGTGGCAGCGTGGCAAGTGACATCCCCATCTGGTGGCAGTGTGGCAAGTGACATCCCCATCTGGTGGCAGCGTGGCAAGTGACATCCCCATCTGGTGGCAGCGTGGCAAGTGACATCCCCATCTGGTGGCAGTGTGGCAAGTGACATCCCCATCTGGTGGCAGTGTGGCAAGTGACATCCCCATCTGGTGGCAGTGTGGCAAGTGACATCCCCATCTGGTGGCAGTGTGGCAAGTGACATCCCCATCTGGTGGCAGTGTGGCAAGTGACATCCCCATCTGGTGGCAGCGTGGCAAGTGACATCCCCATCTGGTGGCAGCGTGGCAAGTGATATCCCCATCTGGTGGCAGGCATAGTGTCAAGTGACAAGTGATGGTGGCAAGTGACACACTCGGGGCTCCCAATGATTCTGCATTATGGTGAGTTGAACTATTTCATTTTACATTACAATCTAATGATATAAATAATGTGTTTCAATCATCCTGACACCATACCAACCATGGTGCCGGGGATGATTGAGGCACTAACACCAGCAATTGCCCGCGAAAAATTGTTACCCCGCGCGCTTACCCTGAAGTACAATTAAAGCCAGTTGTTTTCAGTGTTCTCGTGTGTAGAGATATGTTTTTAATTGATCTATTGTAGCATCATCGATAAAGGACGAGAATGGTGGTGTGGGGGGGGGGCGGCATTGAAGGACCCGGCCTTGGGGCGACAAAGGGAGTAAATCCGGGCCTGTTTATTACATAATAAATCCCAATAAAATACATTTATGTTTTTGGTTTGTGAAATAACAAAATGTGGAAAATGTCAAGGGGTATGAATACTTTTTCAAGGCACTGTATTTATAAGTTATTGAAAATGTGCTAGGTGAGAGTTGGCAATATTCTCTTATGGGACAGTTAAGTAAATGTTGTGTATTGAAGTATCTATTCTATCTATACATCTTTCCTGGCCGCTTTTGAATTGCTTATTATTATAGATTTCTGTGATAAGTAACATTTCATAAAGGGGGGAAGAAGGGGCCGAAAACTGTCTGCTGGGATCTGAGGACCTGTCAGCTATATAATGTGTTGTTAAGCACCCATGAGCACAATACTGATTCATCATTTTGTACGGCCAGATAACACCACAGATAGAATTTCATAAGGGACCCTCAGAAAGATGAAAAATGACACTGGAGTGTAACAAGAGATCTGCAGAGTCAAAGGACCTGACCCCTGAAAATTTACTCTAACAACACGACTGGCAGGGCGAGCCCAACACCCGCACACCGGGAGCACCCCAGTCACAGCCAATGATCTGGAATAATGTACACTGCACAGACCAGGACTGGGCCATAAATTACTCAGAATGGCAAAATATAATATAACCTCAGTCCAAAAAATATTTTTACGTATATCTTATGAAACCAGTCTGAAATAGCTGAATGTTATTTTAAAAAATGATCCCTTGAAAATCAGGACAGGAATTCAGGAATTAGTTTTTTTATTTTCTAGCTTCTTCAAAACAGAAATATATGGTTTTATTTTAAGTGTTATTATTATTAATAATAATAATAATAATAATAATTCATTATATTAACTTAAATAATAATTAGCTTTTATTTTCAAGCTTCTACAAAACAGAAAAATATTTTTTATTTAGAATTTTTTAATAATAATAATAATATATATATATATATATATATATATATATATATATATATATATATATATATATATATATATATATATATATATATATATATACAGTATCTCACAAAAGTGAGTACACCCCTCACATTTTTGTAAATACCGTATTTATCGGCGTATAACACGCACATTCATTTTTAGAGGGAAGTTTCAGGAAAAAAAACCTACATTTTAAATAAGAAACTTTAAAGCAAAATAAGAGTCAGTGCCCATCTGCAGCCTGACCATTGCCATCAATGCAGCCCGATCAATGCCCATCTGCAGCCTCACAAGTGCCATCAATGCAGCAGCCTCACCATTGCCATCAATGCAGCAGCCTCACCATTGCCATCATTGCAGCAGCCTCACCATTGCCATCAATGCAGCCCAATCAATGCCCATCTGCAGCCTCACAAGTGCCATCAATGCAGCAGCCTCACCATTGCCATCAATGCAGCAGCCTCACCATTGCCATCAATGCAGCCCGATCAATGCCCATCTGCAGCCTCACCATTGCCATCAATGCAGCAGCCTCACCATTGCCTTCAATGCAGCAGCCTCACCATTGCCATCAGTGTAGCCTGATCGAACAGAACAGTGGTCCAATGGTGGCCCAGGAGACGGGCTTCCTATTACAGAGGCCGCCATGTAAACAGGAGATTCTCACTGAATGTAATCTGACGGCGCTCATCCCACCCCGTTCCCTGTCCCCTCTGAGGCAGCTAAAATTGAAGTATTGGCGTATAACACGCACACGCTATTTGCACCCGATTTTTATGGAAAAAAAGTGAGTGTTATACGCCAATAAATACAGTATTTTCTTCTATCTTTTCATGTGACAACACTGAAGAAATGACACTTTGCTACAATGTAAAGTAGTGAGTGTACAGCTTGTATAACAGTGTAAATTTGCTGTCCCCTCAAAATAACTCAACACACAGCCATTAATGTCTAAACCGCTGGCAACAAAAATGAGTACACCCCTAAGTGAAAATGTCCAAATTGGGCCCAAAGTGTCAATATTTTGTGTGGCCACCATTATTTTCCAGCACTGCCTTAACCCTCTTGGCATGGAGTTCACCAGAGCTTCACAGGTTGCCACTGGAGTCCTCTTCCCCTCCTCCATGACGACATCACGGAGCTGGTGGATGTTAGAGACCTTGCGCTCCTCCACCTTCTGTCTGAGGATGCCCCACAGATGCTCAATAGGGTTTAGGTCTGGAGACATGCTTGGCCAGTCCATCACCTTTACCCTCAGCTTCTTTATCAAGGCAGTGGTCATCTTGGAGGTGTGTTTGGGGTCGTTATCATGTTGGAATACTGCCCTGCAGCCCAGTCTCTGAAGGGAGGGGATCATGCTCTTCTTCAGTATGTCACAGTACATGTTGGCATTCATGGTTCCCTCAATGAACTGTAGCTCCCCAGTGCCGGCAGCACTCATACAGCCCCAGACCATGACACTCCCACCACCATGCTTGTCTGTAGGCAAGACACACTTGTCTTTGTACTCCTCACCTGGTTGCCGCCACACACGCTTGTCACCATCTGAACCAAATAAGTTTATCTTGGTCTCATCAGACCACAGGACATGGTTCCAGTAATCCATGTCCTTAGTCTGCTTGTCTTCAGCAAACTGTTTATGGGTTTTCTTGTGCATCATCTTTAGAAGAGGCTTCCTTCTGGGATGACAGCCATGCAGACCAATTTGATGCAGTGTGCGGCGTATGGTCTGAGCACTGACAGATTGCTCCCCCCCATCAACCTCTACAGCAATGCTGGCAGCACTCATACGTCTATTTCCCAAAGACAACCTCTGGATATAACGCTGAGCACGTGACCTCAACTTCTTTGGTGGACCATGGTGAGGCCTGTTCTGAGTGGAACCTGTCCTGTTATACCGCTGTATGGTCTTGGTCACCGTGCTGCAGCTCAGTTTCAGGGCCTTGGTGATCTTCTTATAGCCTAGGCCATCTTTATGTAGAGCAACAATTCTTTTTTTCAGATCCTGAGAGAGTTATTTGCCATGAGGTGCCATGTAGAACTTCCAGTGACCAGTATGAGAGAGTGAGAGCCATAACACCAAATTTAACACACCTGCTCCCCATTCACACCTGAGACCTTGTAACACTAACGAGTCACATGACACCGGGGAGGGAAAATGTATAGTTGGACCCAATTTGAAAATTTTCACTTAGGGGTGTACTCACTTTTGTTGCCAGCGGTTTAGACATTAATGGCTGTGTGTTGAGTTATTTTGAGGGGACAGCAAATTTACACTGTTATACAAGCTGTACACTCACTACTTTACATTGTAGCAAAGTGTCATTTCTCCAGTGTTGTCACATTAGATTTTTTAATCAATAGACATTATTGTTATTATTACTCTTTATTAGTTATAGTACAGTCATGGCCAAAAGTTTTGAGAATGAGACAAATATTAATTTTCACAAAGTCTGCTGTCTCACTGTTTTTAGATCTTTTTGTTAGATGTTACTCTGGTATACTGAAGTATAATTACAAGCATTTCATACGTATCAAAGGCTTTTATTGACAATTACATGAAGTTTATGCAAAGAGTCAGTATTTGCAGTGCTGACCCTTCCTTTTTAAGACCTCGGCAATTCCCCCCGGCATGCTGTCAATCATCTTCTGGGTCACATCCTGACTGATGGCCGCCCCCATTCTTGCATAATCAACGCTTGGAGTTTGTCAGAATTTGTGGGGATTTTTTTCTTCATCCACCTCTTGAGGGTTGATCACGAGTTCTCAATGGGATTAACCGTTTCCGGACCGCCCACCGCAGTATATACTGGGACAGGGTGGCCCGGCTGTGCAAAATCATGTACCTGTATGTGATTTTGTGCGCACGATCTGGGGCGCGCGTGCACGCACGCCGGAGCGCTGCTCACGATGTGATCGGACACAGTGGGAGCTAATCAGCGGGACTGGCGGCCACGATGGCTGCTGGGACCCGCTGATTGTTCGGAGGAAAGGCGGAAGCTTGCATTGTTTTTAGCACTGATCGCTGTATTGGTGACACTGGTCCCCAAAAAGTGTCAGATTTGTCCGCCACAATATCGCAGTCCCACTAAAAAAAAAAATCGCTGATCGCCACAATTACTAGTAAAAACAATAAAAAAAATTAAGAGTCCATAAAAATATCCCATAGTTTGTAGACGCTATAACTTTTCATAACTTTTTCAATATACGCTTATTGGTATTTTATTTTGATCAAAAATATGTACCAGAATACATATTGGCCTAAATTGATGAAGAAATTAATTGATTAATTTTTTTTTATTGGATGTGTTTTATAGCAGAAAGTAAAAAATATATATATATATTTTTTTTTTTCAAAATTGTCTCTTTTTCTGTTTATAGCGCAAAAAAAAAAAAAAAAAAAAAAACTGAAGAGGTGATCACCAAAAGAAAGCTCTATTTGTGGGGAAAAAAAAGGACAACAATTTTATTTGGGTACAACATCACACGACCGCGCAATTGTCAGTTAAAACAACACAGTGCCGCATTGCAAAAAATGGCCTGGTCAGGAAGGGGGTAAAAACTTCCGGAGCTGAAGTGGTTAGGGTCCGGGGAGTTTCCTAGCCATGGACCCAAAATTTCTATGTTTTGTTCCCAAAGCCGCTTAGCTATCACTTTTGCCTTATGGCGAGGTGTTCCATCATGCTGGAAAAGGCATTGCTCCTCACCAAACTGTTCTTGGATGGTTGGGAGAAGTTTCTCCTGGAGAATGTTTTTGGACCATTCTTTATTCATAGCTGTGTTCTTAGGCAAAATTGTGAGTGAGCCCCACTCCCTTGTCTAAGGAGCAACCCCACACATAAATGTTCTCAGGAGGCTTTATTGTTGGCATGACACAGGACTGATGGTAGCACTCACATTTTCTTCTCCGGACAAGGTTTTTTCTGGATGCCCCAAACAATCGGAAAGGAGAAAATGACTTTACCCCCCCAGTCCTCAGCAGTCCAATCCCTGTACCTTTTGCAGAATATCAGTCTGTCCCTGATGCTTTTCCTGGAGAGAAGTGGCTTCTTTGCTGCCCTTCTTGACACCAGGCCATCCTCCAAAAGTCTTCTCCTCGCTTTGTGTGCCGATGTCCTCACACCTGCCTGCTGCCATTCCTGAGCAAGCTCTGCAGTGGTGGTGCCCCCCCGATCCCACAGCTGAATCCACTGTAGGAGACGGTCCTGGCGCTTGCTGGACTTTCTTGGGCAACCTGAAGTCTTCTTCACAAATGCAGTGGAATTTTTTTTTTTTTATGGGGTTAACTTCACTTTCAAGGCAAAGAGGGACTTGGCAATTCATTGCAATTCATCTGATCGCTCTTCATAACGTTCTGGAGTAGATGCAAATTGCCGTCGTAAAGACTGAGGCGGCAGACTTTGACTGTGAAAATTAATATTTGTGTAATTCTCAAATCTTTTGGCCACGGATGTAGTTGTTGTATTTAGTTACTGGATATAATAATATTATTATCAGCAACAGGAGAGTTAGTAGAAGTAGTAATATTTATTTATCAGGCATATTGTTATCATGATGATGATAATGTTGATGTTGTTGATGCTGCTGATTATTATGATTATTATACAGGATTTATATAGCGCCAACAGTTTACGCAGTGCTTTACAATATAAAAAGGGAGACAATACAGTTATAATACAATAAAATACAAGAGGATTAAGAGGGCCCTGCTCAGAAGAGCTTACAATCTAATAGACGATGATTATGATTATTATTATTATTATCATTGTTATCAGCAATAGGAGCGGTAGTAGAAGTAGTAATATTTTTTTATTGACGGTACTATATAAGTACCTATAATAAATAAATAAATCAGGGGTGTTGTTATGACAATGATGATGATGTTGATGATTACTACTACTACTACTACTAGTAGTAGCAGTAGTATTCATTGTTGTATTTATTTATTGGATATATTACTATTATTAACAGAAACAGAAGTAGTAGAAGTAGTAATATTCATTTATTTATTAGAGTTGTTGGTATGATGATGATGATCACTACTACTACTACTACTGCTACTATTATTTTTTTAGTAGTAGCATAGGTGTTTGCACTGGGTGTGCCAGATGTGCCTGGGCACACCCTAATCACCCCATGCGCATTAACTTTATCGTTCTGTGCGCCGACGGAAAGATGGGAAAGATCTCTCTCTTACCAGCTCTGCCATAAGACAAGGGCTTACGCCAGTGACGGAACTACCGCCAAAGCGAGCCACGCGAGGTGCTATGGGGCCCGCAGCCAAGAGGGACCCGTGGGGAGGATGAGGAATGCATACTGCGGGGGGGGGCGAGCACCGCCCGCATGGTCCCCCAGCCAGGGGAAGTGAGGAGAGGAAGAGGCAAGCTGTCTATGAGCAGAGAGTGAGATGGTCTGCTGTAATAGCTTTCATTGGAACTTCCAGTGTTCCCGTGGCTCACCATCACATAGCCCCACCTCTTGGCCCGGCGCCTTTGATAGACAGAACGCCGGTCCAATGCGGGACATGTGACCACATCAAAGGCGCCGGGCCAAGAGGTGGGGCTATGTGACGGTGAGCCCCGGGAACACAGGAAATTGACATGAAAGCTATTACAGCTCTCTGCTCGTACGGACAGCTCGCCTCTTCCTCTCCTCACTTCCCCTGGCTGGGGGACCGTGCGGGCGGTACTCGCCCCCCCACTCTGAGGCAGCCCTACGCTTGCTAATATCAATGTGAGGGCTGCAGTATGCATTCCTCATCCTCCCCGGTAGTTCCGCCACTGGCTCGCCTCTTTCTCTGCACAGGTGAGTCTGCATTGTGCACGGGTCACGCTGCATTGGGCACAGGTGAGGCAGTATTGGGCACAGGTGAGGCTGCATTGGGCACAGGTGAGGCTGCATTGGGTACAGGTGAGGCTGCATTGGGCACAGGTGGACACAAGTGAGGCTGTATTGGGCACGGGTCATGCTGCATTGGGCACAGGTGAGGCTGCATTGGGCACAGGTGAGGCAGTATTGGTCACAGGTGAGGCAGTATTGGGCACAGGTGAGGCTGCATTGGGCACAGGTGAGGCTGCATTGGGCACAGGTGGGCACAGGTGAGGCTGTATTGTGCACTGGTCATGCTGCATTGGGCACAGGTGAGGCAGTATTGGGCACAGGTGAGGCTGTATTGGGCACAGGCAGGCCACGCTGCATTGGGAATAGGCAGGCCACATTGGGCAAAGGTGAAGCTGCATTGGGCACTGGACATGCTGCATTGGGCACAGGCAGGTCACGCTGCATTGGGCACTGGACACGCTGCATTGGGCACTGGACATGCTGCATTGGGCACAGGTGAGGCTGCATTGGGCACAGGTGAGGCTGTATTGGGCACAGGTGAGGCTGCATTGGGCACTGGTAAGGCTGTATTGGGCATAGGTGAGGCTGCATTGGACACAGGTGAGGCTGTATCGGGCACTGGACATGCTGCATTGGGCACAGGCCACGCTGCATTGGGCACAAGTGGGCACAGGTGAGGCAGTATTGGGCACAGGTGAGGCTGTACTGGGCCCGGGCAGGCCACACTGCATTGGGAACACACAGGCCACATTGGGCACTGGTCACGCTGCATTAGGCACAGGTGAGGGTGATTGAAGCGCCAAGACCAGGTGTTTGGAGTATTGGGCACAGGTGAAGCTGCATTGGGCACTGGACATGCTGCATTGGGCACAGGCAGGTCACGCTGCATTGGGCACTGGACACGCTGCATTGGGCACTGGACACACTGCATTGGGCACAGGTGAGGCTGCATTGGGCATAGGTGTGGTTGCACTGGGCACAGGTGAGGCTGTATTGGGCACAGGTCAGGCTGTATTGGGCACAGGTGAGGCTGCTGGGGCACAGGTGAGACTGTATTGGGCATAGGTGAGGCTGCATTGGACACAGGTGAGGCTGTATCGGGCACTGGACACGCTGCATTGGGCACAGGCCACGCTGCATTGGGCACAAGTGCATTGTGCACAGGTGAGGCTGTATTGGGCACAGGTGAGGCTGAATTGGGCACAGGTGAGGCTGTATTGGGCACTGGACACGCTGCATTGGGCACAGGCCACACTGCATTGGGCACAAGTGGGCACAGGTGAGGCAGTATTTGGCACAGGTGAGGCTGTACTGGGCCCGGGCAGGCCACGCTGCATTGGGAACACACAGGCCACATTGGGCACTGGTCACTCTGCATTGGGCACAGGTGAGGGTGATTGAAGCACCAAGACCAGGTGTTCGGAGTATTGGGCACAGGTGAAGCTGCATTGGGCACTGGACATGCTGCATTGGGCACAAGCAGGTCATGCTGCATTGGGCACTGGACACGCTGCATTGGGCACTGGACACACTGCATTGGGCACAGGTGAGGCTGCATTGGGCACAGGTGAGGTTGCATTGGACACAGGTGAGACTGTATTGGGCACAGGTCAGGCTGTATTGGGCACAGGTGAGGCTGCTGGGGCACAGGTGAGACTGTATTGGGCATAGGTGAGGCTGCATTGGACACAGGTGAGGCTGTATCGGGCACTGGACACGCTGCATTGGGCACAGGCCACGCTGCATTGGGCACAAGTGCATTGGGCACAGGTGAGGCTGTATTGGGAAAGAAATAAGAAGAGAAAAGGGCGCACCAGCCATGTGCATTATCTTTTGTAAAACATTTATTGAGTAAAATGATAAAGGAAATTACTCACAAGCAGTAGTGAATCATGTGCCATAGACCTTGGACATCAACTAGCAACAAGTGGTTAAAATGATGAACGAAGCCTTCCAAAGGTCTTTCAGAGGAATATATAACACTGCTTGCTTACGCGTTTCGAAGGGCTCGTCCCTTCTTCATCAGAGCTCAGCAGTCTTGGGCACAGGTGAGGCTGTATTGGGCACAGGTGAGGCTGCATTGGGCACAGGTGAGGCTGTATCGGGCACAGGTGAGGCTGTATTGGGCACAGGTGAGGCTGCATTGGGCACAGGTGAGGCTGTATTGGGGACAGGTGAGGGTGAATTGGGCACAGGTGAGGCTGTATTGGGCACTGGACACGCTGCATTGGGCACAGGCCACGCTGCATTGGGCACAAGTGGGCACAGGTGAGGCAGTATTGGGCACAGGTGAGGCTGTACTGGGCCCAGGCAGGCCACGCTGCATTAGGAACACACAGGGCACATTGGGCACTGGTCACGCTGCATTGGGCACAGGTGAGGGTGATTGAAGCGCCAAGACCAGGTGTTTGCAGTATTGGGCACAGGTGAAGCTGCATTGGGCACTGGACATGCTGCATTGGGCACAGGCAGGTCACGCTGCATTGGGCACTGGGCACGCTGCATTGGGCACTGGACACGCTGCATTGGGCACAGGTGAGGCTGCATTGGGCACAGGTGAGGCTGCATTGGACACAGGTGAGGCTGCATTGGACACAGGTGAGACTGTATTGGGCACTGGACACGCTGTATTGGGCACAAGTGCATTGGGCACAGGTGAGGCTGTATTGGGCACAAGTGAGGCTGTATCCGGCACTGGACACGCTGCATTGGGCACAGGCCACGCTGCATTGGGCACAAGTGGGCACAGGTGAGGCAGTATTGGGCACAGGTGAGGCTGTATTGGGCCCGGGCAGGCCACGCTGCATTGGGAACACACAGGCCACATTGGGCACTGGTCACACTGCATTGGGCACAGGTGAGGGTGGTTGAAGCGCCAAGACCAGGTGTTTGGAGTATTTTTATCTGTTGATTGTTAAACTTTCTGGAATACATATATTTCTATTGTGGTAGGATTTCTTTCTTTCTTTCTGAGCCACCGGGGGACCCCAGAAGATGAGGATCGGGGCCACTCTGTGCAAAACGAGCTGCACAGTGGAGGTAAGTATGACATGTTTTTTTTTTTTTTTTTAATGAACCCTTACAATCTTTTTAACCCCTTCCCTGCCAGTGACATTTATACAGTAATCAGTGCATTTTTATAGCACGGATCGCTGTATAATTATCAGTGGTCCCAAAAATGTGTAAAAAATGTCCGATGTGTCCGCCGCAATATCGCAGTCCCGATAAAAATACCAGATCGCCGCCATTGGAGCATGGTTTGAAACAGGAAAATCTGGATGCCGCACACCGGATAAAGTTGAAAAAATCTTCTTTATTGTAAAACTTGGATCATCAAAACATACAGGACAATCAGGCAGATAGTACAGACACAGCTGACGCGTTTCGCACTCTAATTCGAGCGTTTACTCATACCCTGTTTCCCCAAAAATAAGACCTAGCGTGATTGTCGGTGATGGCTGCAATATAAGCCCTACCCCCAAATAAGCCCTACCTTGTTTCCCCGAAAATAAGCCCTACCCTGAAAATAAGACCTACAAGGACTTTAACTAGGGCTTATTTGGGGGGTAGGGCTTATATTGCAGCCATCACCGACAATCACGCTAGGTCTTATTTTCAGGGAAACAGGGTAGCTGACAAATCTCGCCGCCATTACTAGTAAAAAAAAATAATAAAAATGCCTTAAATCTATCCCCTATTTTGTAGACGCTATAACTTTTGCGCAAACCAATTAATATACGCTTATATACCAATCAATATTACGCTTATTGCGATTTTTTTTTTTTTTTTTGCCCAAAATACGTAGAAGAATACATATCGGCCTAAACTGAGGAAAACATTTTTTTTTTTTTTTTAAATTTGGATATTTATTATAGCTAAAAGTAAAAAATATTGTTTTTTTTTTCAAACTTGTCACTCTTCTTTTGTTTTTGTTTTTTTTAGCGCAAGAAATATAAACCCCCAGAGGTGATCAAATACCACCAAAAGAAAGCTCTATTTGTGGGGAAAAATAATGATGAAAAAATTTCATTTGGGTACAACGTCGCACGACCGCGCAGTTGTCATTCAAAGTGCGAAAAAACTGAAAATTGGCCTGGGCAGGAAGGGGGTAAAAAATGCCCGGTATTGAAGTGGTTGAGTAGAAATGAGGGTATATCTGAAAGACAAAAGGACATTTATTGATGTATTTATATTATTTTTGTTCGTTTTGGGGATCGGGTGGAATTCGCTCACACAGCAGTGGAGGCCCATCGGTGATATTTCTCTTTCGATGTCTCATTACGTCTTTACTCACTATGGTAATTAACATTATGAACCCCCTCCACAAATCTCTCTCAGTTCGCCCCCCCTCAATGATAATATACAGTTCCTACAAATTATTTTCTAAGCGATATGCCACACGACCCGGCCGAGAGTGACTTATCGAACGTCTTGGGGGGACGACAAATGCTCATACCGGGTAGAAAAACAAACAAACGTCAGCCAGCAAATGACATCTGCTGCATAAATGGCTTCATTATAAGGCGGCTTTTAATGTATATTTTGTACATTACCCAACGAGCTGTTTCTTGTCACGCGGGTTTCAGCGCCCTCCGGAGCTACCTTGGTCGCAAGGCCTCGCTGGTTACCGTGGAAACCGCTTCCTTCCTGCAGCTTGACCCGCGGGGGGCTCCGTCTGCTAATGCCCAGGAGAGGCCTTCTTTACACAGGAAGGCGCAGACAGTTTAATGGCCGGCTTCGCCGTCCCGGTCCCCCCCCCCCCCGTGCAGGAACCTTAATGCACACAAGGAATGTGTTTCTTTCCATTTCACCTTCACTTATGGTTATTTGTATTATTTTTATGGCAGGACCATTATATACAGAAAGCAGGTTGTTCTTTTTTTTTTTTTTTTTTTGGTGTGTAGACAAAATGGTGGCACACATGCATGGCCCACCATCTGGATTAGGAACTAGGTAAGCTTATGATTCTATAATTAACCCCCTTCATGCCGACCGAACACACACACACTATATTACCAAAAGTATTGGGACACCTGCCTTTACACACACATAAACGTTAATGACATCTCAGTCTTAAGCACCGCACACACGATCGGATTGTTGGCCAACAAAACCGTGGACTTTCGTCCGAAGGGCGTTGGCCAAAACTTGTCTTGCATAAACACGGCCACACAAATGTTGGCCAACAATCACAAACGTAGTGACGTACCACGTGGTTTTTCAGCTCTTTAGCGCCACCCCTTGGGCTCCTTCTGCTAATTCCGTGTTAGTGTTGATTTGCGCTTTTCATTTCGCGCTTTTCATTTCAAGCTTTTCAGTTCTCACTTTTCAGTTCGTTTCTGGACGGCCGCTCGTCAACCAGCCATGTTGCGGAATCGGAGGAGATAACGTGTTATTTATTATTGGCCTTGGAGTTATTGCTTTGACCCAAGTCCAGTCCAGGAACAGGAGGAGGAGGAGTTCTTGGAACAAAAATTGGTTGCTTTATTAATGGTGACCAATTATGTCATATGTCTTTGCTGCGGGAGCTCCAGGAGAATAATCCGGATGATTTTAGGAATGATCTCCGGATGACGGACCCCTGTGCTTTCACCAAATCTTGGCATTGTTGACCCCCCTATATTAAGAAGCAGGGCACATGCATGAGGCTTTTATTTTATCTTTTGGTTGAATAATAATGATTTGATTTGGTATATTTTCTATATTTTTGGATGCATAGAATGCACTTTTTGTTTGAGTTCTATTGGCAGATATCATGTCTAATTTTATTTGTTTTCTTTTTTTAATGCACAATAAAAAAAATTATGGAGAACAATACTTGTCTATGTGTTTTACTTCAAATGACAGTTTGGGAGTCGGCAGTTACATTTTATAAAATACAATGTAAAATTAACAAGAAACATCAACAAGCATAATAATATTATTCTTGATATCACAAGAAAAAAAAAAAGCCTTTGAAAATTCGTTTGCAATAACTCCATCCGTATCACCAGCAAAGCAGCTTCATTATTATCCCATTAACCTCCCTGGCGGTATGATTATTTCAGATTTTAGGTGCTGAAAGCGATACAATTATTTTGCATGGAAATTTGGCGTTTTATATTGTAGGTCTGTAATTCTTAGCAATAACACACTTAAATCTGTCCAAACAAGAGTCTAGTAGATATACCGGGTATGATGACGTTTGAAACACAAAAACATAAATTATAATATAATAAATAAATATAAATAATTAAAAATAATAATAATATAATAATAATGAAATAAATTTCCCCACGATTCACTATCGCTCAATTCTGCAAGTGATTCTAATTTACTATCGCTGTTTTCTAGCTGGTCTAAAGCCACTTTTGACGTAAAGGGACACTTTTTGGTTGCTATGGACAATCTCCAGTTTCCAGGCAGAAAGTATATATAACATAAAACTGCATGCAGGGCATTGGACAAAGCACTGGGGACAAAAGGGATGTGAAGTAATTTCACACAGTACTGTAAACTGTAAGATTACAGTACTGTATGTGTCATGGTTTTTACATTTTTCTAATTTGCCGCCAGGCTCCGCCCCTGTGCGTCGCAACGCTCGCAGGGAACGGAGCCTGGCCCAGAGAGGCTTCGGAGGAGACAGAGCCTGCAGACACAGCGGGGGGGGGGGGGGGGGGGGACACATCGCAGGATCCTGGGTACAAGGTAAGTATACCGCACCAGGATCCTGCAATGCAATCCTGAGTGTGGCTCGGGGGTTAGCGCTAATCGTGCTGAAATTTAACCCCGAGCCACACTCAGGAATACCGTCAGGAAGGTTAAAGAAGAAGAGAATTGTGCGCTGCATTTTGAGATTTCATAATTTGCCGCATCACGAATGTTAATTCTCCATTATGAACGCTAGTTTACAAGACCGACCGCTTCTGCTTCCGAGCATACGTGTTTGTACTTTGCACTTTTGTCCGACGGACTTGTGTACACACGCTCGGAAAATCCGACAACAGACATTTGTCCACGGAAAAATGTCAAAACCTGTCATCCAACATTTGTCCGCGGAAAATCCGACAACAGTTGTCCGATGGAGCGTACAAACGGTAGGATTTTCTGCCAACAGCCTGTCATCACACATTTCCTGTCGGAAAATCCGATGGTGTGTACGCGGCTTTAATAAAAAAAAAAAAAAACATGGCAGATGCTTTTATTAATTTGAAATTAGAAAAAGAAAAGGTGAACCTGGGCAATGCCGTCCACAAAACAATCAAAAAATCCTTCCTAAAGCCGGGCTTTATAGATGAAATCTTTGGTGTAAATTAGCAGTTAAGTGCAATGATTTTATGTAACGATTTTATGTAACATTCACACGGTCACTACAAGATGCAGCTTCTTTACTGTCACCCAATTGTTACTTTTAAGTGGAGATGCTGAGAGATTGTTAAATGGAAGTGAAGACTATGGCAAAAATCTAAGGGTTAGAGGTTCTGTTTTTTTGTTTTTTAGATAGAAGAGGCTTTGTATGCACTCCGCCTATCCTATCCCAGCATTTCTTTATCCACCTGATGACTGAGGCTTTTCTGGAACTTTTTGTTTACAAGTTTAAATTAGTATTTTTTGCTACAAAGTTACATAGAACACCCAAACACACACATATATATATATATATTTTTTTTAGCAGAGACTCTAGAGCAGTGGTTCTGAACCAGGGGGTCGGGACCCCCTCGGGGGTCGAATGATGATTTGCCAGGGGTCACCGAATCCTGGGCTGTTCCTGAAGCCCACACCGCTCTCCCAGCCTTTTTGCAGCCGCCCAGCAGGACTGTCCCTGGAGCCCACGGCCACCCACTCAGCCTCTTTGGAGCTGCCCATTCAGTTCACGGCATGGCCGGGGGGGGCAGGGACTAGAGGTCAGCTGACTGGTGAGGAATGTGAAGTGGGAGGGGCTGGAGGAGACCCTATCTCCTGATTTCGGCATAGGTGTCACTGCTACGAGACACCACAAAGTCGGAGACACGGTGAGTAACACTACCTGCGATTATAGTTGTCATTAAAAGTCCCCGCTACAGTTCTCAGATCAGCAGATGACCTTCATCAAGAGCACCTAAGTTGGCTGATCAGAACTTCCCACCAGCACTGCCACTCATCCCATTCCCCCCACCAAGGAATAAGAGAAGGAATAAAAATAGAGAATACATGGAAGGGAGAGGAAAAGAGGGGGGGGGGGCAAAGAAAAAGGGAGGGAAAGAATAAGAGAAAAGACAAGAAAGATGGCAAGAGAGAGGGATGGGGGAAAAAAACAAGAAATTAGGATAGAGAGGGATAAAAGGGAAAGAAAGGAGAACAAAGAGAAAGATTGGTGCATCCTAAAATGTACCATAAGGGGTTTTATTACTGTACAAGTGGAATGTACTCAGGGAGCGCTAAATGTCTGCGTGTTAGGGGCGCAAATAACTTGTCTTGCCTTGGGTGCTGACAACCCACGCTACGAAAATTATTTTACTGTTAGGGGTCCCCACAACTTGGGAAATTTTATCAAGGGATCAAGGCACTAGTAAGGTTGAGAAACACCGATCTAGAGAATAAAATGGCGATTGTTATTATATTTTATGTCTCATTGTATTTGCGCAGCGGTGTTTCAAACGCAATTTTTTGGGAAAAAATACACTTTAATTCATTTAACCACTTCCCGCCCGCCATATAGCAATATGACATGCAGAAAGTGGTTACATTATCCTGAAGCAAGATAAGCCATTAGCACACCCTAAAAGATGCATTAAAGATAATAACAGCCATAACACCATATAAACAGCTTTTAGGGTGTCTTTGTTTGTCTATTGTATGGATTCTGACCAAATCCTTTTGGGCTGGAGAACCCCACAGACCCCCATCATTGCCTCTTATTAGTGCCCACCTGTGTTATAGGTGGAGTCCTTTAGTTCTCCCATATAGAGGAGTGTATTTCTCTCATATAGAGGAGTGTATTTCCCCCATATAGAGGAGTGTATTTCTCTCATATAGAGGAGTGTATTTCTCCCATATAGAGGAGTGTATTTCTCCCATATAGAGGAGTGTATTTCTCCCATATAGAGGAGTGTATTTCTCTCATATAGAGGAGTGTATTTCTCCCATATAGAGGAGTGTATTTCTCCCATATAGAGGAGTGTATTTCTCCCATATAGAGGAGTGTATTTCTCCCATATAGAGGAGTGTATTTCTCTCATATAGAGGAGTGTATTTCTCCCATATAGAGGAGTGTATTTCTCCCATATAGAGGAGTGTATTTCTCCCATATAGAGGAGTGTATTTCTCCCATATAGAGGAGTGTATTTCTCCCATATAGAGGAGTGTATTTCTCTCATATAGAGGAGTGTATTTCTCCCATAGTTCAGAGAAGCAGGATCTCCCATTCTATGGATAGAGTAGGACCAGGGGTGGACTGACCATTGGGGCACTCGGGCACTGCCCGAGGGCCCCATGCCACTAAGGGGCCCCATCAGAGTTGCCAGCCTCAATAAAACCAGGGACAGTATGTAAAAATCTGTGTTTTTTTTCAAATCCCAAGATTATAGCTGCCCCGCCTCTCCAGTACCTTTTCAGTGTGAGTATGTGTATTCTGTGTGTGTATAGTGTGTGTGTATATTGTGTGTGTGTGTGTGTATACTGTGTGGCCCCATAATCTATTGCCTGGGGTCCCCATAATCTCCTATTGCCCGGGGGCCCCCATGATTTGTCAGTCCGTCCCTGCGTAGGACCCACTAATAATGGGGTACTTTGTCGCAGTAAGTGGGCTTAAGCATCATATAGCAATATGGCGTGACCAAATACCCATATTTTTGAAAATGTTCGGGTGTTTAAATAGCCTTGCGGGAGGTAAATGTCTTTTTTTTGCATGTGTGCGCTGTAATATTTTGTTCTGTTTTTATGGTCTTATGGCTGCACCATCTTTAATGCATCTTTTAGGGTGTGCCCCCCAAATCTTTGTGTGTCAATCTGACACACCGCTTCTCCGATCTAGGTAAAGAGCCCCTGACATAGGCTCTTTACCATGTGATTGGACACAGCTGATCACAGCGAAAACATATATTGGCTATTCCTCCACTCGCACTGACAGACGCGAGTAGAGGAGAGCCAATCGGCTGCTCTAATGACAGGGAGGATCTGCGCTAATAATCAGCGCATTGATTATCAGTGCAGACCCATCAAGGATGCCCACCTAGGACCACCAGGGATGCCAATCAGTGCCCAATAGGGATGGCACTCTATGCGCATCAGTGATGCCTGCCAGTGCCATCTATCAGTGCTGCCCATCAGTGCCCATCAGTGCCACCTATAAGTGCCCACCTATCAGTGCCACCTGTCAGTGCCCATCAATGCCACCTATCAGTGCCCAGTGCCACCTATCAGTGCCACCTATGAGTGCCCATCAGTGCCACCTATAAGTGCCCACCTATCAGTGCCACCTGTCAGTGCCCAGTGCCACCTATCAGTGCCACCTATGAGTGCCCATCAGTGCCACCTATAAGTGCCCACCTATCAGTGCCACCTGTCAGTGCCCAGTGCCACCTATCAGTGCCACCTATGAGTGCCCATCAGTGCCACCTATAAGTGCCCACCTATCAGTGCCACCTGTCAGTGCCCATCAGTGCCACCTATCAGTGCCCAGTGCCACCTATCAGTGTCCATCAGTGCTATATATCAGTGCCACCTGTCAGTGCCCATCAGTGCCACCTATCAGTGTCCATCAGTGCTGTATATCAGTGCCACCTATCAGTGTCCATCAGTGCTGTATATCAGTGCCACCTGTCAGTGCCCATCAGTGCCACCTATCAGTGTCCATCAGTGCTGTATATCAGTGCCACCTATCAGTGCCCAGTGCCACCTACCAGTGCCACCTATCAGTGTCCATCACTGCTGCTCATCAGTGCTGCATATAGGTGCCTCATCATCAGTGCCAATCAGTGAAGGAGAAAACTTACTTGTTTACAAAGTTTTGTAACAGAAACGAAGAAAACCATTTTTTTTTCAAAATGTTCAGTCTTTTTTTTAATTTGTAGCACAAAAAATAAAAACCCCAGTGGTGATGATCAAATACCACCAAAAGAATGCTTTATTTGTGGGGAAAAAAATGATAAAAAATGTTGTTTGTGTACACCATCGCATGACGGCGCAATTGTCATTCAAAATGGGACAGCGCTGAAAGCTGAAAATTGGTGTATAAGTGGCCACTATTGAAGTGGTTAAAAATTAAAAAAAACACTAAAGTTAGCCCAATTGTTTTGTATAATGTGAAAGATGATGTTGCACTAAATAAATAGATACCTAACACATCATGCTTTAAACTACAAACTACAGTTGTAAAAAAAATCTCCATAGGCGACACTTTAACCACTTCCATACCGCGCAAATTCTGACACTTCTCTCCTACATGTAAAAATCATCATTTTTTTTGCTAGAAAATTACTCAGAACCCCCAAAAATTATATATATATATTTTTTTTTGTAGCAGACACCCTAGGGAATAAAATGGCGGTCATTGCAACTTTTTATGTAACACGGCATTTGCTCGGTAATTTTTCAAACGCGATTTTTTGGGGAAATTTTTTTTTCATGAATAATAATAAAAATAGTAAATAGTTACCTCCCATGTCATGCTTTAAAATTGCGCACACTCATGGAATGAAAGCATCAGGTCAAAAAAAAAAAAAAATTGACGATCTGATGCTCTTATAGCTGAGCTCTCTGCTTTGTTTACTTGTGTGGTCCGGACGTGACGTCATAACGTTGCGCCCAGGTATCCGAGGATCATAGAGATTGCCGGGGACAGTCTGTCCCTCAGAAATCTCTATGCCTCTCTTCCGGTGTCGGCTGGTTCGTTCTCCGGGTCCCCGATCGCACGGGAGAGCCCGGAGAAGCACCGGAGGGCGGCGGGAGGGGGTAAGTCCTCTCCTGTCACCGCTAAGAACGATCAAGCGGCTGAACAGCCGATATGATCATTCTTATTATGCTCAGAATTGCCGGCTCTAAAAAATGATATCTGAATGATGCCTGTAGCATATCTCCACTGAAAGCCAGATCGATCCAGGGCACAACACATCAGGGCACGGTACAGAACCCAGCACATCAGGGTGCAGCACATCAGGGTACAGAGCCCAGCACATCAGCGTACAGGACACATCAGGGCACAACACATCAGGGCACGGTACAGAGCCCAGCACATCAGGGTACAGCACATCAGGGTATGGTACATCAGGGTACAGGGCACATCAGGGCACAACACATCAGGGTACAGGACATCAGGGTACACAGCCCAGCACATCAGGGTACAGCACATTAGGGTACAGGACATCAGGGTACAGAGCCCAGCACATTAGGATACAGGACATCAGGGCACAGGTCACAGTACATCAGGGCACAACACATCAGGGTACAGAGCACAACACATCAGGGCACGTCAGGGCACAGTACATCAGGATACAGGACATCGGGGCACATGAGGGCACAGGGCACATGAGGGCATGGGGCACCTCAGGGCACAAGGCACATAAGATCATGGGGAACATCAAGGCATAGGACATCGGGGCACAGCACATCAGGGCACAGGGCACATCAGGTCACGGGGCACATCAGGGCATAGGACATCGGGGCACATCAGGGCAGGGGGCACATCAGGGCATGGGGCACATCAGGCCACATGGCACATCAGGGCACATAGCACATCAGGGCACGGGGCACATGGCACATAGCACATCAGGGCACGGGGCACACCAGGGCGTGGGGCACATCAGGGCTCGGGGCACATGGCACATTATGGGGCACATCAAGGCACGGGGCACATCAGGCCACATGGCACATCAGGGCACATGGCACATAGCACATCAGGGCACGGGGCACATCAGGGCTCGGGGCACTTTAGGGCACATGGCACATTATGCGGCACATCAGGGCACATCAAGGCACGGGGCACATCAGGCCACATGGCACATCAGGGCACAGGGCACATAGCACATCAGGGCACGGGGCACATCAGGGCTCGGGGCACATCAGGGCACATGGCACATTATGCGGCACATCAGGGCACATCAAGGCACGGGGCACATCAGGCCACATGGCACATCAGGGCACAGGGCACATAGCACATCAGGACACGGGGCACATCAGGGCACAGGGCACATAGCACATCAGGACACGGGGCACATGGCACATAGCACATAAGGGCATGGGGCACATCAGGGCATGGGGCACATCGGGGCACATCAGGGCTCGGGGCGCATTATGGCACATCAGGGCACATGGCACATTATGGGGCACATCTGGGCACATTATGGGGCACATAGCACATCAGGGCACGGGGCACATCAGGGCATGGGGCACATCGGGCCACATGGCACATCAGGGCACATCGGGGCACATGGCACATAGCACATCAGGGCATGGGGCACATCAGGGCACAGGGCACATGGCACATCGGGGCACATCAGGGCTCGGGGCACATCAGGGCACATTATGGGGCACATATCAGGGCACAGAGCAAATCAGGACACATGATGGGGCACATTGGGGCACATAGCACATCAGGGCACATGATGGGGCACATTATAGGGCACATTATAGGGCACATCAGGGGGCACATCATGGGATCTTATTAGCCAGTATGCAGAGTAGCGCAGGAAGCGTCTGTCTGTAGTAAGCTCTCTCTCATGTCACGCAGCGCTGCTCGCTCCCCGGAAGCCCCTCCTCTCTTCTCGTCTATCCCCATTGGCTTGTGACATCTGGAATAGATGAGAAGAGAGGAGGGGCTGCCGGGGAGCGAGCAGCGCTGCGTGACATGAGAGAGAGCTTACTACAGACAGACGCTTCCTGCGCTACTCTGCATACTGGCTAAATCTCGATCTACCTGTTAGGCGCTAGCTGTCGGCGGTTGATGGGTAGATCGAGCGCTACAGATGCGGCTGAAACCGGCCCACTCTGAGCCATCGGCCCACCGGGAATCTCCCGGTAGTCCCAATGGCCAGTCCATCCCTGATCAGAGAAGCAGCCAAGAGGTCCATGGTAACTCTGGAGGAGCTGCAGAGATCCACAGCTCAGGTGGGAGAATCTGTCCACAGGACAACTATTAGTCCTGCACTCCACAAATCTGACCTTTATGGAAGAGTGGCAAGAAGAAAGACATTGGTGAAAGAAAACCATAAGAAGTCCTGTTTGCAGTTTGTGAGAAGCCATGTGGAGGACACAGCAAACATGTGGAAGAAGGTGCTCTGGTCAGATGAGACCAAAATTGAACTTTTTGGTCTAAAAGCAAAACGTTATGTGTGGGGGAAAACTAACACTGCACATCGCCCTGAACACACCATCCCCACCATGAAACATGGTGGTGGCAGCATCATGTTGTGGGGATGCTTTTCTTCAGCAGGGACAGGGATACTGGTCAGAGTTGATGGGAAGATGGATGGAGCCAAATACAGGACAATCTTAGAAGAAAACCTGTTAGAGTCTGCAAAAGACTTGAGACTGGGGTGGAGGTTCACCTTCCAGCAGGACAACGACCCGAAACATACAGCCAGAGCTACAATGGAATGGTTTAGATCAAAGCATATTCATGTGTTAGAATGGCCCAGTCACAGTCCAGACCTAAATCTAATTGAGAATCTGTGGCAAGGCTTGAAAATTGCTGTTCACAGACGCTCTCCATCCAATCTGACAGAGCTTGAGATATTTTGCGAAGAAGAATGGGCAAAAATGTCCCTCTCTAGATGTGCAAAGCTGGTAGAGACATCCCCAAAAAGACTTGCAGCTGTAATTGCAGAGAAAGGCGGTTCTACAAAGTATTGACTCCGGGGGGCGCCATACAAATGTACCCCCCACACTTTTCACATATTTATTTGTAAACAATTTTGAAAACCATTTATCATTTTCCTTCCACTTCACAATTATGTGCCACTTTGTGTTGGTCTATCACATAAAATACCAATAAAATACATTTACGTTTTTTGGTTGTAACATGACAACATTTGGAAAATTTCAAGGGGTATGAATACTTTTTCAAGGCACTGTATGTATGTGTGTGTATATATATATATATATATATGTATATATAAATTCTTTTTTTATTTTTTTTTCAATACTTTGTATACTTTTAATATTTTTTTTCATTTTCATTTTTTTTTTTTAATACCGGTAGTGTAACTGTGTCTGACACTTAACCTTTTAAAGGAGAACTAAACTCTCTCATTCAACATGAACATTCTTTAATCCTTATGCTGCTAGCATTAGTAATTAGATAGGAAGGTATATAATATATACTTGTTTTAAACTTTTTTATTTTTCACATTTCTTCAGTTTCTTCTCCGTGTCAAAATGATGTCATTGCTCCCAGGAGTCTTCATGGGAAGAGGGGAGGAGGGGCTTTCTCAGCTGAGCACACCCTCCTGTCTGCATGGCTGAGCTAAGGGCAGATGGATTCCAGGAAGTAAATGCCATCTGCCCTCACTCAAGATGGTCTGCGGCTAGGAACGGCTAGGAATGCCGGAGCGGGGGGGGGGGGGGACCTCAAAATGATTTCTTGGCAACATGGAGACATGGATGGATGGGGGGGTTTGCTTTGAGAATGAACAATTAAGTAAAGAGGTTTTTCAGTTAGTGGTGCCCAGATACAGTTAAATTCCACTTTAACTACTTGTCGACCGCGCTGTAGCCGAATGATGGCTAGATCGCGGTCGTCTAGTTCTGGGACGCCGTCATATGACGGTGTCCCTCAATTGTGCCCGCTGCTCAGCGCGGGCGGCGCGCTGTGTGATCTCAGTGTCCTCCGGACACTGTTGATCACAGATTAAGGTAAATAGCCAATCAGCTGCTCTTTACCACGTGATCAGCTGTGTCCAATCACGGCAGATCACGATGTAAACACAAGCCAGTTATCAGCATTCCTTTCCTCACGCTGACAGCATGAGAAGAGGAGAAGGGAGCCGATAACCGGCTTCTCTAAAAAGGACATCTACACTGATTATCAGTGCACTGGTTATCAGTGTCCTGATTATCAGTGCAGTTCCTTCAGTGCCCACCAGTGTTGCCAATCTTTGCCCATCAGTGCTGAAAATAAGTGCCCATCAGTGCTGCCAATCAGTGCCCACCAGTGCCTTCTCATCAGTGTCGCCTATTAGTGCACATCAGTGCTGCCTATCAGTGCCACCTATCAGTGTCCATCAGTGCCACCTATAAGTGCCCATCAGTGCTGCCAATCAGTGCCCACCAGTGCCTCCTCATCAGTGTCGCCTATCAGTGCACATCAGTTCCACCTATCAGTGCTCACCAGTGCCTCCTCATCAGTGTCGCCTATCAGTGCCGCCTACCAGTGCCCATCAGTGCAGCCTCATCAGTTCCACCTATCAGTGCCCACCAGTGCCTCCTCATCAGTGTCGCCTATCAGTGCCACCTACCAGTGCCCATCAGTGCAGCCTCATCAGTTCCACCTATCAGTGCCCACCAGTGCCTCCTCATCAGTGTCGCCTATCAGTGCCACCTACCAGTGCCCATCAGTGCAGCCTCATCAGTGCCCATCAATGCCCATCAGTGCAGCCTATCAGTGTCGATCAGTGAAAGAGAAGAATTACTTGTTTGTAAAATTGTATAACATACTATGAAAAAGTTTTTTTTTCATTTATTTAGCAAAAAAAAATACCCCAGTGGTGATTAAATACCACCAAAAGAAAACTCTGTTTGTGTGAAAAAAAAAATGCTAAAAATCTCATATGGGTACAGCGCTGCATAACCGTGCAATTTTCATTCAAAGTGTGACAGCGCTGAAAGTTGAAAATAGGCCTGGGCAGGAAGGGGGTAAAAGTGCCCGGTAGGCAAGTGGTTAGGTAGATGGCACTGCAGACTGAAGGAGGCTGGGTTCATCTGCAATGCGAAGGTTTTAGTTTTTGTCATCAGAGCCCCCCACCCCCCCCCCGCAAATGATCCCTTATCAGAGCTGACATAATGATCAAATGATCGGAAACTACTTTGATTGGCTCCCAATGGTCAGTGGGGACACCAACCGTCATTGACAGCCAGGATTGAGAGCTGGTGTCTTGCCGAATAAGTTCCTTCGGCGGATAGGTTCCCCCCCTGTACTGCGCAGGCGCAGCGCCTGCGCAGTACGTACTACTGTCGGCCGCCGGAGATAGCCGAAGCTCAAACGCTTCAATCAGCTGTACACGGCGCCTGCGCTCTGGGTCCAGGTTCCTTCCCCACTATCCAAGTGGACCTAGAGGGGGAATCTAAAAGTGCCGAGCGCAGCGAGGCCGTGCCCGAAGCGTGGCGAGCGAAGCGTGCCCGAAGCGTGGCGAGCGAAGCGAGCCCGCGAGGGGCCCTCTTACAGGCGCCGTGTACAGCTGATTTTCAGCTGTTCCGCTTCGGCTATTTCCGCCGGCTTCTACTGCGCATGCGCAGTAGAGGGGGGAACTAATCCGCCGAGCGGAACTTTCTCGGCAGAACACCGGCAGCTGGACAAAGTGGTAGTCAAATGCACTTTTTTTTAGAATGTTTTAGAAAGTATTCCCACGTGGAGCCCCAGGCCGGGAATGTTCATATAGAGCTTGCAGGCTGGAAGGGAAGGGGTTAAAAACTGCAACTTACTGGTTTGTGTCCAGTCATTGCAAAAAAAATAAAAAAACATATAAAAGCAAATAAAAAGTCATGCTGCATTCATGTGCTTCGTTTAATCATTTATTTCAAAACTAGACACATGATTAATAGGCTAACAGTGCCGAGTAAGCTTTCCACGAAGCGCTGGGGTCCTGGCTTCATTTCCATCCAGGGATTACTATTTTCACATCGCGTATTTATGTTCAACTTCTGAAAATGATCTTTTTTTTTTTCTCAAACAAAAAAAGTTTTTATTGAGCATAAGAAATAAAACATACATGTTCCAGAGCAAAATAAGTACGTGAGGTCTGCAGATAGTAACGTACAAAGAATCAATGCATTGTACACAACAATCCACGTATTGATATGCCTCTTACCTATACATTCAAAGCATTACTAGACATCATAAGGTACTGCCAGACAAACATCATTATTGGATCTTTAAATTGCATTATAGGTATCATAGGTGTGTGCAGCCTATTGCATAAGGGTGTGCACCCCAAAGCTCAAACTCACACGTGTCCGCATATATATACTTTGTATGTGTATATATATATATATATATATATATATATATATATATATATATATATATAGAGACAGTGTCAGTAGAGCAGTGGACAATGTCAGTAGGGCAGAGATTAGTGTCAGTAGGGCAGAGATTAGTGTCAGTAGTTTATTTTAATTATTTGTTTATTTTTACCCTTTTACAATTTTATTTTTTTATTATTACCGTATTTATTTATTTATTTATTCTTTTTTTTTTTTTTTTTTTACAATATTTTTTTCCAATAATTTTAAATTTTTTTTAGGAGCCCCATTGGGGGGCTTTGGTGAAATATCGGGGATCTAAACAGACCCCTGATGTTTCACGTTTGACACAGAGAAAGGGACTGAGGACAAAGACTCCCCAGTCTCTTTCTCTGCAGCCAAGCAGCAGGGGGAAACTGCGTAGCACAGGGTGATTAGGGTGTGCCCAGGCACATCTGGCACACCCTGTGTGCACGCCAATGATAGGTATTCTGTCAGTTGCTAGAATATACGATCAAAAACCAGGTCCACTGGGGCTAAGCCTGGTGCAACTAGCCAGGGGGACCACAATTTGTCAGATTTGCCTCTTTTACCCCTGTGTTGATAAATGAGCTTCTCTAGTTCTGATGGTCTCACCCATTTGAGTAATCCATTCTTGCACTGTGGAAGGTTCTGTGGATTTCCAGTGCCTCAGAATCATTTTACAGGCCTGAAAGAGAGCCCTAGCAATAGCCTGTCTAGGAATGTCTAGGAATGTCCTCTATTGGGAGAATGTCTAGAATACCCAGTAAGCAATGTTTAGGGTCCACTGGAATCTGGACCTGGAAGACCCTATTAAGAGTATCGATAACCTTCTTCCAATATAAGTTGTAGCTTCGGACATCTCCTCCACAACAGGTGTATCAAATCCCCATGATCCCTACAGCATCTGGTACAGGTGGAATCGGATCTCACCCCCATGTGGGCCAATCTAGCCAGTGTATAATGTACTCTCAAGATTATATATAACTGTGACAGGCGCTGAGCCAGAGGCGTAGCTTGAAGCTTGTGGGCCCCGATGCAAAAGTTGACCTGGGGGAAGATCACTTGCCGGAGATGTGTGTCTTTTCCGAAGTTGTCAGGGAAGTGGGGTAAGCAGATATACCTGGGTGGGGGGTACAGAGAATCCCAGCTGGTGACTAGGAGACAATGAGCGGCGTCTTACCTCACCAGTGACATCGGTCCCATCGTGGCTACAGGAGGGCACTCTCCTCCTCTTGCCTCGCTGAGCTCTGTTACCATTCCATGTTGCCAGCACACAGCACAGACACTTCCCCATCCTGGGCTGTTCTCACCTCGTGCTCCTCTACATTCAGGAAATGGCTCACAGCTTCTCCCCAGCCAATGAGAAGGAAGGGGTGTGGACTGTGAAAGGCAAAGTGGAAGTCCAGTACTGGAGGGTGGCTGTGGGGCCCTAGGGCAGATCGGAGCTGGACTTTGTGGAGGATATGATAATATGAAAGGGAGGCTGCACGGGCCCCCTGGAGCTAGGGGCGGGGTTGCGATTTGGACCCCTGAGACCCCTTATGCTACGCCCGTGCGCTGAGCCATGTCCAATGAGCACTGGGAAACAGCCTGCAGGGCTTCCTCCAACTGCTCTTCCTCAAAAGCCCCAGCATCTTGCTCCCATTGAGACACCACCTACATTTCAGTACAACTTGCCTTTGACAAACTTGAGTCTGTCTAATAACCTTCTCTCGGAGATTCCCAATTCTTCCTTGATGGGTTTGAAAAATTTGCAGATCCTTGACTTGTCCAACAACCTCTACCAGCGTGCCACTCTTGGGGGTGTCTTCAGCACTCTGGTGAATCTGACAGATTTGTCTATAGGAGGTCCTCTGGTCTCCGGCATCTTCAAAGGTGGCTTTGCTTCTATCAAAAATATCAGTCTTAATAGATTTGCTTTGAAATCCAAATCTAGCTTGGATTATTATGATTCTGGTCCTGGAGGAAGAGATTGAGTAGCATAGCATAACAACATGATATAAACCCTTTGTACGTGGTGACCTCAAACAGGTGAGTAAAGACAGGAGTAGATTCCGGAGACCATTGATCCCCTTTGAGCCCTGACTGCATGCTAAAGTTGCAAGTAATAAAAATGCATAGATGAGGGGAGCCTGAGGTTTGCTCGGAGCTCTTAAAAAAGTAGTGTGCACACGATCCAAATATCGTACGATCCTTCCTCGGAAGACCGTTTTCGTACGATATTCGGATCGTGTGTACGGGCCATTATGAGCCTAGCGGAGGAGTCTAGCAAGTTCCACTCCAGGTCCAGTGGTGGCTTCCCCCTTCATCTCCTCCGTGTCCCGGCCGCTGCTTTTCCTCTCGGCCAATCGGGTCTTAGGACTCCCGGCCAATGGGGTCTCAGGACCCGCTTCCTGATTTGGCTGGGAGGAGAATCAGGAAGACAATAGCGAATAATAATAATTCGCTAATGTCCCACAACAGGGTGGGCCTCGGGGCACAGTGCTCTGCGCCTCGAGCCCACCCTTTTTGAAGCCAATTAGAGCCTCTGGATCTAACCATGTGCTTCTAAAAAAAAAGAAAATCCATAGAAATCCATGCGTCCGGCGCCTTCATGTAGATTAGGGGCCGGGCACATGGATTGGGGGGGGGGGAGCACCCGTGTGCCCCTAATGAGCAGCCTCCACTGACTAGATCTCTTCTGCGGGTGGCGGAAGGCCCCCCCGGCCACCTTTACATGGCTCTCCCATCCGATCGCAGATCCCAGCAGTGCTACGACCAGTGGTGATGGCTGCACTACACAGAGAGCGAGGAACTGACATTGCCCCCCTCCCCCTTCTCTGTGACCCCAGAAAACCAGAAGTGATGAGGATTCTGTCACTTCTGGTTTTGGCTCTTTATTTACCTGGGCGTTAGCGGCCAAAAAAAATCAGCCAATCAGACCGATCTGTATCTGATCGGCTGCATTGGAGGCCAGAGGAGAGATCTGTGGTGTAGTAAACCCCAGATCTCTCTATAAAGAGGACCTGTCATGGCCCATGCTGTCACAAGGGATAATGTTCATCCCTTGTCACAGCAATAAAGTTAATACAAAAAAAAAAAATTATTTGACAGTGTAAAAATACGTTATAGATAAAATAAATAATACAAATTTTATTGCATCTCTCCATACAAATTCGAACGCACACAAAAGTCACGCACGCATATGTCAACGGTGATCGCTCCACACATGTGAGGTATCGTCGCAAATATCAGAGTGAGACCAATAATTCTAGTGCCAGACCTTCTGTGTAACTCCAAACTGGTAACCTGTAAAGGCGTTTAAAGTGTCGCCTATGGAGAATTTGAAGTACTATAGTTTGGCCCCATTCCACGGGCGTACACAATTTTAAAGCGTGACATCCATTTACGCGGCGTAACATCATCTTTTACATTTTACTAAAAATTGGGTATTGTATTGTGGTTGTGTGCAACAAAATTCATTAACGTGTATTTTTTTTTTTTTTTTTTAATTGACTTTAAGAAACCACTGCGCAAATACCGCGTGACATAAAAAATTGTAACACCCACCATTATATTCTCTAGGGCCTCTGTGAAAAAAAAAAAATATTTATAATGTTTGGGGATTCGAAGTTATTTTCTAGTAAAAAATACAGATTTTTACATGTAGGAGAGAAATGTCAGTGGCCTCGGTAGGCAGGGCCGGGACAAGGGGCGGGCAGGAGGGGCGGCTGCCCTGGGCACTGTGGTATCATGTGAGGTGCTGGGGCACCACAAGTAGATTGGGAGTAGGGGATTAGTGTTGGGAGGGGGGATTTAGGGGGGGGTATCAAGAAGTAGGAATTGTTCCTTCTGTTTTGCTAATAAAGGTAAAATGGTGGGGAAGGGTTGTGCTAGGAGGGGAAATTGTTTTTTGATAGAGGGATTTGTGCTAGTAGGGGAAATTTGGGGGAGAGGGATTTGCGGTAGGATGGGGATTGGGGGTGGGGAATTTGTGCTGGGAGGGGGATTTCAGGGGGGGGGGGATTGTGCTGGGAGCATATGCGTAATGAGAGGATTAAAGCTAAGCATTAGCGCTCAATTTTTTTGGGGGGATGGGATTTTTGCTGACATGTATGCTCTAACATCTTGGGGGGGGGGGGGGGGGGGGCGCAATTTGGCATATTCGCCCTGGGCTCTAGATGACCTTGTCCCAGTCAGGTAATGAAATACTGCAAACACCTATGATCTTGAGTATTAGTATACTACCCTCAACAACAGTATATCAAAAATAAACACCAGGCTATGTAGTAGTAAATGAAATACTATAATATGGAGGTTAATGTAGATCACTGTGGTACTAAGCAGAATAAGCAGTGACAAAATAAACAATGAGCATAATAGACAGTAAGTAGGAAGGAAAAAGTCTTGCAGTACGTCATCCGCAACAAATGATCAAAGAAATGTCCCAGAGTGTATTTTGTGCACGTCCCCCCCTGAATGTAGGCTCATGTATAGCTCCTGAAAGGGACACCTGGGAGGTAGCCTCACAGTATCTGGCTCCTGGCCTGCTAATGGTGGGGCCCAATCTGTACAGTGGTGCACTTGGTCCCTTTAAATCTACATATAATGGTTGGCTTTGAGATTATTGAGCAAATGGACAGTCACCTATTTCCTGAACTGGTAAACGTGATGTAGTAAGCACAGCCGCAACTGCTCACCGGTCTTGGCACCCAGTGAACCTTGTCCTGGATACTCTTTTGGATCTGACAATCCGGTCCTCAAAGTTCTGGTCTCTGTACTGGCTCAGCGACAAGTCTGCACCGGTCCACAGCAGCAAGAGGAAGTTTCTCCCAAAAGCCCAGGAGAAAACTTGCCCAACTCTCCCCTTCTCCCACAGGGGTTATTGTGACTCTTGTAGCCTGCAGCTGCATGCACCGGCACAGTGCAGTTTACCTTTCAAACTGCATTTCCCAGGGTTCCATGTGGCTGCATCATAGTCAGTCTAGTCCTTTCTGTTCCTCCGACTCTCCCTAGTGTGTGGAGGTGAGACAGCATAGTGAGTAGGACAGAGGGATGTAAACAAGCAGGGGAAGTGTCGGTGTACTAAGTGCACCCACGCCAGCATCTCTGCATTTGGGTGCATACAGCAGGGATGGTGGGCACTCCTCATAATGGGCACATCAGGTGTACAGACCCAGGAACCCAACATAGGGATGGTGGGAACCTCTCATAATGGGCACAGTAGGTGTTCAGACCCAGGAACCCAACATAGGGATGGTGGGAACCCCTCATAATGGGCATTACAGGGATACAGACCCAGGAACCCAACATAGGGATGGTGGGAACCCCTCATAATGGGCATTACAGGGATACAGACCCAGGAACCCAACATAGGGATGGTGGGAACCCCTCATAATGGGCATTACAGGTGTACAGACCCGGGAAAACAGCACAGGGATGGTGGAAACCCCTTATAATGGGCACAGCAGATGTAGAGACCTGGTAACCCCTCATAATTGGCATTCAGCCTGATCTTTACCTTGATGCAAATGAAATGAAATGTCATGGTGTTAAACATTTTATTATGGTGTTGTATACCATTACAGAATTAACAATGACACCACACTATAAAGGACAAATGAATGCAGCTCGGGATTCATTGTTACACAATAACATGTTTTTGTTTTTAATCAAACAAAAGTAATATAGTTAACCCTATTTGACTTGGAATCAAATTTCTTGCAATCCTTTGTACAGCAGGGCTAAGACTATAAGAAGGAGAAGAAGTAGCCAATCAGGTGTGCTGCAGTGTGAAGAGCATTCTGATTGGATAAAGGAGCTCATTATTCTGCTGCTTCTCCTATCACTGTCCAGTCACAGGCTGGGGGGGGGGGGGGGAGCAAGATCTGATAAACCGGTTGTAAACCTAAGACATGAAATATAAACAAAGAATATCCCTCTATAGCAGGGATATGCAATTAGCGGACCTCCAGCTGTTGCAGAACTACAAGTCCCGTGAGGCGTAGCAAGACTCTGACAGCCACAAGCATGACACCCAGAGGCAGAGGCATGATGGGACTTGTAGTTTTGCAACAGCTGGAGGTCCGCTAATTGCATATCCCTGCTCTATAGTGTGTACTTGTCTCAATCCAGAGCACTAAGTGTCATTTCTGTCTGCTGCCTCCTTCCTCTGCTATCTGTATGGGTCACGTCTGACAAGTTTTCCTGACACCAGAAGAAAAAAGGTGACAGGGGAGGGCGCTCGAACACACAGCCTGTGATTGACAGCCTCAACTATGTGCTGTGTGTGTGTGTGTGTGTGTGGGGGGGTGTCCCTTCCCTTCAATCAGCTCTCACTGAGGTCTGAAAAGTGTAACTTAAGCTCTCCGCCCCCTGTTTTCTGACAGCTCAGACAAGCTTTATAAATTCTAGGCTTTAAATGGATGTAGGGGACAGATCGCCGCAGATAAACAGGTACTGTACAACTTATGTAGGAGGATTTGTTTCATCTCCGTGTATCCCCTGAGGCCAGTCACTTCACTGGATATATAGAAGAGTTCACAAAGCTATTTGTCACACTGATCCTCCTCCTGGCCAATCAGGAAGCAGGTCCTGAGAATCGTCACCCGATTGGCTGAAAAGACAGGTGATGCTATTGGATGCCGCCGTGATGCAGAGGAGACGCGATAGAAGCCGCCGCCTGTCGCCCGTAGGAGCACTGCCTGCCCGCAACCTAGATGGGGTAAGTGCGGGGCTGGATGACTGACGGGTGACCCCGGGATTTATTTGTCTACCCCCCAAAAGAAAATAAAAATCCCCAGCCGCCACTGCAAAGTAATAAATACTTTAAGTTAACTCAAACATTCTTTAGTATGTGTCCATGGTGGGGACATTAGAGTGTAAGCTCTTGTGTTTCCTAATGTTAGTGGCCAACGTATTCCAGGAATCGCTACATAATAAAATTGAGCAAAACAAGTAAATGATTTCGGGAGCACAAAGACGGATCTGTGAAGTGATTGTGTGACGGAGTTCACCGTTGTCAGAGGAGCCGTGAATATTTAGCAGGGATTAAACTGTAAGGGATAGGATTACGATCGACCTCTCTATACCATTCACAGCTTCCCAGATTGCCGCTTTATAGCAAATAATAACATCGCCCTGTTTTCTTTCCTAAATCCCCCTAAAGTCTAGCAGGAGACGATTGGATGAACGGGAAACACTGACCAGTTCAAAGTTCATTGCATGGGGCGCGGGGGGGGGGGGATTAAGTCATTTGTACGACTGCAGGTGGTCCGAATGGGCCAGAGGTGATGACCTCAAGGTCATGGTGTTTATACAAATGGAGGCCGATATTGGGAGGGGGAAATGGGCTTCTCTTCCGAATATGGTGGAACATGGTCACAGGATGGAAGACAGATATTCTCCAGGATGAACCCTTACATGTACCCAGTAAAGTGACTGGTCTCAGGTGATACACGGAGATGAAACAAATCCTCCTACATAAGTTGTATCTGTTTATCTGCAGCCAACTCTTCTCTACAGCCAGGGCAGTAGATAAGGGGGTACAGCTGGTCCCCCTGCTCAGGGGCCGGGCCAGCAGGGGGGGCCCAGGCAACAATTGGATGTGGGCAGGGAGGGTGATCGGCACTGCAAGGGGGCAATTACGGGAACCAATTCCCTGTATGCAGCAGCTGGAGGCTGGCTTCTTCTCCTTTCCCTCCCTTTGGCTTTCAGCTGCTGCAGAGAGAGCCATACAGGGGATCAGTTTCATTAATTGAAATCCCACCCCCCTCCCCCCCACCGCACAATCCCCCTCCCTGTGAACCATACGTTTCCCCCTACTGTCCAGGCCCCCCTGTGTGCCCCCCCTACCCCCGCAATGCTTCCGGCTTCCCTCCCCTCATTCCCGCCGGCAGCTGCAAGCACACAGTAGGATCCTTCAAGATGTAGAGTGGGGGAAGGATCCGGTAAATATGTCATATTTACCAGACCCTTTCTTTCCTGAATGAACAAAATTAGTGTAGCGCCCTGGGGTTTAGTCGGGGAGCTCCTCACCAAGTTCCTTGTCAGGAGTAGCTACGGTAGATAGTTGTTGGAGAGCCATTGATTTCTCCCTAAGTTTGGCCTTGTTGTACTTTTCTCTTCTGCCGCTAGGTGGCTGAGCACTTGGTGGCATTAGATGTGAGAAGGACATTTCAAGGTCAGATTATGGGTATATGGGATATCTCAGCCAATGGGCCAGGGTTTTCTTGAATTTCTTAGCCTGTTGGGAGAACCTATATATTCGGGTGGAGTCAGGACTGCTGTCTGGGTGGACATGTGTCGTCTGCCCCGGGCTGCTAGGCCGGAGATTGGGTCAAACCCAGGGGCATCTGGCTGCCAGGCTGTGTGAGGGCCTATCCAGAAGTAAGAGGGCTGCGCAGGGTTGGGACTGCGGCTTGCAGTATAACCAAAAGTGATGGTTCTGCCGACTGGAGAACCTGTCGTGGTCGGAGGTGGAAGGGAAGCTGTCACCACTAAGGGACCAACCACCTTTACCAGGGACCACAGTGAGTAAGTGAAGCAAGTACTGGAGCAGTATTCTCACCGAACGGGCACGGTGGAGAATCGGGAAACTTCAGGCGGTGATTAAGTCAAAGACCCAACCATCGGAGGTGACACTTGCAGAGCAGCCTTGTGTGTCAAGCCAGGGACTGAGCTGGTTAGCAGGGGTGAAGCTTGAAAGGTATCTGGAGTGCCAAGCTAGAGACCCAACAGGGAAGCGTGGGTGACGCTTGAGGGAGATACCACCACAAAAGCCTTGAGGAGCTCACAGGATTCAGATTCAGTGAATCAGAGAGTCTAGTGAGAGACTAGGAGCTCAAGGGGCTGAAGAGCTACAAGTGGACATTGTAGTGAAGATGAGAGAACAGTTGAACTTTGTGTTAGGAACTGTTAAATACTGTTGCCATAGGAGATAACAAACCTGTACATGCAGAAGTGGCACCTTTCTGGGGCCTTTGCCTGTATGGCTGTCTTCCTATTGAAGTCTCGGAGTTTGTCAATTGAAATTGTAACTACTCAAGGGTGTCCTGGCCCTAACCCTCTTTCCCTTGCAAAATATAAAAAGGACTATTAAAAGAAATAAAACCTCTTTTGCATCCAAGAAGTGTCTGGCGCAAAACGACTTTCACCATCTTTGCACCCACTATGCCTCACAACCCACTACATATTGAAGGATGTTAGCTGTCTGTGGGCTTGAAGGGTCTCAATAGACTGGGAGAGGTAAGAGATTCTGCTATATGAGTGATCTGTTCCGATCCCTCACTGTGTTCATTCATACATGAAGCATTGGCTGTATGGGGCCCCATGTCAGGTTGTCTGTATGGGGCCCGTTGGTTTCTAACAGCAGCCCTGTCTACAGCTGTTCAAAGCCCACATTTTACACAGAATTTCTGAGCTCCAGAAGGCAAGGGGTGAGGATCTGATGTCACACACTGCACAGCATAGAGCAGGGAACTGAGTGTAATTTGAGACCTGTGTGGAGGGAAAGGACACACCCCTCTTCCACATAGTTTTATAGTGAAACAAGCACAGCTGAGGCTGATAATCAGGGGCTTTTTGGAGGAGGAGTGGGGGCATCTCCAGGGATTGTCCGGTGTCATAAACTGTCAAAAGTAACTCATGCAGATCAGGGCTAGCACCAGCATGAGGTGACTTAGACAGCTGCCTTAGGGCACCAGGATGTGGGGAGTGGGTGGTAAAATCGGAATCCCCAGCCACTGGTCTCATCAGACCACATGACATGGTTCCAGTAATCCATGACCTTAGTCTCCTTGTCTTCAGTAAACTGTTTTCGGGCTTTCTTGTGCATCATCTTTAGAAGAGGCTTCCTTCTGGGATGACAGCCATGCAGACCAATTTGATGCAGTGTGCAGCGTATGGTCTGAGCACTGACAGGCTGACCCCCCACCCCTTCAACCTCTGCAGCAATGCTGGCAGCACTCAAATGTCTATTTCCCAAAGATAACCTCTGGATATGAGGCTGAGCACGTGACCTCAACTTCTTTGGTGGACCATGGTGAGGCCTGTTCTGAGTGGAACCTGTCCTGTTATACCGCTGTATGAACTTGGCCATCGTGCTGCAGCTCAGTTTCAGGGTCTTGGCAATCTTCTTATAGCCTAGGCCATCTTTATGTAGAGCAACAATTCTTTTTTTTTCAGATCCTCAGAGAGTTCTTTGCCATGAGGTGCCATGTTGAACTTCCAGTGACCAGTATGAGAGAGTGAGAGCGATAACACCAAATTTAACACACCTGCTCCCCATTTACACCTGAGACCTTGTAACACTAACGAGTCACATGACACCGGGGAGGGAAAATGGCTAATTGGGCCCAATTTGGACATTTTCACTTAGGGGTGTACTGACTTTTGTTGCCAGCGGTTTAGACATTAATGGCTGTGTGTTGAGTTATTTTGAGGGGACAGCAAATTTACACTGTTGTACAAGCTGTACACTCACTACTTTACATTGTAGCAAAGTGTCATTTCTTCAGTGTTGTCACATGAAAAGAGAGAAGAAAATATTTACAAAAATGTGAGGGGTGTACTTACTTTTGTTGAGATATTGAATATACAGTATGTGTGTATGTATATATATATATATATATATATATATATATATATATATATATTTTTTTTTTACGGTCTCAAGTTTAGGTTTTTACAGATTATGGGCTTAGCTATAAGTTGCAGTAACAGTACAGAGTGCATGCAGGCAGCTTAAAGCTACTGTAAATAAAGACTTTACACTATCAACAAACGTATAAAACACTGGCAGTGTGATGTCATTGCTTTTCTTTTATAAGTTACCTCCATGTCTGCGCTGTTTATACTCCGCTGGCGGTCTGTACGTTAACCCGGCATCATTATTTTACAAGTTTAATGTCGTTATTGCCTGTTTCACCTTCTGCAAAACTTGTCCGGCTCCGTGCAATGCTGTGGGCTCGAAGGTTTCCCCTTAACCCACTCAGTAACCTGCTATTAGCATGAAGCCAAACTCCAGGCAGACAGCTGAATACACAGAAGAAGATGTTTTACCTGCCAAAGGATTTGTCTTCCTGTCCATTCAGTCCCGAGATTACACTGCTCTGCCACAGAGCACAGCCCTGCCTGGCGGGAAAGAAGACCTGATTTTTCTCTGCGGTAATTCAGTTAGACTTAAGCTGGCCATAGACGGTTCAAATCTCGGCCGGTTCAACAGGGAGCGGCCGAAATTTGAACCATGTAAGGGGCAGGCTGATCATACAAACGTTGATCAACTTGGTCAGCTTTAAAGGTCTTGTCCCTTCCCCAGATTGGACTCTGAAAGGAGAAGCAGCAGACTTATGAGATCATCTCCCTGTCACTCTGCTCTCGCCTACTATTGGGTTGCTCCTTTTTAGCACATGGGTACTGTGACGAGAGTCACTTTGGGCTGGGGGACCCGTGGAACCCAGAATGCCTTGGAGAGGTTGGAAAACTCTTTTTATCAGCTCCCCATGTATCTCCTATGTCTAAGTCACCCTGTGTCTATTAGGGGCGCAGGGTGACCGAGAACCCAAGTCTGATCTGTACTAATCGGACTCGCTGTACAACCACACTGGAATGTTGTGTATATATATATATATATATATATATATATATATATATATATATATATTTATATATATTTATATTGTCTCATACTGTTGTGGACTCTTTGCTGAGTCGTTTGGGGTGTGGCTGTTTTTCATTGTTCTATTGTGTCTGTCTACCTTGGGAGAAAAGTATTATGGGATGTGCATGTGTGTTTGCTGTGAGGGAGGGGGGAATTCCTCCAACAGCTCTCCCTGCTGATTGGACCGTCTACCCAGCACTGAATGCAAAGGGAGGGGGGATTGTCCCGAGTGTTACCTCTGTGTATCTGTGTTTCAATAGACGGTTCATGTTCAGCAGCCAGAAGGAGTACTGCCTAGTTCTTGGTTGTAAGCGGTTGGAATATCTGATATCTGATGTTCAGACTGGGAGGAAGCTGTATATGACGAAAGCACTCAAGCAGAGTGTAGGACGTTTCATTAAAGGCACTACAGCACAACTGATTGGCTCCTTGTGCTGCTCCTCTTTCTACCAGTGTGAGCCCTGCTGTGCAGGGATTGCAAGAGGTCAAATGTAGGTACCTAACAACACTTGCATTTAAAAAAAAATATTTAATGATGTATCAGTGAGCAACCAGTTCAATTAATTTTTGTCTTTTATATCTGCCTGAAGTTTAGGTTTAAAGCTGAATTTCAGGATCAGCAGATGTTGTCTAAATCCATCCATCATGTGTATTTTTCCTGGAATCTTGGTGAGCTTTGAATATTTCTTCCAGATCTGTGCAGTCATCCAGTGTGAGACTTCCTGTAATAAAGACCGCTCACTGCTGCTCTCTCTGCTTGTGCAGGGGGACTGGTCTTGTCTCCGCCCCCCTTCCTGTAGTTTTCTGTAGTGGGTGGAGCTGCCCGCAATTCCGGACTCGACGTAAAACCCAGGACGCATTTGCGATGCCATCATTTCATCATGGTACCCGGAAGCACGGTGAGATTTTGCCGCGGTTGTTGCGTGGTAAATCGTGCTGAAATTGCTGCAAAATCGCAACGTGCGAAGCTTGTCGCTCAAAAAGGAGCAGGAGCTTCTTTTGGGCGATAGCGTCGCTCGTTGTGGCTTGCCGTAAATGCAGCGTGACTTATTGCACAACAACCACGACAAAATCGTACCGTGATTGGAGTGCCATTAAGACCCCTTTCACACTAGGGCCATGTTATCGCTAAAGCGCAGCTCATTTTAGCAGTGCTGTAGTGCTGTATAAGCTGCGCTTTTTGGCTGCTAGCGGGTCGCTCTTAACCCCAAAGAAGGGGTTAAAAACTCCCGTGTTGCGACGCTTCCAAAGCGCTTTTGAGGCACTTCGGAAGTGCTGCCCATGCAGTCCAATGGGCAAGGGTGTTTTGGGAGTGATGTATACAGCGTTCACAAATCACCCCAAAGATGCTGCTTGCAGGACTTTTCCGAACGTCTCGCAAGCGCACCGCCCGGTTGTGAAAGCACTCATAGTAATGAATGGAAGACAGTTTTAAGACGCTTTACAGGCACTATTCCTAGCGCTAAGACGCCTGAAAACTGCCTCAGTGTGAAAGGAGTCTAATGCCCCGTACACACGGTCGGATTTTCCGATGGAAAATGTCCAATCGGAGCGTGTTGTCGGATATTCCGACCGTGTGTAGGCTCCATCGGACATTTTCCATCGGATTTTCCGACACACAAAGTTGGAGAGCAGGAGATAAAATTTTCCGACAACAAAATCCGTTGTCGGAAATTCCGATCGTGTGTACACAAATCCGACGGACAAAGTGCCACGCATGCTCAGAATAAATAAAGAGATGAAAGCTATTGGTCACTGCCCCGTTTATAGTCCCGACGTACATGTTTTACGTCACCGCGTTTAAAACGATCGGATTTTCCGACAACTTTGTGTGACCGTGTGTATGCAAGACAAGTTTGAGCCAACATCCATCGGAAAAAATCCATGGATTTTGTTGTCGGAATGTCCGAACAAAGTCCGACCGTGCGTACAGGGCATAAGAAGTAATGGCATCGCAAGCGCGTCCCGTGTTTTGCCTCAATGTTTTCGGACGATTCTGCCCGCGATGCCAGGACGCCCAGGTGTGAATGGAGCCTTGACATTGGACATTGGATATTTGGTGTTACAAATACAGCAAAAGTTAAAGGGGTTGTAAAGGTTCATTTAAAAAAAAATAATAATAACAAATTATAGTTATACTATTTATAATGATATAGTTATACTATAAGTTATACTTACCTGCTCTGTGTAAGGGTTTTGCACAGAGCAGCCCCGTTCCTCCTCTTCTGGGGTGCCGGCTGGCACTATTAGCTCCTCTCCTTTATTGGGTGCCCCCACAGAGAGCCGCTTTCCATTGGGGCACCCGTGCTGGCGCTCTTCCGGCTGCTGTGTCCAATGATCGACAGTGGGACTCGCCCCCCCCCCCTGCTCCCCTGTCACTGACTTTGAATGACAGCTGCTGCCAAGTTTTCTAAAAATGTTTTAGTAATGGATTATGTATATATTGTATATATTCTGAACATGGATGTGTATTCTTTTGTTTTCAGTTGAAGTATTGTACTATGGTTTTGTTTTTTACTTTTGTATAACATTTTTGCTTGATTCTTTTCAATAAAAGATCAGCAGAGTCCTCCAGCAGAGGAGAGTATTGCAGGAGAGGAGAGTTAGATAGAGGAAGGAGCAGAGTCCTTCAGCAGAGTATTTCAGGAGATCACAGCGGCAAAGAAAATCTGGCGTTTCAAATTAGCTTTATTGTAGTATGTTCATAAAAGGAAAAAAAACTTGTTTGCTTTTTTCAGTTTTTCGGGTCATTCGTTACGATGGATATTCGTTATTTTGAATAAATTCGTAACTTCGGTAAAAAATCAAATTCGTTATGTTCCATTCATTTAAGTGTGGTATTCGTAAAATCGAAAATTTTTAAATTCGTAAATTCATATATTCAAAAATTTGTAAAATCATGAATTCATAAATTCGAAAATATGAAAATTTGGAAATTCTTAAATTCATAAATTCGAAAATTTGTATATTTGTAAATTCGAAAATTTGAAAATGCGTAAATTCACAAATTCGAAAATTCGTAAATTCATAAACAAATAAATTCGTAAATTTGAAAATTCGGAAATTCGGAAATCCGAAAATTCAAAAATCCAAAATAATAAGTAGCTAACTAATAATAACTAACTATTAAATTATAGGTATTGGAATTTCCTTTCAAATTTTACTT
Source organism: Aquarana catesbeiana (assembly GCF_042186555.1). Classification (NCBI taxonomy): domain Eukaryota; kingdom Metazoa; phylum Chordata; class Amphibia; order Anura; family Ranidae; genus Aquarana; species Aquarana catesbeiana. The sequence continues at coordinate 335,209,129 of NC_133330.1, read as the reverse complement.
TATGAACGTAACGAATACAAATTTATCCGACGTTACGAATTATCCAAAATAATGAATGCGGCATCTAAATGATTTTAACGTAACAAATTAATAATAATAAAAAGGTTTTTTTTCAATTTGTTATATTCCATTCGTTTAGATGTGGCATTCGTTATTTTGGATAATTCATAGCTTTGGATAAATTCATATTCGTTATGTTCACTAACAGCCACATTTCACCTTCACAGCGGTTTTAGCTATCCGGGAGGTCATGGAGCAGTGCAGGGCTGCAGGTTGGGGAAAATATTTGCTGACATTGGATCAGGCAAAGGCTTTTGATCATGTTAATCATGAATACCTGTGGTTGCTACTTAGTAAGTACAGTCTGCCGGGTGGTTTTGGAGATTGGCTGAAAGTCTTGTATAAGAGGGTGGAAAGCTTCCTTTGAGGTTGGCTCCGAGGTGCGCCAGGGTTGTCCCCTGAGTCCCCTGCTCTATGTGTTTTCAATCGACCCCTTCATCAGGTGGCTAGAGAGTGGTATGTTGTGTGGGGTACCAGTGGGGCTCCTGGGTGAGCCACCTTTTAGGGTTGTTGCCTACGTGGATGATGTGTCGTTGATTGTCACTGGGACGAATGAAGTGGAGGAGGTGGTCTCTCTGACATCACGGTACTCTGAAGCATCGGGCTCCAAGGTCAATTGGAAAAAGAGTGAAGTTTTCTGGATGGGAAAGGAAGGTGAGGGGTTTGATCTCCCGGACACCTTTCCAGTGCCCCAGGAAAAAATTAAGATACTAGGCATTGAATTTGGACCTGGCGATTATGGCCGCAAAACCTGGGAAGGGAGACTGGAAGTTGCCAATAGTAAGGTGGTCAGCTGGAAGAGATGGAAGTTATCTATGAGGGAAAGGGTTGATCTGATTAAGACTTACCTGATTCCAATCTTCTTGTATGTCAGCTTTGTCTGCATCTTGCCAGTGTCCAGTGTCTCTCTATGCTAGGATTAATAGTGATGTTGTGGGGGAGCAGACTGAACCTCATCAAGAGGAATACCACCTACCTATTCAGGAGGGGGAGGGTGGCTTAGGTGTGGTCAACCCCGTTCTTTTCTTTTCATTGCTATTTCTCAAGTTTAACATTGGTAATATGCTTGCGGTGGAACTTTCTGGATGAGCAGGCATGTTTAGATCTTGGCTTAGGCCTTTTCTATGACTTTGGGAACAAGGTGACCAAGTGAAGAATCTCAGAGGTCATCGTGGTCAGCGATGTACAAACAGGTGGGGCGGGCCCTCGGTGTTCCTTTCCTCTCCAGGCTGGGTTATGCTCAGTGGGTGTCCAGAGCATTCAATACTGGTGGGGTTTTTTGTTTGGATACACTTTTTTTAGTCAGCCAAGTGGTCCGTTAATTCACCTGGAACACACGGTGTCAGGTCACCACCCGCCATAAAATCCTTCCTGTTCAGGTGGTGGTGTATGACATTTTGCATGAGGTGGAGAAGATTCGGGTGCTTGAGAGAGACAAGCGGAGTCGGGGGGCTTGGTTGAAGGCGTGGAGGGGTTTCAAGCCTCCCTGACTGCCAGGAGTCTCTTTCCCGGGTGTGGCTGTCTGTCTCTTATCACCCTAGATGTTTTATGATCAATTTTTGATAAATGGCTGCGTACATAGGTAATGGGTTGTGCCTCTTAGGCCCTCTCTGCTGCTTTATGTAAATAGTTCTCTAAAAATATTTTGGTGGTGGATTATGTATATATTGTATATATTCTGAACATGGATGTGTATTCTTTTGTTTTCAGTTGAAGTATTGTACTATGGTTTTGTTTTTTTGTTGCTTGATTCTTTTCAATTAAAGATCAGCAGAGTCCTCCAGTAGAGCAGAGTATTTCAAGAGAGGAGAGTTATAGAGGAAGTAGCAGAGTCCCCCAGTAGAGCAGAGTATTTCAAGAGAGGACAGTTAGATAGAGGAAAGAGCAGAGTCCTCCAGTAGAGCAGAGTATTTCAGGAGATGAGAGTGGGAGGAAGGAGCAGAGTCCTCCAGCAGAGCAGAGTATTTCAGGAGATGAGAGTTATAGAGGAAGGAGCTGAGTCCTCCAGTAGCATAATAGTAGCAGAATTTTCTAGACTGACAACTGCATAAAACATGGATTAACCATCAGAATTTCCTCTCTCTGTATGTTCTGGCTGAAATTCATATTTCTTCCCTTGGAGAGGAACACTTTATGGGTACGCAGGAGGTAACGATAGCTTCACCGATGGGAAAGGCATCTGTAGATAATCCACTGGGAGAGTTTTGTTGGATCTCATTCCAAACCAGAATGAAGTCACATTTTATCACTAATCACTTTACCACGAGTGCGAGTGACTCACTAGCAGCGCCTACCGCTAATTGTTGAGAAAGACACGTGGGAGATGACAGGTAGCAAAACACAGAAAGTGAGACCTCACATATGTACACTTACCATTGTCTCATTCAATCGGGGCTCCATAAAAATGTTTTTTTATGGCTTTTACAGCATTTCATGTCAAACTTTCCTTCCAGTGTAACAAAAGTGATTTGAACTCCAGAGATCCCCAAATTAAGATGTAAGTCTTATAACATTTTATTAGAAAGAAGAATATTAGAACTTACTCATTTTCCTCACGCCAACATATTCAGAAATTTTAGCAGCGCTGGACATTGCATCTGTACCTGCCTTTGAGGAGTTTTTACTTTTCTGTCCTCAGCTCAGTTAAGCTCCACTTACTCCTTACTGCCCCAACTTCCTGAAGCCCTGAACCCTAAAAATAGATTACGTACCTCTTCTATGGGTCTCTGGCTTGTCCAGTAAGGTTATAGGTCCTTCCTTCTCTCTGACAGCAGTGGTTGGTGGTCCTTACTGCAACCCAGAATGTTGCTCACTTAAAGGGTTAGTTCACCTTTAATGGCCATTAAAAAAAAAAAAAATCCCCTGTGTATTCACAGCACATTAGAAACCACTCCTCCCATGTTGAAATAGTTGCTCCTCTCCTCTTCCATACATGTAGGTTGTGCGCAGCCTTCGTGGAAAAACTCCTTATTTTTGGAAGCATTGGGCATTGCATCTGTCCCTGCCCCTGAGGAGTTTCTACTCTACTGTCCCTGCCTCAGTTAAGCTCCAGTAATTCCTCACTGTGCCCCCATTCTGAGCCATAAGAAAAGGTTACATACAATTTTTTGGGGGTCTTCAGGCTGGTCCAGTAAGATTATAGGTCCTTCCCTCTTCCCTCTGACAGAGGTGGTGGGTGGTCCTTACTGCAACCCAGTTTTGACAGCACTGAACATTGATAAGGAGAAGAAGGAAGAATTTGGGGACTTTAAATGAGGTAGTAGGGGTCGTTCAAGTCCCCTTCTCCATCCTGGTTCAATACTTTAGAAAAAGAAGTGCAGAGGGCGGGACTTTACATGAGGCACACGGAAGCAAATGCATCTCCTCAGGGATGTGGCATATTTAGCTGGCTTGACTCTCGTGGCTGTGCCACCATTGTGCAGATACATATGTAAGTCTGTGGGTCAAGTGTACATATGTGGGGTTTCATATTCTACATCTGCCCACCTCTTCTCTAGACTATTCAAAATATGGTTGTCTTCCCTATCTATAGGTGATCACTACGTTTTTTTCTCCTGATGAGTGGCTATAAGGTCCCGAAACGCGTAGAGCTTACAACTACCGGTATGTGTACCAATTATCAATCATGTATGGACGTTCCATCTTGACTCATTTTTCCCCCTTTATTATCCCTTCTAAGGGACACTTCAATATGTCACCAATTATATACTATGTATGTATTTCAGGTATCAAGTTGTACACATATTTGCAATGTTTCCTTGTTGGAATGTATATTTTAATGAAATATAAAATATTAATATATAGCTATGTGTATAATATGTAAATATATGGCTACATGAATTTATTAAAGCCTGTTTTTTTACTCAATCTATGCATTTGCTTCCGTGTGCCTCATGTAAAGTCCTGCCCTCTGCTCTTCTTTTTCTAACAGCAATGGACATTGCTTCTGTCCCTGCCTCTGAGGAGTTTCTACTCTACTGCCCCTGCCTCAGTTAAGCTCCAGTTACTCCTAACATACCATTTTTCTATGGGTCTTCTGGCTGGTCCCAGTAAGATATGGGTCCTATCTTCTTCCCCCTGGCAGTGGCAGTGGGTGACCCTTACTGGAAACAAGAATGTTACTTATTTAAAGGCCATTACCTTTCATAGCCATTTTCCGAAAAATCCCCCATGCATTTACAGCACACTACAGACAACTCTTCCACTCTTCAAAAATTCCCCCCCAGCCCCCCCCCCCCCGTCCATGCACGTATACCATGTGCAGCTTGTATGAAAAACCTCCTTAATAGTTGACCCCTCTCCATCCTGCTGTAACAGCAGGACAAACTGGACTTTAGAAGTGTACCCTCAATGACAACTCTGGCTCATTCAAACACCATACATGTGCAGAGTATTCTTTCAACAGAGGGAGCGCACTGTTTGAACAAGCCAGAGTGACCACTGGGGGCACACTTCTAAGGTCTGGCCTGTCCTGTCTTTAAAGCAGGACAAAGTAAGGTCCCTTACTAAAGATTATTTTTTTGGACAGACTAAGCAAAGCCTTCATGTATAGACAAGCAGAATCTTACCATATATATTACTAAAACATTGACACTTACAGACAAATAACAATCACAGACCAAAGAAAAAACAACTATTGCACCCGCCCCTGAAAGGGCCCGTTTACTTGCCACAGGTTCTTTTCCCAGATTAGTGCATGGGCAGCCAGGCACACAGCACAGTCACTCACTCTGGCTCAATGATCAGTGTAGGGCACATGTGTCAAACACAAGGCCCCTCACACCTCTCCCACAGCTGTGGCACCCCCCTCATCTCCACCCCCACCTTGTCTCAGCAGTTGGCAGCAGAGGAGGACAGAAACCCTCCACCAGATCCTGCGCTTCTCTGTGCAGCTGCAGAAAGGCTTGTTTCTGCCACCCCCCCTCCTCTTCCTGTCTCAGCAAACAGCAGCATAGAGGCGGACAGAACTCCTCCTACAGATCCTGCACCTCTGTGCAGCCACAGCATCCTCTCATCTCCACCTCCCCTTGTCTCAGCATTTAGCAGAATCCAACAGCTGACTCCAGCCCTCCTTTGGTCCTCCTCCAGACCGTGCACTTTCTGCTCCCCAGCTTCTTCCTGGCAGCAGCACAAGGTAAGGGGGGCGCACTGTGATGTTCGAAGGGTGGGAGACTCTTGACTTCCGATGGTTGGGGGGCTCCTGACATCTGATGCAAGGGGGATGGGATGCTATGGACATCTAGTCTTAAAGCTACAACAGGCCCTTTGAGAGTAACCATAATGCTGATGCTGAAACCCTGTACAGTAGTAAGAGGACGCTCTTCACTTTGTCAGTACTTCTTAGAACAGACCCTCTAGTAGAAGCCAGGGGAACAGACGGCACTAGGTCATTAGGATTGTCTCAGTCCAAGTAAGCGCTGGCACTGATCCACAAGAGATAGTAACAGCAAACAGTCACTAGGATCCTAGACTCACTCACAATGTCCCGCTTGATTAGCTCCATATAGTCTCAGAAAATAACCCCCCCCCCCTTTCTAGCTTGGCTGGGACCTTGGTGAGCTCCTGTGAAAACTTCAGCTGAACTTTCCAGAAGGGTGACAGCCCTTCAGGCTTGGGACTTCTCTGAGTATCAGGAACCATGAATCAGACCGAGACAGAAGTATAGCTAAATCACACTTGTTAATAATAATAATAATAATAACAAGGTAAACAGAGTAAGCGTAGTCAAAACAAGCCAGAGTTCAGTAACCAGATCGGGTAGTCAACCAAGCAAATGTCAGAGAGCCAGAGATAAACGTAGTAGTACAGCAATTGTATAGAACGTCTGTGAGCCTCCACTAACTATAATAAACCAATAAATCCTCTTTGAATCAGCTGCAGGCATTAAAAATGCTGCGCTATCAAAGGTATAAGCAAAAAGCCTCTGAATTGGTAAAAATATATCCTCTACACCATGGTAATAATAATGTATAAAATATATAATGAAAAATATATAAAATGACACGTGCTTAATAGCCAAACAATAAAGTGACAATGTGCATTCATATAGTGAGTAAATATGCTATAATAAATATCCCAAAAAAAGTTATAAAAACTAATTTCATCAGTTTAGGCCAATATGTATTCTTCTACATATTTTTGGTAAAAAAAAAACGCAATAAGTGTATATTGATTGATTTGCGCAAAAGTTATAGCGTCTACAAAATAGGGGATAGATTTATGGCATTTTTTTATTATTTTTTTTTCATTAGAAATGGTGGCGATCGGCGATTTTTAGTGAGACTGCGACATTGCGGGACACTTTTGACACTTTTTTGGGACCATTTACATTTATACAGCAATCAGAGCTAAAAATAGCCACTGATTACTGTTTAAATGTCACTGGCAGGGAAGGGGTTAACACTAGGGGGAGATCAAGGGGTTAAGTGTTCCCTAGGGAGGTGTTTCTAACTGTGGGGGGGAGGGGACTGACTGAGAGTAGAGAGAGATCGCTGTTCCTGATCACTAGGACCAGAATATCTCTCTCTCTCTCTCTCTCTCCTCCCCTGTCAGAACGGGGATCTGTTTGTTTACATTGACAGATCCCAGTTCTAGCTCTCTGTTTAGCGATCGCGGTTGGCCGGCGGACATCATGGCCGCCGGCCATGCGCATGGGCTCCGGCGTCGTGCCGTGGGTGCGCGCGCACCTGCCACTGCTCTTAAAGCAACCGACGTACACCTACAGAAGGAGCGCATCCGTGCCAACCTGCCACAGTATAATGACGGCGGCTGGTCGGCAAGCGGTCAAAGTGGGAGTCCATGCAAAATCTAAAATCCCTGAATCTATAGACACCAAGGATCGAACACTAACCTATCTATCCCTGTAAAGAAAAAACGAGTATACATACCTTTTTGGAAGCCGATCTGACCCGCTCCGACCCGATCCCACTCTGAGCTGTCAGCCACGGCTTTTCTTTTTTTTTGAAGGCGGGTGCAGAGGAGATGGACGACAACGGAAGCCCCATAGTAACTCTATGTGTGACGTCACTTCCCATTAATTTCACAGACGTTGTCTCCCGTGTCCTCTGCAGAGCTTCCGCCACTGGAGGTCAGGTCGGAGCTGGTCAGATAGACTTTCAAAAAGGTATGTAAACTCGTTTTTTTTTCTTTACAGGGATAGATAGGTTAGTGCTAGATCCGTGGTGTCTATATATGCAGGGATTTTAGATTTTGCATGGACTTCCACTTTGACTTAGGAAGTTTATAACAACACAACACAAAAATGGTTATTAAAAGCTTGTAGAGCATCTCGAGTATAGGAGAAATAGGGATCGGAGAAGTGGGGTATGAGTGGTATATAGGATTGACAGTTTCTCCTACCAAGAATTAAAGCGTACATATTATTGTCCTTGGAGGGGTCTTCTGCAATAGGGCGGTTAAAATATGAAATCAACTCTGGCCAATGTTGTCCTCCTAGTAGTGTGAAGTTCTTGGGTTTGGGAAAACTCTCTAGCAGAATATGAGGGTCTGGGGAGAGAGGAGAGGTAAAAAAAAAAGGGGAAGGAAAGTTTTAAGATCAAGCGGTAGATAGAGAGTGGAATGAAAATGGAGAACCTGTGTCCAGCACGAAGGGGGGATATTCCCCGGGGGGTCAAGGAAGAAGATGGTGAGGTCTCCCAGAGAACCGCTCAACAGCCTATTTATCTTTATCTTCCATGTGTCATTAGCCATGGAGGTGGTAATCAATGTCTACAGCAGTCTAACGTCAAAATGTTTCGAGGGTTAAGCCTCGTACACACGATCGGATTTTCCGCAGACAAAGCGTCTGACTTTTGTCCGAAGGGCGTGTGCCTGAATTTTGTCTTGCATACAAACGGTACACAATTGTCGGCCAACAAACACAAAGGTAGTGACGTACTAGACGTACTACGAGCCGATAAAGAGCAAGTTCAATTGTCAGGCGCCACCCTTTGGGCTCCTTTCTGCTAATTTCGTGTTAGTAGAAGTTTGGTGAGTGTTGATTCGCGGTTTTCATTTCGTGCTTTTCATTTTGCGCTTTTCATTTTGCGCTTTTCATTTCGCGCTTCGTTGATGAATGGCCGTTCGTCAACCAGACATTTCTATTCTGTTCTATTCTTTTATTTTCTATTCTGTTCTTTTCTCTATTCCACTCTATTGTGTTCTATTTTCTTCCATTCTATTCTATTTTTTTCTATTCTGTTCTATTCTATGCTATTCTATTTCTTTCAATTGTACTCTATTCTTTTCTATTCCATTCTATACTTTTGAATGCAAATTCATTTTCGAATTCAAAATAATTTGTTATTTCGTTGCGTTAATTGGTTATATTATAATTTATTTTGGATTTGTCGAAATTCATTACTATTTTGATTTGGAAATTTGGATACATCCGAAACCCCCGAATAACGAATATATTGTCCGAGTTTTGACGAAACGAACATGCCTATTCTATAATATTGGACTGTACAGTATTTGCACTATACACCAGTGTCTCTGGATGTGCCTGAAGGCTCTTCTGTGCTATGCACTGTTTCAGTTGAAGGTTTTTATTTTATTTTATTCCTTTTACTTCTTTCTCACCTCAACCTTTATAGTTATAGAGCCTCATTAGGTCCCAAGCCCTACGTCATAGAAGCCCTGGGTTCCATACACTGATGATGGCCAAAAAGCCTGAAATAGCTGTATGGAGTTCAGGAAAATGGCTTAAAGGGTTTTACTTGATTGGGAGATATGTTGGCAAAATTACTATGGACTGGTAAGCCTAATGCCGCGTACACCCGGTCGGGATTTCCGACAACAAATGTTCGATGTGAGCTTGTTGTCGGAAAATCCGACCGTGTGTAGGCTCCATCGGACATTTGCTGTCGGAATTTGGGAGCTGGTTCTCAAATTTACTGACAACAAAACTTGTTGTCGGAAATTCCGATGGTGTGTACAACAATTCCGACGCACAAAATTCCACGCATGCTCGGAATCAAGCAGAAGAGCCGCACTTGGTATTGAACTTCATTTTTCTCGGCTCGTCGTACATCTTGTACGTCACTGCATTCTTGGCGTTCGGAATTTCCGACCACATTTGTGTGACCGTGTGTATGCAAGACAAGTATGAGCCAACATCCGTCGGAAAAAAAATCCACGGTTTTGTTGTCGGAATGTCCGATCGTGTGTATGCGGCATAAATGTGTTGTAAACTTTAAGGGAGTCTCCCGTCCTCCAGCTAATTTCAAATTGGGGGAAATTGAGACATTCTCTTTGAGGGCAAGGGGGGGTATTTTTCATAGGAATTGCGAAAAAGTATGGACATCTAAAAGAAGAATGCCAAGATGTGTTTCTCTTTGAGGGCAAGGGGGGGGGGTATTTTCCATAGGAATTGCGAAAAAGTATGGACATCTAAAAGAAGAACGCCAAGATGTGTGGTGTGCTAATTGCAGTGAGGAAGGTCATGCTTCCAGAGAATACATCAATAACAAAACATGCAATTTAGGCCAAGAATCGGGGCATTTATTACCTAAACCCCAACCCCCAAAGGAAGGAAGAAAAACAATAAATAAACAGGGGGTAGACATGAGAAAAAGAAAGATGCCCCAGAAGAGAAGTGCCTTCTAAAAGGGAAGCTGAGAGTCAGGAGGCGGAAATGGAAGAACCTGTGGTGTCTGAGGAAGAGGAAGGAGAACAGAGTACAAGCAAAAAGGCACAGGTAACTTTACATAATGATGATCAAGATGAACCTGGAAAGATTCACACGTGGGTAGGAAGTATCAATGCCTGGATTGCAGTTGGGTTTTCTATGGGAGGGTGTCACATAGGCTGGAGCAGTTGGATGCATTGGCGCTAAAGGTGTGAAGGGATCATCATACTAAAGTGCTCGATCAACATACAGAAGAATTCTTTAAGATTTTTACGTTACCAGCATGGGCGGTAACAATGTGGAAAGAAAGTTGGCTCCAACTGCAGAATGGTACTTTTTTTTTTTTGTCTTTCAATCTTTTTTATCATTAAAGAAAGTCAAAATACCAAAGTCGTTTTGGACAATGGACAATTTGGTAATGGACAAAGAGGCACTTGAATAACAAATAAACCTAGAAATACTAGAATATTCCGAGTGACTAAGAGGGTCATCCAAGCCTATTGACCTGATGCACACATACAGCAAAAAATGGGGTCTAGCCCCAATCAATAGAGCATCCAATTCAAAGAAAAAAAAGGGAAATAAGCAAAAAAAAAAACAGAGAGGAGTGAGGGGGACCCAGTGGCAACACCAGAACCTAGGTCCAAGGAGCGGAAAATGACAAAGGAACAGAATAAGGCGGGGGGTGGGGTGGGAGACCCAGACGGAGAACCTGCAATATTATCTAGAACAAGGAAATCCAGACCAGGGTCTATAAAGAGAACCCCTGCGGTTCTTTAACATAATTAGCCCATGGCTCCCATACCTTCCTAAACTGAGGCATGGAGTAATTAAGCTTACATGCAAGGTGCTCATTAAGCATAATCCGGGAAACCTTACGCCTGAACATAGCAATATGAACCGAGGAGCTCTTCCAGGAACGTGCTATAGTAGGTTTGGCAGCTAACGACCGAAAATGAATCAACTGTTGTGTAGAGCAATGTTTCTCAACTCCAGTCCTCAAGTACCCCCAACAGGTCATATTTTCAGAATTTCCCTCAGATGAAACGGCTGTGGTAATTACTAAGGCAGTGAAACTGATCAAATCACCTGTGCAAAATAATGGAAAGCCTGAAATCATGACCTGTTGGGGGTACTTGAGGACTGGAGTTGAGAAGCATTGGTGTAGAGCAAGAGACATCAGCGACCTTTTCATTTAGTAAAGCAATTGGGGAACCGACTTTTCCATGACCTTCCGCATTTTTACAAAGACTTTGTTTCAGAAGCCCCCAATTCTAGGGCATTCCCACCAAGTATAAAGAACAGTTCCTAAAGACTGGCAGCCCCGAAAATATGAGGGCGAGGAGGTTGGAAATAGACTCGCAAAACAAGCTGGAATCATATACCATCTAGTCCGGACCTTAACACTCGCTTTCACCAAAGAGACATTTAAAATACCCTTATAGGCAGAGTGGAAGGAGGCATGCCATTGGTCTAGGTCATTATCAGAAGCCAGATCCGAGTCCCACACTTGCATGTAAGGTAATTTTGCAGTGGAATCAAGCAAAATCCAGTAGATAACAGAAATCCCTCCCCTCTGTCCATCATCCTGTGCACACCAACTTTCATAAGGGGTCACTTTAGGGTCCTTCAGCACCTCTAGGCCTGGTACTTTTTTTTTAATATATTTTGGAAACCAAGTAAGAGCAAGTTTTTTCAGGAATTACATGTAATTTGTGTTAATAAAAGAGCTAAAGCCAAATGATGTGATAACATTGTTCTAGTACTAACGGGGTAAGAATTCCTGATACATCACTTGAGTCACTTAAACAGATGGTAAAACAAAAAAGCATGAAACAGCTATATGTAGTTTGAAATAAATGGCTCTATAATATTGGGCTAGATTTGCGCAATACACCAGCAGTTCTGGATGTGCAGTGATGATGGGCATTGAGGCATAACGAAATTATTTGTATGGCTCCGCCTCCTCTAAAATGAAGAATCGTTTTCTTATTTTTAGATATGTGATGAAATGAGACATGTCAATACCTTCTGTTCTAAGAAGGTTTTACTGATTCGGTTGGAGGACTTTTTAATTCCTTTAGTCTCTTCTCACCATAACCTGTATGGCTATCCATACCTTTTGGATCCCCAGCTCTACTACATAGAATCCATGGTTTTTGATGATAGCTGAAAAGCCTGAAACAGCTGTATACAGTTTGAAATGAATGACTCTCTAATATTAGACTATATTTGCACTATACACCAGTGGTTCCTAATGTGCATTTGGCCATTGGGGTGTAAAGAAATGAATTGCATGGCTCTGCCCACTGTCCTAAAATGAGTACTAATCTTCTTTTTTGGGGAATATATGATGGAATGAGCCATGTAAATATCTTCCGTTCTCTAAAGTCTCTACTGTGCCACACAATGATTTGGTTGAAATGATTTTGATTCCTTTACTGCCATCTCACCCTGATGGTAATGGTTTTCTGTGCTCGTGCTGGGTCCCAAGGCCTACCTCACAGAAGTCATGATTTCCATAGACTGCTGTGATAATGGCCAAAAAGATGATGGCCCTTGAGACAGTCATTGGGTCCCAAGGCCTAATGCACAGAAGTCATGATTTCCATAGATTTCATTGCACTAACGATGGCCAAAAAAGATGATGGCCCTTGAGGCTATCATTGGGTCCCAAGGCCTACTCCACAGAAGTCATGGTTTCCATAGACTGCACTGATGATGGCCATTGAGGCAACTATTGGGTTCTAAGGCCTACCCCGCAGAAGCCATGGTTTCCATAGACTGAGCTGATAATGGTCAAAAAATATGATGGCCATTGAGGCAGTCATTGGGTCCCAAGGCCTACTCCACAGAAGTCATGGTTTCCATAGACTGCATTGATGATGGCCAAAAAGATGATGGCCACTGAGGCAGTCATTGGGTCCCCAGGTCTACTCCACAGAGGCCATGGTTTCCATATACTGCACTGATAATTGCCATAAACGATGAAGGCCATTGAGGCAGTTATTGGGTCCCAAGGTCTACTCCACTGAGGTCATGGTTTCCATAGACTGCACTGATAATGGCCATAAAAGATGAAGGCCATTGAGGCATAAAGAAATTATTTGTATGGCTCCTTCTCCTCTAAAATGGAGAATAATTTTCCTATTTTTTGGATATGTGATGAAATGAGACATGTCAATACCTTCTGTTCTAAGAAAGCTTTACTGATTCAGTTGGAGGACTTTTTATTTTCCTTTAGTCTCTTCTCACCATGACCTGTATGACTATCCTCGCTTTTCTGGTCCCAAGTCCTACTCCATAAAAGCCATGGCTTCTACACACTGCAATGATGATCGCCCAAAAACAAAACAATACATTTGCACAGTACTGCTCACTCTAAAATGAGGAAAAATCTTATTATTTTTGGATATGTCATAGAATGAGATATGTCATAGAATGAGATATGTCAATACGTTCTAAGAAGGCTTTACTGATTCAGTTAGAGGGCTTTTTGTTTCCTTTAGTCTCTTCTCACCATAACCTGTATGGTTATCCATGCGAAACCAGGAAATTAAAGTTTCGACTGAAGGTATAGATGTCCCCAAGTCTTCACCTGGATAGAAATGGTGGGTAAGTAGGAGATATGAGCCACAGGAGAGTTGAGGAAAAAAAAAAGGCTCTTTTATTGCAGGGCACCTTTATTTATTATACTTTAGGTCTGGAGCTATTGGTTTTATAGATGCTTTTGATCTTATACAGTATCTTGCTGTTCGCCCATTCCTTGTATACTGTTTGCGGGTCGCATAGGAAGACTTTTCACAACCAGAGCATACTGTATGTCCGTGGCACCTTTTGCCAACTGTACGATCGCAGGTATGAAAAATAACTTGGCATCCACCGTCTCACAATAAACAGAATATTTAAGGCAAAGACATCTCAGGAAATATCGGAGCCAGAGAGGATTACTAATCTCTCTTTCATAAAATCGTGATGAAAATTTCCTTTTTTTTTTCCCCCTGCGGCTCTAAAATAAACCTTTTTGGGTCCATGAAATAATAAAGGCACTGTCTCGTTTTGTGTGAGCGACGTATGGAAATGTGGAAATATAATCACATATAGAGTTGCATCGCAGCCAATTTGTCTCTCTAATGGTGTTGATATTCGTCGTATTCACTTGCCTTCCCCTGGTCTGGGCAGTAGAATGGAAAGATATAATAAACGTTTGAATTTACGCACAGGCATCTGGCAGTTTAAGTGTCTACAGCAAAAAACTTTTTTCTTTCGTTTTAGGTACAGTGTGGAAGGATTAGAACCCCTGTCAAATTTTATTGCCATGTCTGCTAGGTAGATTTACCTAAGAGGAGTGTGTCTATGTGAATGTTGGACCATTCTTCCAGAAGCGCATTTGTGAGGTCGGGCACTGATGTTGGACGAGAAGGCCTGGCTCAAAGTCACAATATGTTATCACAAGTATTGGGACACCTGCCTTTACACGCACATGAACATTAATGGCATCCCAGTCTTAGTCCGTAGAGTTCAATATTGAGTTGGCCCACCCTTTGCAGCTATAACAGCTTCAACTCTTCTGGGAAGGCTGTCCACAAGGCTTAGGAGTGTGTCTATGGGAATGTTTGAACATTCTTCCAGAAGTGCATTTGTGAGGTCAGGCACTGATGTTAGATTAGAAGACCTGGCTCACATTCTCTGCTCTAATACATCCCAAAGGTGTTCTATTGGGTTGAGGTCAGGACTCTGAGGTCTGCAGGCCAGTCAAGTTTCTCCACCCCAAACTCCGTCATCCATGTCTTTATTGACCTTGCTGTGTGCACTGGTCCAAATCATTTGGTGGAGGGGGGATTATGGTGTGGGGTTGATTTTCAGGGGTTGGGCTTGGCAGTGGAGGAAACTCCTAAGACGTCAGCATACCAAGACATTTTGGACAATTTCATGCTCCCAACTTTGTGCAAACAGTTTTGGGATGGCCCCTTCCTGTTCCAACATGACTGCGGACCAGTGCACAAAGCAAGGTCCATAAAGACATGGATGAGCGAGTTAGGGGTGGAGTAACTTGACTGGCCTGCACATAGTCCTGACCTCAACCCGATAGAACACCTTTGGGATGAATAAGAGTGGAGACTGCGAGCCAGGCCTTCTCGTACAACATCAGTGCCTGACCTCACAAATGCTCTTCTGGAAGAATGGTCAAACATTCCCATAGACACACTCCTAAACCTTGTGGACGGCCTTCCCAGAAGAGATGAAGCTGTTATAGCTGCAAAGGGTGGGACAACTCAATATTGAACCCTACGGACTAAGACTGGGATGCCATTGTGGTTCATGTGCCTGTAAAGGCAGGTGTCCCAATACTTTTGGTAATATAGTGTAGATAGATCGATAGATCTGAACCGTTGAAAAACACATTACCCTCTTGCCGCCGGCCGCATGCAAATATGCAGCCTCTCGTTGGGTGGACCTTGGCACAGAGCCAAGGCATATTTGCATACATTAGTGCAAATACAGCTGTGCCGATCGAACACGCCCTGCATGCTCCCGACAAAGTTACTGGCACCCCACCCCATTTCCTGGCATCCCGGGAGGCACCGGCTCCAAGGGGTTAAGGCCAAAATAACTATAGCATAAATTATTGGCTATGATAAACTGGGCATAAAAACTAAACATATACACATATCCAAATTAAAAAATACTATGAATATAACATCTAATTAGAACACTGTTATCTTTTAAAACAGTATTGTGCACATTCTTCTTCATTTTGTCACAGGGTCACCTGAATTTCCCCTGATGAAGTCATGTTTCCCTGTGACAAAACGCGTAGTGACGGGGCTAACTGGATGACGTCATGTCACAGAGGAGGCAGACTAGGATCGGTAACACTATACATAAACCGAACTTGTTTATAAACAGGATTGTGCAGACATATATGCTTGTAAATTCTGGTGCATATGAGCACCTTTTAGATGTGTTATTTTATTGCATGGGAGTGAGTGAATAAAAGTTCAACTTAAGAAAAAGCACTATAGAGAGTTTCTTTCTTATATGTGGCTGAGTGGAGGAGAAAGAAGAGGGAGAGAGCTGGAGACAGTTTCTTAAAGGGAAAGTACCCAGGAAAATCGGTGGAGATTCGGGATTGTAATTCAGCATATGAGGAAGTGGTGTCGCCAGGACAGGGCCACCAGTTGAGCTACGGAGTGTATTTTGTATTTTGCTATGGAGTGTATTTTGAGTCCATTTAAAAGGGACACAAGCCTTATATGACCCTACATCATGGGTGGTCAACCTGTGGTCCTCCAGCTGTTGCAAAACTACAAGTCCCATGAGGCATTGCAAGGCTGACAGTTACAAGCATGACTCCCAAAGGTTGAGGCATGATGGGACTTGTAGTTCTGCAACAGCTGGAGGGCCACAGGTTAAACACCCATGGCCATACATGATTTGTCAGGTTATGGATCCCAGGTGAGGGCACGGGTGTGAAATGTGGACAAGCGCTATCTGGGTGAATTTAAAGAAGCACAACAAGAGTTTTGGATAGACTTTTATTTATTGGTTTATAATATATATTTTATTACAATATTGAGGAAAAAAGGACACTACCAATATACACTATCATGCCAAAAGTATTGGGACACCTGCATTTACACTTACATGAACTTTAATGGCATCCCAGTCTTAGTCCGTAGGGTTCGATATTTACTTGGCCCACTCTTTGCAGCTATAACAGCTTCAACTCTTCTGGGAAACCTGATTTCTTTTTATGAAGAGGTAAGTAAAACCTTGGACAGAGGGGGGCTGTGGACGTGGTGTACTTGGACAGAGAGGTGGTGGTGGACGTGGTATACTTGGACAGAGGGGGGGGGGGGGCGGTGGACGTGGTATACTTGGATTTTGCAAAAGCGTTCAACACAGTTCCCCACACACGGCTCATGTGTAAGGTAAAGTCTACGGGCTTGGAAATATCAGTTTGTAAATGGATAGAAAACTGGCTAAAAGACAGAATTTAGAGAGTAGCGGCTAATGATTCTTACTCTGAATGGTCTGAGTTTATCAGTGGTGTAACCCAAGGTTCAGTATTATTGGTGGTGTACCCCAAGGTTCAGTGCTGGGACCCTTACTTTTTAATATCTTTATAAATGGTATTTGGTCTTGGATCGAAAGTAACATTTCTGTCTTTGCAGATGACACCAATTTACAAGCGACCTCAATGCTCTGTCTAATTGGGCGACTATGTGGCAGATGAGGTTTAATGTTGAGAAATGTAAAGTTCTGCACTTGGGGGGCTAAGAATATGCATCATACATACTAGGGGGAGTACAACTGGGGGAATCAATGGTGGAGAAGGATCTGGGGGTTTTGGTAGATCATAAGCTCAATAAGAACATGCAATGCCAGGCTGCGGTTTCCAAAGCGAGCAAAGTCCTTTCTTGTATTAGGAGAGGTATGGACTCCAGAGAGAGAGATATCATTTTGCCCCTCTACAAATCATTAGTAAGACCTCATCTGGAATACTCAGTTCAGTTTTGGGCACCGGTTCTCAAAAAGGATATTGGGGAACTGGAGAAAGTGCAGAGAAGGGCAACCAAACTGATAAGAGGCATGGAGGAGCTCAGCTATGAGGAAAGATTAGAGGAACTGAATTTATTCACTCTTGAGTAGAGGAGAATAAGGGGGGATATGATCAACATTCTCAAAAGAGCACCCAAGGGAGTGGAAAAATGGACTTTGTAGGCACCAATCATAAAATTCAATATAAGTATTTTATTATACAAAAAGTACAATAGTGGGCTATGTCTCCCCTTGTTTTAAGGGATACCCCTCTGTAGGCTTTAAACTATGTTTGAGAGAGTAGCAGCTATTGCTTTGCAATTTATTGCAATGTTTTAATATGTTTGTGTTTTTGTTTTTTTGTACTTTTTGTATAATAAAATACTTATATTGAATTTTATGATTGGTGCCTACAAAGTCCATTTTTCCACTCCCTTGGGTGATCTTTTGAGAATATGTAGATTTAGGACGTTGGCACTGCTCTACCTATGAAATCTCCACAGTCCATCCTGTGGTGAGATTTGTTACTCCGTTTCCTGCTCTAGATATGATCAACATGTTCAAATATATAAGGAATATATAGTGAACTTGGTGTTGAGTTATTCTCTTTATGGTCAACCCAGAGGACACGGGGGCACTCTTTACGTCTAGAGGAAAAGAGATTTTACAGTAAGAGCTTTGAAAACATGGAATAGACTCCCGCCAGAGGTGGTTCTGGCCAGCTCAGTAGATTGCTTTAAGAAAGGCCTGGATTCCTTCCTAAATGTACAGAATATAACTGGGTACTAACATTTATAGGTAAAGTTGATCCAGGGAAAATCTGATTGCCTCTTGGGGGATCAGGAAGGAATTTTTTCCCCTGCTGTAGCAAATTGGAGAATGCTCTGCTGGGGTTTTTTGCCTTCCTCTGGATCAACTGAGGGTATAATATCGGGTATATTGGATTGTACGATATTTTTTATTTTATTTATTTATTGTTTTTAAGGTTGAACTGGATGGACTTGTGACTTTTTTCAACCTGACTAACTATGTATAAGGTTTAGGAGTGTGTCTATGGGAATGTTTGACCATTGTTCCAAAAGAGCATTTGTGAGGTCAGGCACTGATGTAGAATGAGAAGGTCTGGCTTGCAGTCTCTGCTCTAATTCATCCCAAAGCTGTTCTATCAGGTTGAGTTCAGGACTCTGTGCAGGTCAGTCAAATTCCTCTACCCCAAACTCAGTCATCCATGTCTTTATGGACCTTGCTTTTGTGCACTGGTGTGCATTCATGTTGGAACAGGAAGGGGCCATCCCCAAACTGTTCCCACAAAGTTGGGCGCATGAAATTGTCCAAAATGTCTTGGTATGCTGATGTCCTAAGAGTTCCCTTCAGTGGAGCAGGCGGATGAGAGGTCCGTCTCCGCTCACTGTGCAGAGACAGACCTGTCAAAGCCCCGCTCTCTTCTATGGGGAGTTTGGATGAAAATGGACCGCCTGTCTTTTTTCATCCGATTCCATCCGATCCGATCCACCAGGCTGGTGGAAAATAGGACCTTCATCCATCTGGATTTGGCGGACCGGATTGGACATCAGTGGATGTCAGAGGACATGTCAGCGCTGACATCCGTTGCTCCACAGAGACATCCGTCGCTCACACAAAGCGTCACTGCTTTGTGTGATGTTGCTAAACAACCCATGATGTACCTGGTTAGAAACTGGAGTGATGAGAGCTTCCCTTACATCTCGGGTCCAAACACCCCTTAAATGTTAACAGGGAACAAAAGGACACAGAGTGGCACATGTTCAGAGAATCCAGTCCATAGGTGCTACCTTCTGGTAAACGGCTTGGTGGAAAGGTGCTCACTGCTGGTAGATGACTTGGTGGAGAGGTGTACAATTCTGGTAGACATCTTGGTGGAGAGGTGCTCATTTCTAGTAGATGACTTGGTGGAGATGTGCTAATTTTTGGTAGATGACTTGGCGGAGAGGTGCTCATTTCTAGTAGATGACTTGGTGGAGAGGTGCTTATTTCTGGTAGATGACTTGGTGGAGAGGTGCTTATGCTTATTTCTGGTAGATGACATGGTGGAGTGGTGCTCATTTCTAGTAGATGACTTGGTGGGGAGGTGCTCATGTCTGGTGGAGATGTGCTAATTTTTGTGCTAATTTTTGGTAGGTGACTTGGTGGAGAGGTGCTCATTTCAAGTAGATGACTTGGTTTAGAGGTGCTCATTTCTGGTAGATGACTTGGTGAAAAGGTGCTCATGTCTGGTAGATGGCTTGGTGGAGAGGTGCTCATTTCTAGTAGATGACTTGGTGGAAAGGTGCTCATTTCTGGTAGATGCCTTGGCGGAGAGGTGCTCATTTCTGGTAGATGACTGCGGAGAGGTGCTTATTTCTGGCAGATAACTTGGTGGAGAGGTGCTCATTTCTAGTAGATGGCTTGGTGAAAAGGTGCTCATGTCTGGTAGATGACTTAATAGAGAGGTGCTCATTTCTATTAGATGACTTAGTGGAGAGGTGCTCATCTCTAGTAGACAACTTGGTGCAGAGGTGTACGATTCTGGTAGACATCTTTGTGGAGAGGTGCTCATTTCTAGTAGATGACTTGGTGGAGAGGTGCTCATTTCTAGTAGATGACTTGTTGGAGAGGTGCTCATTTCTGGTAGATAACTTGGTTGAGAAGTGCTAATTTCTGGTAGATGGTGGGCAGGTGCTTATTTTTGGTAGATGACTTGGTGGAGATGTGTTTGATTCTGATAGACATCTCGGTGGCGAGATGCTCAATTTATAGTGCATGACTTGGTGGAGAGGTGCTCATTTCTGGTAAATGACTTGGCCTGGAGCTTCTCATGCAGACTGCAGAGGAGCCAGGTAAGTGCTCCACAGCGAGCAGAAAGGAACAGCAACTGTCAGGAAAACCAGGAAGACAGATAGCAGACAGCACATGAGGCAGAATCATGATCAGGTGATAGGAAAGAGTCACACCAGAAGGTCAGCAGAGGAAAGTCATAGTCAGAAGGCAAGCTGAGGTCATACCAGAAGGGCAGCAGATGTAAGCCACAGTGAGGAACTAGGTCAAGGTCAATAGCAGGCAGCCACAACAGAGAAAAGTCAAAAGGGCAGCCTGGGTAAGCAATGAGAAAGCAATTCTCAGGAGTAGATTCAGAATTCAAGTCACAGGGTACCAGCCAAAGAGCAACCAGTTCTGATCCCTAACATAGGCGTGCGCACAGGGTGTGCCAGGTGTGCCTGGGCGCACCCTAGTCACCCTGTGAAATGCAGATTCCCCCTGCTTAACCCCCATGGCAGCTGAGGCTACAGAGAAAGGGACTGGGAAATCTCTGTCCTCAGTCCCTTTCTCTGCTATTTCACCAATGCCCCTCAATGGGGCTCCTAACACACTGTAAAAAAAATAATATTTTTTGTTTTTATTATTTTATTTTCTTGTTATTTTTTACAATTTTTTTAAAATAATTATTTCATAATTTTTTTTTTATGAAATTTTTTTTTACAAAATTAAAAAAAAATAACAAAATAAAATAATAAAGACAAAAAACTGCCACCAACACCATCCACTGCTCTACTGTGTGTTTAAACTTTGGGGTGCACACCCTAATGCAATAGGCTGCGCACACCTATGATCCCTAAATAGGCCATCCTGGAATTAAAGTGGAAGTCCATGCAAAAACTAAAATCCCTGCATCTATAGCCACCAGCATTCTAACACTAACCTCTCTAGCCCTGAAAAGAAAAAAAATCAGTAAACATACCTTTTCTACAGGCGATCCGACCTGTATCCCACGCTGATCTGTCAGCCGCGGCTTCGCTGTGTGGGCGGGTGCAGAGGACACGTCCATCAACGGAAGCCTAATAGTAAGTCTATGGTTGACGTCACTTCCCATTCATTTCACAGCCGTTGTCGGACGTGTACTCAGCATTGCTTCCACCGCTAGCGACTGGGTCGGATCAACTTCAGAAAAGTTATGTGCACTGATTTTTTCTTTTCAGGGCTAAAGGGGTTAGTGTTAGAATGTTGGTGGCTATAGATGCAGGGAGTTTAGTTTTGCATGGACTTCCACTTTAAGTGTGCACTGATGTGCCATTAGCAAACATGCACATGTAACTGGCTGGAAATTACCCTTGTTCTTTGTATTTGTTCACGTCAACATCTTCTTTTTGATGCTGTCCTGACAGAACCAGTAAAGCCTTTTGGACTCTTTCATCTTTTTGACCTGCCACTTCTGTTGTTTTCTTATGCTTTGAGTGACTTTCTTGGTGCCCATTGGAGGGGACCCTTGCTTAATATGAGCAGCCTAGCTAGGGCCGGTAAGTTTGTCAAATGAGTGTATTCTCTTCATTACTCTGAATGAAAAAATGTTGAAGTCACATCTAATGCCGTATACACACGGGGGGACTTTTCGGCATCAAAGGTCCGGCGGTCTTTCCGACGGACTTTCGACGGACTTTTGATGGACTTCCGACGGACTTTCGATTGAACGGACTTGCCTACACACGATCACACCAAAGTCCGATGGATTCGTAAGTGATGACGTACGACCAGACTTATATAAGGAAGTAGCCAATAGCTGCCCTATCGTCGGTTTTCGTCCATCGGACTAGCATTAAAACGAGCGGATTTTTCGTCCGGACTCCAGTCCGTCGGAAAGATTTAAAACATGTTCCAAATCTAAAGTCCGTCTGATTTTTGACCGAAAAAGTCCACTGCAGGTCCGATGAAGCCCACACATGGTCGGATTGTCCGACGGATTCGTCCCGTCGGACCAGCCTGGGCGAGAAGTCCGCCCGTGTGTACACGGCATTAGAGATGACTTTTTCTGACCACAATCTGCTGGCTGGGCCCAGTTACTTTCAAAGTTAACTTTACCTTTGACAGACATGATGCTACTTCTAATTTTCCAAATGCTGGTTCCCTGCCTGGCATTTTTAGGGCCTATGTCAACAGGCTTTTTTTTTTCAGTAAAAGTAGGTAACAGAGAATAAATAGCTATTCTCACACAAAAGGGTTGTAGCTGGTGAAAATAATAATGGCCTTCTGTTTGTAGCCATTGTCCAGTGGAGCTCTCCTTTAAGTCCAGGTCTCATCTTGTCCGGCTTTGATGGGCCTGGGTTTCACCGCAGCTTTATTGTCTAGCCCGGAGCATTTTACGAACACTAAATGAAGCTGAAAGAGGAAATGAAGGGTTCTCAGGAGGCAACCTTTTGGCCTTTTAATTCCTATTTTAATAAAATCATTAGAAGTGGTCTACTCCGTATGAGACGCTACAGGAAATGCCTCAACAATTCATTTGGACAAAGAATAAACATCTAATAAGTTTCTGCTCGATCCTTCGGCATGCCACAGCAAATTGGGTCTGGCGATAGGAGGGGGGGATTACGCTTAATGATGCCGGCTCGCGTCCTTGGCTCGGACTCCGATCAGACATCCCCCGCCTCTAATAAAACCCCAGGAAGTGTTTGCTGAGGTGCACTCTGCTTGTTTTAATATCTTCCTTTGTGCCTGTAGGGTTCAATTATGTTCATAAAATGCAACAGAATTTAATAACAACTCATTTTGGGGAAAAAAAAGAACACCGGAGTAAATAAAAAGAAAAAAAAAACAAAACAAAAACGTTTGTTATAGCTGAGCTGTACGGTTGGATTAGCACTACAGCGTTTTGAATTTGCGGCAAATCTGCCCGCGATTTGACAGCGACGATGTGTGAATGACAAATCGCGGGGCTCGCATTTGAGAAGGCATTTATTTGAATGACACCTCAAATCGTGGTGCGGGTCTGCCGCGATTGTCGCGCAATAGTTTGCGCTGTGATCGGGACAATCCACATCGCGGAAAGTACGTCGCCCAAGAAAAGTTCAGGGGCTACTTTGTGGCGACATGCTTCCCGCGGATCGCAGCGATTGCAGCGCGAAGACTGATTTGCGGCAACTTTGCTCGCAATTCAAAACACTGTAGTGTGAATGCAGCCTAATGGGTAATGCCTTGTGAGCTGCTAAACTAAAACCTGAATTGGAAATTAAACTGAAACTAAAAACAGCTGCCAACACTCCCCACTCTTACCCAAATGTGATAATGCCAGCCACCACAAGAAAGAGGAATCACAGGAGGATCTTTCAAGCTGTTAATATTTACTACAGGCTTGTATATAAAGCCCTTAAGGTGAGGGCACATCTGGTGGAGGGTGTGTGCACATTGCATGAAGACACTATCATCACTTTTTTTATGCTGTCATAATGGACTGTTAAAAAATACTTTGTTATAATACATTATTAAGGATTTTGTGCAATACACGGAGCACTTGCACTTTATTTTGGACGCTAAAAATCATTTTTGTTTCACAGGATATCATTTCTAATTTCACTGCATTTGTGTTATATATGCATATAAGTATTTAATTATTCACCACTTGTTTCTAGCGCCGCACATTTGTCATACATGAATGCAGCCTAAGTAACCAACAAATCAGGTCTAAACGCTACATAGATGACATTTAGTTTAATAAAGCCAGTGCTGTATCTTGGCCTAGGCCGACAAGGCCCAGGCCTAGGACGGCACTCTGCAGGGGGGCGGCAAAAAACCCACCCCTCCTCCCATCTCCCGCATGAAAAGAGTCCCCTTTTTAGTGTAGCGCCAGTCTCATAGGGTGACCCGGACCGGGGGGCAGGGTCCAGGAGGCAAATCAGTCTGGTGCCCCCATAAAGCGGCCGCACTGCTGCCTGCCGGTATGATAATAACAGCCGGAGGGGATGTTCGGACAGACTGGCAGCCACCGGCACCGGCCGCACTTAATACAACTGGTCTGGCAGCCGCCAATACTAAGTGTGGCACTGCAGCCTAATGCTCCACCTACCCTCCTCTGCAGCATACTTAGGAGGAAGTTACGATCCTCGCCACCCCGTATATGCATGAATCTATTCACGTCCGCCGTGGCCGCCCCCTATTCATGTGTCCGGCCCCTTTCGGGTCACCGGGCATATGAATTAGAGTGGCCAGGGTTTTTTTTTTAAAGAACCTGATTAGAGCCATAGCCAAGCAGAGCATCGATCACCGGGATCCGCCGTAAACCGCACTGACCGAGAGCCGGCACCGCTATCCCTGACCCACACCTTCATCCACTGCACTACCCCACTGCTAGCCCCGCTCCTCCATCCACCCTATGGCTTGTCCGGGCATACATAAAGGTATTGGTTTTAGTATCGGAGGTATTTGCTCGAGTACTCCTGCAAATGATGATAGGCTCAGCAATGGCATGCAATGCCAAGCTGCTGCTAACAAAGCAAACAGAATATTAGAATGCATTAAAAGGGGGATCAACTCCAGAGATAAAACGATAATTCTCCCGCTCTACAAGACTCTGGTCCGGCCGCACCTGGAGTATGCTGTCCAGTTCTGGGCACCAGCCCTCAGGAAGGATGTACTGGAAATGGAGCGAGTACAAAGAAGGGCAACAAAGCTAATAAAGGGTCTGGAGGATCTTAGTTATGAGGAAAGGTTGCGAGCACTGAACTTATTCTCTCTGGAGAAGAGACGCTTGAGAGGGGATATGATTTCAATTTACAAATACCGGACTGGTGACCCCACAATAGGGATAAAACTTTTTCGCAAAAGAGAGTTTAACAAGACTCGTGGCCACTCATTACAATTAGAAGAAAAGAGGTTTAAACTTAAGCTACGTAGAGGGTTCTTTACTGTAAGAGCGGCAAGGATGTGGAATTCCCTTCCACAGGCGGTGGTCTCAGCGGGGAGCATTAATAGCTTCAAGAAACTATTAGATAAGCACCTGAATGACCGCAACATACAGGGATATATAATGTAATACTGACACATAATCACACACATGGGTTGGACTTGATGGACTTGTGTCTTTTTTCAACCTCACCTACTATGTAACTATGTAAATGCTTAGTATCGGCACCGATACCGGTATCGGTTTTGGTGCAATGCTATTGACACCAGTGGAGGTCATCAACTGCTGTCAAGTTGTTGCTCCATGAGAAAAGTTCAATACGGATTCTGAAATGGATCCATGAAGTTACTGTTTTCTCGACTCCATCCAAGTTTTAGCCTGTGTTGAGCCCCGATGAAGGCGGAGTAGTATTATCCCTAAAACGCGTTGGCTGTTTTTATATGACATTTTTTTTACCAACAATTACAATGATCTTGGACTCATCAGGCTTTGGTCTGCCGCTGCTTTCTGGATCTCTATGTTTTGAACTACGGATGGGTGCCCATTGAGAGAAGCCTTGCTATGCGGGAGCTGCCTCACCAGAGCTTGTTTGACGTCTTCCTTCATCTGACTACATATTCAGTTCTAAACGCTCCCCGTGCCTCTATGTTATTCTGGAGTTGTCACCCTATAAGAGGGAGTGCCTGAACAAGGGCCTTCAATGTACGATCACCAGGGAATATCATCATGACAGAAGCTGCAGAAAAAGATTGTAAGAAGGTTTTAAATGACATTATTATGCTAGAGCTTACATAGGAGCTTACATAGGATTTAGGGCCCGTTTACACTTCTACATTGTGATAACAACCAATACCGCATTGCAGGCCATCCATACTGAATGGCACCCCAAGGCAACCCCAAAAAAAAAGGATCAGGTCTGCACCAATTTTTGGCATGTTGGGATGCGTTGGCAGCCCATTCATTTTAATGGACTGCCTTAGGCCCCTTTCACACTGGGGCGGTTTGCAGGTGGTATTGCGCTAAAAATACCGCCTGCAAACCGCCCCTATACAGCCTCCGCTGTTTGTTCAGTGTGAAAACCCGAGGGCTTTCACACTGAAGCGGTGCGCTGGCAGGACGGTAAAAAAAGTCCTGCCAACCGCTTCTTTGGAGCGGTGAAGGAGCGGTGTATTCACCGCTCCTAAACCGCTCCTGCCCATTGAAATCAATGGGACAGCACGGCTATACCGCGGTAATACCGTGGCTATAGCCGCGCTGTACGAGCGGATTTAACCCTTTTTCGGCCGCCAGCGGGGATTAAAACCGCACTGCTAGCGGCCGAATACAGCCGGTAAAACAGCGCTAAAAATAGCGCTGTTTTACCGCCGACGCCCCCACCGCCCCAGTGTGAAAGGGGCCTTAAAGTAACATACATGGATGCAAGACATAATGCACATTAGAGTTGTGCATGATGGAAAACTCTTTAAAGCGTTTGTTACCCCAACACTTCATATTCCTGATTTGTGCCTGCTGTACCATGTACTTGTATGAGGAAGTCTCCTGTTCTCTTTGTATTGCTTCCTCTGTGTGAAATCCCCGGTGTTCCTGACAGTCCCTCTGCTTTCCTATTAAAAACTGACCACACTAAGGAGGAGAGCATAGCGCCCTAACAGGCTCCTGCTGCACAGCCATTCACTGGCAAGCTCAGTGTGCTACTGCCCCCCCCCCCCCAGCTCTTATGCAGTTAAGAACAGAGGGAATGTGATCACTTTTATAAATAAGGATAAAAAGGTATTTATAATGTTTTTTTTTTAATATCTATACAAAAATATTTTGCCTTTTTATTTCTATTTTAAACTGAATGGGTTGTTTTACAAGGTGATCCATGGGCGTGGCGTGGCCTAATCTGTGCTTCCCAAACATCACCTCCTGTACCAGCGCTGAAGGACATTTGTGACGGTTTTGACGTTTTTTTACCATTTCGCTTGATTTTTACTGTAAAAGTGTGAGTACCCTTCTATTTTGTGTAATAAAACCTTTTAAAAGCAATTTTACGCTATGGGCACTCCCTCTCTCTTTACATATGATATACCATGATCCTGAGCTCGCCAGCGATCGCTGTACAGTGGCGCAAAAACTGTAACTGCCTACTACCCCCGCAGGGGCGAAGTGATCTGGTGAGTGGCTGCACTTTCAGAGCAAGGAGATATTATAAGTGAAGGATTATTATCACAGCACAAGAAATTGCACAAGAGACATACTAAAGAATTTTTTTGAATTTCACCAACACGTTTGCACTTCATCTTGTTACTGCTAATTTTTTCTCAGGAGCAGATCTCCTACACACCCCCCCCCCCTCCCCACTTCCACTCCCTTTTCCCCTCTCCCCCCCCTCCCTTTAAAACCACATATTTAAGTTACGTATCCAATGTCTATGTATCACCTATGATTGTACAATATTGTAGCAGAATATTTAATTGACATATGCACGGTGCACTTAGGAATTTACATATTTTTAATTTGTATTTAATATTTATTTGACATATGCACGGTGCACCTAGGAATCTATATATATTTTTTAATTTGTATCTAGTAACCTATATGAAGGTAGGAAACTAATAGGAACAGCGCCAAACCCTTCTATCATTCTTAAAGTGTTTGTAAAGGTGTTTTTTTTTTTTTTTTAAAATAACAAACATGTTATACTTACCTTCACTGTGCAGCTCGTTCTGCACAGAGTGGCCCCGAACCTCGTCTTCTGGGGTCCCTCGGCGGCTGTTTCAGCTCCTCCCCGCAAGCATTCACCACCTTAATGCGAGCTCCCTCGCACGGTGGTGAGTGCTTGCGGGCGCGCTCCCGTGATACAGCCGGCGGCTATAGCCGCTCGCTGTATCACTCGGCCCCGCCCCCCGGCGCGCCGCGTCATCGGATGTGATTGACAGCAGCGCGAGCCAATGGCTGCGCTGCTTTCAATCCATCCACTGCAGCCAATCAGCGGCCAGGGTGAGCGGAGGAACAGATGTCGGGAACGCGAAGCTGACTTTCGAGGCGTCAGGTAAGTAAAACGGGGGGGCTGGGGGCGGCGGTTCTGTCAGAAGTTTTTTCACCTTAATGCATAGAATGCATTAAGGTGAAAAAATTTTTACCTTTACAACCCCTTTAATATATCTCAGCTGTCCCCATTTAGGGTGACTGGTTGTTGGGAGGCAGCAGTTCCAAACTTCACTAAATAAACCTTTACTTCCATTGCGCGGGTTCACCATCCCTTTACAAGGTGATCGTTTACAATCATTTTAACCACTTCAATACCGGGCACTTGTACACCTTCCTGCCCAGACCAATTTTCAGCTTTCAGCGCTGTCGCACTTTGAATGACAATTGCGCGGTCATGCAACACTGTACCCATGTGACATTTTTATCATTTTGTTCCCACAAATAGAGATTTCTTTTGGTTGTATTTGATCACCTCTGGGATATTTATTTGCTAAACAAAAAAAAAAAAGACCGAAAGTTTTGAAAAAAAAAAGTCTCTTTTTTTTTGTTTCTGTTACAAAACTTTGTAAATAAGTACGTTTTCTCCTTCACTAATAGGGCACTGATGGGGCTGCACTGACGGGCACTGATAAGGCGGCACTGATGGGCACCGATAAGGTGGCGCCAATGAGGTGGCACTGATGATGGATACTAATATGCGACACTGATGGGTACACATAGGTGGCACTGATGGGCACTGAAAGGTGGCACTGATGGGCACTGATAGGTGGCAAGGATGGGCACTGATAGGTGGCACGGATGGGCATGTATGGGCACTGATAGGTGGCACTGATGTACATTAATGGATGGTACTGATGGATGCCAATCAGTGCCAAACAATAATGCCTGCCAACCAGTGATGCCCATTGTGGGCACTGATTGGCATCCATTGTGGGCACTGATTGGCATTTCTGGTGGCCATGTGTGTCATACCTGGTGGTGATTAGTGGTGGGCATCCCTGGTGGTCCAGCGTGGGCATCCTCGGGGGGGGGGGGGGGCTGCACTGATAATCAATCAGCACAGATCCCCCCTGTCAGGAGAGCAGCCGATCGTCTGTCCTCTCCTCGTGTCTGATAGACGCGAGTGAGGAAAAGTCGATCAACGGCTCTTCCTGTTTACATCGTGATCAGCCATGATTGGACACGGCTGATCACGTGGTAAAGAGTCTCTGTCAGAGACTCTTTACCTAGATCGGAGTTGCGGTGTGTCAGACTGAACGACGATCGCCGTGATGCGCGCCCCCGGGGGCACACAGCGCCTTGATATCCTGGCGACGTCATATGACATCCGGTCACGATATCGCAACCACTCTGCTGACGTCATATTGCTATATGGAGGGCGGCAAGTGGTTACGTTTATTTTGTTTCATCAAATTCATTAGAACGATTCCTTTTTTGTAATTCATTTTACTTTATGTGTTTGGATTCGTTTTGTATATTCGTTATTTCAAATCATTTCGAAAATTCAAGTTTCAGAAGACTGCTATATTCGTTCTATTTTATTCTATTCTGCTCTATTTTTTTTTCTATTTTACTCTCTTCTATTCTATTATTTTATTTTCTATTCTATTCTGATCTATTCTTTTATATTCCATTCTATTCGATTCCATTTTATTCTATTCTCTTCTAATTCTATAAAGCAGCCTAAGTAGGAATAGTCATCTTTCTTCACTTGTATACCTTAATGTATCTATAGCAATATGTTAACATTTCAAATTCAAATTTATTTTCGAATTTGGATAATTTGTTTCGTTATAATTTATTTTGGATTCATTGAAATTCGTTACTATTGTGATTTGGAAATTCAGATCCGAATCTCAGAATAAGGAAAATTTCATCCGAATTTCGATTCATAACAAAACAAATCGCACATGTCTAATGCACAATAACACATATGTAAACTGGCCCTCGGTGTTTGGGTTTTACCTCTACAGTGGTTTAACAATCTTAGGAGAGCCGCCAGTATGCAAATCAACTGATCTCCTAGCACAACCAATCAAAGTTATTTGAGGGCCGCCAATTTGAGACCCCTGGTTTAGATGATGGGGAGTCAGTGGGAGTCGTTCTGTGTCTGTGCTTGCCCCTTCAATGGTATCATCATGATGGATACATGGAACAGTTTAAGAAAAACCTTCTACTGATTCATAGAGCGGAACTTAGTTTTTAGTTCCCGAATGCTGCATGCTTACAAATTAGTGGTCAGTAGTTTCTTCTTTGGTGACATCTTCTCCATGGGGTCAGCTGGAGTCCTAGAGGCGAGGGATTTTTTTTTTATACAGGCTCCTCCCATTCAATATGTCAATATA
The DNA here is from genome assembly GCF_042186555.1 of Aquarana catesbeiana. NCBI lineage: Eukaryota > Metazoa > Chordata > Amphibia > Anura > Ranidae > Aquarana > Aquarana catesbeiana. The sequence continues at coordinate 335,178,891 of NC_133330.1, read as the reverse complement.
TCAGGTGTGTCTTTTTACTGAGATAAGCGGCTTGACACTGCGGCGTGAGAAGACAGTTACCCATTCTAACTGTTTTTGTTTGGCTATCTTACGCCTATGGGAGGCCTCTGAAACCGCCAGTCATTTGTTGTCTGTAATAATGGTTGATTTAGAAAATCACTTTCAATCACTTCTGTTCCCACTGAAATATGCAGCTTCCCTAGCAGCCCTCTTGGCAAACATTTATGTTAATGGCCCTGTTAAATGGTGCCAACTGCCATTAGAGATCCAGAGACACCTCAAAGTTAGAGTCACATAGGACTTTGATGTATTGACAACTCCAGGGCTGATGGACCTTCTGAATGATTGTGGTACAGGCACAATCCAACTGCCATTAGAAGCCCATGAACACCCCAGGGATAGAGTCACACGGGAGCTTGACCATGTATTGACAATTGCAGAGCTGATGGACCTGCTGGATGATGGTAGTGCAAGTCAACTGTCATTAGAAGCCCATGGACACCTTGGGGATGGAGGCACATGGGAGCTTATTGATGTGTTACATACTGTAGTTAGGCTGGCTGAAAAAGACATAAGTCCATCTAGTTCAACCAATAAAAAAAAGTAATTAAAAAAAAAAAAAAAAAAAATATATATATATATATATACACACAGGGCTTTTTTTCAGCAGGAACGTGGGGGAATGCACCTCCAGAACTGAATGTATCTAATGGCAAGGGGTGCTGGGGTGTGCTGGAGGGTCTATTGATGCTGAGAGGATCTTATTTTGCAGAGGAAGGGGGGAATCTATTGTGGCTAGGGTGTATATTATGTTGTTGGGGGTATGTCGTTGCTGGGAGGGATCTTCTGTTAAGGGAAGGTCAATTGATGCTGGCTGCTGGGGAATCTATAGTTTATGGAGGGAATCTATTTTTGCTGGGGGGACTATTGTTGCTAGATTACTATTTTACTGCCTTTGTTTCTTATTTCTTCAAAATACTTAGCACTACAAAATGATACTTGGTTCTCTGTTTTCTAAAAGGGGTGGTACTGGGAGGTGGGTAAGGTGTGGAACAAAGGAATGGTGCTCGGAGGTGGGTAGGGGCGGAGTCAAGGGGTGACTCGGAAGGGAGGAGTTCCTGCACCCATTCTCTAAGACAAAAAGCCCTGTGTGTATATATATAAATATATATAAATATATATATATATATATATATATATATATACACACAGTGGGGGCGGAAAGTATTCAATTCAGACCCCCTTAAATTTTTCACTCTTTGTTGTATTGAACCAGTTCCATTGGCAGCCATACATGCCCACGCCATGACACTACCACCACCATGCTTCACTGATGAGGTGGTATGCTTTGGATCATGAGCAGTTCCTTTCCTTCTCCATACTCTTCTCTTCCCATCACTCTGGTACAAGTTGATCTTGGTCTCATCTGTCCATAGGATGTTGTTCCAGAACTGTGAAGGCTTTTTTAGATGTTGTTTGGCAAACTCTAATCTGGCCTTCCTGATTTTGAGGCTCACCAATGGTTTACATCTTGTGGTGAACCCTCTGTATTCACTCTGGTGAAGTCTTCTCTTGATTGTTGACTTTGACACACATACACCTACCTCCTGGAGAGTGTTCTTGATCTGGCCAACTGTTGTGAAGGGTGTTTTGTTCACCAGGGAAAGAATTCTTCGGTCATCCACCACAGTTGTTTTCCGTGGTCTTCCGGGTCTTTTGGTGTTGCTGAGCTCACCGGTGCGTTCTTTCTTTTTAAGGATGTTCCAAACAGTTGATTTGGCCACACCTAATGTTTTTGCTATCTCTCTGATGGGTTTGTTTTGTTTTTTCAGCCTAATGATGGCTTGCTTTACTGATAGTGACAGCTCTTTGGATCTCATATTGAGAGTTGACAGCAACAGATTCCAAATGCAAATAGCACACTTGAAATGAACTCTGGACCTTTTATCTGCTCCTTGTAAATGGGATAGTGAGGGAATAACACACACCTGGCCATGGAACAGCTGAGCAGCCAATTGTGCCATTACTTTTGGTCCCTTAAAAAGTAGGAGGCACATATACAAACTGTTGTAATTCCTATACTGTTCACCTGATTTGGATGTAAATACCCTCATATTAAAGCTGAAAGTCTGCAGTTAAAGCAAATCTTGTTCGTGTCATTTCAAATCCATTGTGGTGGTGTATAGAGCCAAAAATTTTAGAATTGTGTTGATGTCCCAATATTTATGGACCTGACTGTACATACAATCCTATTCCTACAGGTGATCCAGAGGAAGGCAAAAAAAAAAACAATAAAGCATGATCCAATTTGCTCCAGCAGAGCTAAAAATTGCTTCCTGATCCCCCAAGAGGCAATCAAATATTCCCTGGATAAACTTTACCGATTGACAATGGCAGAGCTAATGGACCTGCTGGATGATTGTGATACAAGCACAATCCAACCGCCATTAGAAGCACATGGACACCTCAGGGATAGTCACATGGGAGCTTGACAATGTATTGACAATTCCAGAGATGATGGCCTTTCTGGATGATGGTGGTGCAAGAACATTCAAACCACCTTTAGAAGCCCATGGACACCTTTGGGATAGAGGCATATGGAAGCTTATTGATGTATTGACAATTGCAGAGCTGATAGACACGCTGGATGATGGTAGTGCAAGCACAACAATACAACACCTCCAGGATAGAGTAACATGGGAGCTTGACAATGTTTTGACAATTGCAGAGCTGATGGGCCTTTCTGGATGATGGTGGTGAATGCACAATCCGACCACCATTAGAAGCCCATTGACACCTCAAGGATAGAGCCACATGGGAGCTTGACAATGTATTGACAAGGGCAGAGCTGATAGACCTGCTGAATGATGGTAGTGCAAGCACAATCCAACTGTCATTAGAAGCCCATGGACACCTCGCGGATAGACTTATTGACAATTACAGAGTTGATGGACCTGCTGGATGATGGTCGTGCAGCCACAATCTGACCACCATTAGAAGACCATGGACACCTCCAGGATAGAGCCACATGGGAGCTTGACAATGTATTGACAATTGCAGAGGTGATGGACCTGCTAGATGATGGTGGTGCAAGCACAAGCCAACTGGCATTAATGGGAGGTTGACAAAGTATTGTCGATTGCAGAGCTGCATTCATTTTTGTCTTTTTTCTCTGCCTGGAGTTCATCTTTCACAATAATATAGAGAAGCAAACAGTTTGATCATACTTGCAATATATAGTGATCATTTTAGAACCTGGTGAAATAGTCACTTGCTCCTTCATAAATCAGTCATAAAGCTGCACAAGTTCAAGTTGAACTTATCAAGTATTACGGTAGCGTCCGCGTCCTGTGCGTCATCTAGAGATACTCCCTGACTCTGTCCTTCCTTTCCCCGGGGAGACAGACGGTGAGAACCTGACAGATGTTATCTAGGAATCATTTATTTTGGAAAAATGGAACTGGAAATGGTATATTTATATAAGCGCTGCGATCTTTTCTTCCTGAAAGGTCGCCCAGTCTCAAGCACAAACAGGATGGCACCTATTTCAGAACAAGTGCCTATGTCACGGGGGGGTGAGAGCTGGACAGATTAGAGGACTATTTATGTTAATCCAAATTCAGGACTATTTTCGCAATGCAGGTCAGCGGTTTTTATTTTAATTTTAAATGTGTTCCTCTTTTCCATGTATAAGTGTCTGAGAAACAAATTGTACCAAAAAACAACCAAAAATTAAAGTGACACCCAACTCTGGTTTAAAATAAAAAGAATCTATCCAAGTACGGTATGTACACTTAACCAATAAGGACCGATCCTCTTTCTGAGATTTGTTGTTTACAAGTTAAAAACAGTTTTTTTTGCGAAAAAATTACTTAGAACCCCCCACACATTATACATTTTTTTTTCTAACACCCTAGAGAATAAAATGGCGGTCGTTGCAATACTTTGTAATATTTGCGCAGCGGTCTTACAAGCGCACTTTTTTTGGAAAAAATACACTTTTTTGAATTAAAAAATAAGACAACAGTAAAGTTAGCCCAATTTTTTTTTTTTTTAATATTGTGAAAGATAATGTTACGCCGAGTAAATTGATACCCAACATGTCACGCTTCAAAATTGCGCCCGCTCGTGGAATGGCGACAAACTTTTACCCTTAAAAACCTCCATAGGCGACGTTTAAAAAAATTCTACAGGTTGCATGTTTTGAGTTACAGAGGAGGTCTAGGGCTAGAATTATTTCTCTCGCTCTACCGATCGCGGCGATACCTCACATGTGTGGTTTGAACACCGTTTTCATATGCGGGCGCTACTCACGTATGCGTTCGCTTCTACACGCGAGCTCGGCGGGACGGGGCACGTTTAAAAATTAAATTTTTTTTCTTATTTATTTTACCTTTTATTTTTTTTATTTTTACACTGTTCTTTAAAAAAAAAAAAAAAAAAGTGTCACTTTTATTCCTATTACAAGGAATGTAAACATCCCTTGTAATAGAAAAAAGCATGACAGGGCCTCTTAAATATGAGATCTGGGGGTCAAAAAGACCTCACATCTCATATTTACACTAAAATACAATTAAAAAAAAAAAAAATTGTCATTTAAAAAAATCATTTAAAAAAAAATGGCCCTTTAATAGCTGTGGGCGGAAGGGACGTTTTGACGTCCCTTCTGCCCAGCAATTGTATGGAGACGGGTGGGGGCCATCTTCCCCTCACTCGTCTCCATACTGAACAGGAGACAACACGCCATCGCCTCCGCTGCTGCCGACGGCTCCGGTAAGCGGCAGAGGGCACCGGAGCGCGGCGGGAGGGGGGGCCCCTTTCCCGCTGCCGATAAAAGTGATCTCGCAGTGAATCCGCCGCAGAGACCACTTTTATCTTGTAGCGGACCGCCTGCTGAAGAAGAGAATACCGGGGTTATGGCAGCTGGCTGCTGCCATAACAACGATATCCTCCTTCAAACAGCCGACGTAAAACTGCGGCGGGCGGTCCGTAAGTGGTTAAGGTGGTTGTAAAGGCTCAAGATTTTTACCTCCATGCATTCTATGCAACAATGCAAAACACCTCCTCTGTGCAGCAGCTCCCCCCCCCTCCCAACACCCCCTAACACTTTCCTGAGCCCGATCTTCCTCCAGTGATGTGCATGAGAGCCTCGGCTCTCCGGGGACTCTCTCTCCTCATTGGCTGAAACAGCAGCAAGAGCTATTGGCTCCAGCTGCTGTCAATCGCAGCCAGTGAGCCAATAAGGAGAGGGGGCGGGGCCGAGCCTCAGTTTCGTGTGTGAATGGATACGCAGAGCCACGCCTCGTGGACAAGCCTGCTTGGGTGCCCCCCCCATTGCAAGCTGCTTGCTAGGGACCCGAGAAGAGGAGATTCGGGGCTGCTCTGTGCAAAACCACTGCACAGAGCAGGTAAGTAGGACATGTTGGTAAGCAGGGGCGGCCCGTCCATTAGGGGCGCCAGGGCGCTCCCCCCTCTCTCTCTTCGCCACCCCGCTATACGGTAATGGTTAGATTCATACATATCATGGATCTATCCATGGCCGCTGCGGGCGACCCCTATTCTGGGTGCCTGAATTACAGGGTGTTTTTTTTCAAGCACCTGATTAGAGCCATAGGCTCTAACAGGATTCAAAATAGGGTGGGCTCGGGGCGCTGAGAATGCGTCCAGGGCCCACCCAGGGGTGTTGCAACAGCGAATGAATATTTGCTGTTGCAACACTGATCCTCCTCCCGGCCAATCGGGAAGCGGGACTGATACCCGTCACCCAAATGGGTGAAAAGACAGGCGATCCTATTGGACGCCTAGGAGGAGGGGGGGAGGCGCACAGCGGAAGCAAGGAGGAGAAGAGCCGCCCGGTCCCCGCCAAACCATGGATGCCTTGCCCCCGACCGCCGCTGCATGGATGCCCGGTCCCTGCTGCAGCTGCATGGATGCCCGGTCCCCGCCGCCTAGATGGGGTAAGTGCCAGTGGACCAACTGGCGGACAGCGGGGGGGAAGGGGGGGGTTTAAGTTGCCACGGCGAGGGGGGGGTTCGGTTGTTTGCCGCCCCCTCCAAACAAAGAAAATCACCAGCCGCCACTGTTGCTAAGTGAGCCAATCAAGAGAGAGAGGGCGGGGCTGAGCCGCGGCTCGGTGTGTGAATGGACACGCAGGGTCGCAGTTTGGAAGCGAGCCTGGGAGGGTGCCCCCATTGCAAGCTGCTTGTCCTGGGGGCACTCGGCAGGAGGGAGGGGCCAGGAGGCACCAGGAGCAGGTAAGTATAACATGTTAATTATAAAAATAAATAAAGAGACTTTAGTATCACTTTAAGTAATGTGTATAGATTATTCCTGGAGAATAAGGATATTGCTTAGTGTCACTTTAATGACGAGAGCAAACTGCAAATAAAGATTCGTCTGATACAGCAAGTTACCGAGTTACAAGAAGCCTTTGTGCCGCGTTTTATTCTGAGGGCGCTGACTTTTGTTTGGATTTCTAGAGCCGGGAAGTTCAGTCGTCGATCGAACAGATCCAGCAGAGATGAGATGAAAGAGGAATTGTGGCCATCAAACAGGAGCTGCAATGAGGCAAAAAAATCTTCACTGTGAAAAAAAAAATATTTAAAAGTCAAATAGGGGATTTGACAAAAAAATAAAACCTAAAGAAGAAGAATAAATTCTAGTGGAACTTTTATACAATCAAAATGTCTGTATCAAAAATAGATTGTTTTTTGGTGCCCAGAACTTGGCACTGAACATTTTTCCAAATATCACCCATCCAAAACATTAATTATAACACTTATAATATATTTATAAAAAAAATAATAATAATTTAGCGAATCTGCATACACTGTACATTTGTTCTGTGTGGATTGGCCAAAAAACGAATGTTCTTTAGGCAAATGTTCTTTTTTTATGGACCTACTGAGTTATGGCCACTAGATGGAGCTGAGGAGCATAGGAAATACACGCATTTTTGCAACAAGAGATGTAACAATTCTAGAGAACGCTAGAGGGAATTAGCAAGTACATATAATAATTGCTTAGACCGGGGGGTCTCCAAGATTTCTAAACAAAGGGCCAGTTTACTGTTCATCAGATAGGAGCCAGACTATGGCCAGTGGCAGCAGTATTAGTATTAGTGGGAGGAATAGTGCCCCAAAATTTGGCTTTAGGGGAACGAACAGTGCCCCATTATTGGTGTCAGTGGGAGGAATACTGTCTCATATCAGTATGAAGAATAGTGCCCCAAGGGCCGGATAGAGGCGAGCAGAGGGCTGCATCCGGCCCGCAGGCCTCAGTTTGGAGACCCCTGGATTAAACGAATGTACATGCAGAATTCCTGGACAAAAGCCTATTTTAGCAGCACTGAATATTTCGGGAGAGGAGAATTATATAGTGGAATTAGCAGACTCCTCCAGCAGTACACAGAATTTAAGGAGAGGAGAGTTAGACAGAGGAAGGAACAGAGTCCTCCAGCAGTGCAGAGTATTTCAGGAGAGGAGAGTTATAGAGGAAGGAGCAGAGTCCTCCAGCAGTGCAGAGTATTTCAGGAGAGGAGAGTTAAAGGAAGGAGCAGAGTCCTCCGGCAGAGCAGAGTATTTCAGGAGAGGAGAGTTATGGAGGAAGGAGCAGAGTCCACCAGCAGAGCAGAGTATTTCAGGAGAGGAGAGTTATGGAGGAAGGAGCAGAGTCCACCAGCAGAGCAGAGTATTTCAGGAGAGGAGAGTTATAGAGGAAGGAGCTGAGTCCTCCAGTAGAGCAGAGTATGTCAGGAGAGGAGAGTTATATAGAGGAAGGAGCAGAGTCCTCCAGTAGAGCAGAGTATGTCAGAAGAGGAGAGTTAGGCAGAGGAAGGAGCAGAGTCCTCCAGTAAAGCAGAGTATTTCAGGAGAGGAGAGTTATAGAGGAAGGAGCAGAGTCCTCCAGTAAAGCAGAGTATTTCAGGAGAGGAGAGTTATAGAGGAAGGATCAGAGTCCACCAGCAGAGCAGAGTATTTCAGGAGAGGAGAGTTATAGAGGAAGGAGCAGAGTCCTCCAGCAGTGCAGAGTATTTCAGGAGAGGAGAGTTATAGAGGAAGGAGCAGAGTCCACCAGCAGAGCAGAGTATTTCAGGAGAGGAGAGTTATAGAGGAAGGATCAGAGTCCTCCAGCAGAGCAGAGTATGTCAGGAGAGGAGAGTTATATAGAGAAAGGAGCAGAGTCCTCCAGCAGAGCAGAGTATTTCAGGAGAGGAGAGTTATAGAGGAAGGAGCAGAGTCCTCCAGCAGTGCAGAGTATTTCAGGAGAGGAGAGTTCTGGAGGAAGGAGCAGAGTTCAGACTAATGATACGTGGCTGCAATCACTTAGGTGTAGGAAGATTTGAATCCACGTCCGCACTGAGCGCGGTTCACTGCCTCTTTTCCAGGGTTCCCTCGGAGGTGAAATTTGTAATTTCTCTCCTGGCACCGGATCCCAGCACAGCTCTGTCCAATAGCCAACCTGCAGGCAAAATAAAAACACTTTTATTATGGAACATGCTGAAATATTTCTCTTTTTTGAGTGTGTGAAGTCCGAGATTAAAAATAGAGTTTGTGAGTGTGGAACATTGTATGGGCCTCGTTCCGCTGATAGATCCTTGGTCTATGTTCAATATTAGAGCCGCGCTCTGCCAAGATGGGATTTTCGGCTGTGGATTCTCGGTACGTGGCATTATGTAACCTCTCACATCGATAGGATTCTAATCCTCTGTTTCTGAATAGTCTCAACAAGTCATTTGTTACATGTAGTGAGCTGGATCTAAGATGCGGCACGGGTGTCACTTGGCAACAAATGAAGATTCTTAATCCTCGAGTGTGGCTCTTATATTATTGCACAATGAGTGCTGGGGTAGGGGGACAATGACGTTTAGCCTACAATTTTAAGCCACCCAAAACCACGCAAAATCTTTCATTTTCAGTTAAAGCAGAACTTTACCCATAACAAGTTTGTAAAAAAAAAAAAAGAATGTTCTTTAGCAAGGAACCCACATTGCACATTAATAATTATGCTACCAAAATGAATGTGTGCTGTAAATTGCCCCAAGCATTGCTCCTGTTTCGTCTTGCTGGAGGCGGCCATTTTTCTGAAGCCCAGAGCCCCTGAGAAGCAGTAAATCATAAAGCGGAACAAAACCAATTTAACGATTTCAGAAAACAGTAACATTCCTGGAATGTGAGAATTGATAACTGTCACATTTGTTTGTGTCCTCGACCAAACTGTCAAACCATCAAATGGCTGGTGTCATAACTGATCACATGGCAGTTGCAGATCAAACAGAAGCAGCTTCCTTGGCTGTATAGGATAAGGTGGTTTAATTCCACTTTAAGGGCTTCGGCTTCAACACACATTAACAGCTAGTTTACACTCGCTTCAAAACAAGGCTTCGGACACGCTTTGTTAAAGCTCTTTGAACGCCAGACAAAGCTCCTGTCACTAAATAAAATGGTTAGCTTACAGTCCTGTTTACACCTTGCTTTTGCTTTGCTTCGCTTCAAAAATTATACCCCATGTAGCTTCAAAGCGTCTTCAAAGCCTCCATAGAAGGCTATGGCAAAGCTTGCTTGAAGCTCCACCAAAGCCTCACCAAAGCCTCATCGAAGCCCCATCGAAGCTCCACCAAAGCCTCATCGAAGCTCCACCAAAGCCTCATTGAAGCTCCACCAAAGCCTCATCGAAGCCCCATCGAAGCTCCACCAAAGCCTCATTGAAGCTCCACCAAAGCCTCATCGAAGCCCCATCGAAGCTCCACCAAAGCCTCATCGAAGCCCCACCAAAGCCTCATCGAAGCTCCATCATAGCCTCGTCGAAGCCCCACCAAATCCTTATCGAAACTCCACCAAAGCCTCATTGAAGCCCCATCGAAGCTCCACCAAAGCCTCATCGAAGCCCCACCAAAGCCTCATCGAAGCTCCATCATAGCCTCGTCGAAGCCCCACCAAATCCTTATCGAAACTCCACCAAAGCCTCATCGAAGCCCCATCGAAGCTCCACCAAAGCCTCATCGAAGCCCCACCAAAGCCTCATCGAAGCTCTATCATAGCCTCGTCGAAGCCCCACCAAATCCTTATCGAAACTCCACCAAAGCCTCATTGAAGCCCCATCGAAGCCTCATTGAAGCCCCATCGAAGCTCCACCAAAGCCTCATCGAAGCACCAAGCAAAAGCAAGGTGTAAACAGGACTGTAAACTAACCATTTTATTTAGTGACAGGAGCTTTGACTATCATTCAGAGAGCTTTAACAAAGCCTGTCGGAAATCTTGTTTTGAATGTCTTAGAGGATGGACATACCAGATGGAGTGGTCTGTATATTGGACGGATCAATATATTGATTGACACTCTTAATATGGGGAGCAGTCCCCCTATTTTCTTTCTGGAACTTCTGCAAAGACTCTGTGAGTGGCTGCCAACTAGCAACCAGCTCCTGTGACTGATGGTTGATTGGTGATCAAAGCTTGTAGCAAAGTATTGAATCTTGGGTGAAAGCTGTGTGAATCTTGGGTGAACACAATTAAATATAGACCCCCTGAGTCTATTAAATTAGAATTTCTTAATATTACACTAGTGGCACGTTCCTAGTTGGAGGCCAAAGTGACAAGTGGGCTTCCCTTGTATCTCTGGTGCACCTAGATATGGAGAAGGGTGTGCAAGGCACAAAGTTGGTGTGTGCAGGTATCCAGTCAGAAAACAGGAGTCTCAACGATACCCCAGAAGGATTTGTTGCTAGCAATCTGTGAACTTGTGTTAAGTAATAGTAACCAAAAAATCAATTTTTTGGATCTGGAGATAGAGATATGCGATGGTGGTTTTCAATTCCAGACACATTTCAAGGCCACAGACCGGAATAGTTTCATACCTCCTGACAGTTGCCATCACCGGTCTTGGCTTGGCTCAGTACCACGCAGCCAATTCCTTAGACTGCGAAGGAATTGTTCAAACGTGGATTCCTTCAAGGCACAATCGGCGCTTCTAAAGGCCAAGTTCATTGATAAGGATTATGATCCCTGTCTGGTGGACCGTGATTATCAACATGCTCTTGAAATCAATAGGGAATCCTTGTTGGAGGATAGGCCCAGGAGAGAACCAGATGATTCTTTTAAGTGGTCTTTATTGACCTCTTTCTCCAATCAACATAGGCATATCAAAGCCATTCTCTCAAAACACTGGGACATCCTCATGAATGACCGTATCTTGGGTAACGTACTGCCCGATAAAGCCATAGTCATCTTCAAGGGTGCCCCAACCCTACAGAGTAGGATTGCTCCAAACATCATTGATCCTCCTATACGCCAACCCCTCTTTTATGAGATGGAGGGATTCTATTCTTGCAGAAGATGTAGTGTATGCCAACACAACTCTGGCATAGGGAGAAAAACTGTATCGTTTACGTCATCAGTTACCCACAAAACATATCCCATCAAACAATTCTGCACTTGTACCACCAGTCACATAGTGTACTTGATTACATGTCATTGTGGGAAACAATATGTGGGCCGCACCATCCGTTCCTTTGCCATAAGAGTGGCGGAACACATCACACTTATTAAGGGTGGGGACACCAAACACACTGTCCCCCGCCACTACAAGTTACATCACAACCGCGTCATTGATGGGACGCAATTTGTAGTTATAGACCGATATGTCCCTCCTTGGAGGGGTGGTGCCAGGACCAGGGGTGTATCTCGTTTAGAGACCTACTGGATCCATGAGCTCCGTACACTTTTCCCACTGGGTATGAATGTTGAAATTGACGTTAACGCTTTCATCAACAAAGCCTGATCCTGTTGTCCTAATTTTCACCCTTCTTTTTTTTCGAGGTGATTCTCTCTCCTTTCTGTCCAAAAAATACTCATTCCTCCTATTTTTATGCATTTTTATACATATATTTTTTTATACATCCACACATATTTATGTGTATTTTATCCTTTTCATTCCATCCATCTGATTTGGGCCATATATGTATGGACATTCATTCAATTTAGTCATATGTGTATGGATGCCTGCCCGATTCAGTTTATAGTAATGCAATTCATGTCTTTGAATGTGTTATACATATTGTCTTTTGACATCCACTGTATTTGTTATTACTATATTTTATCACATTGTGGAAACCAGCTCCATGTTTCTGTACAACAACAGTCATTCCTTTCAGGGTTTAATACCCTTTGTCCCTGTTTTTTATTTTTACTTTTTAATTTGTTTGCCCATATAATTGTGGATATTTGGCATGACACTTGTTTTCACAAATGTATGGTAATATTACTGGGTCATCCAGTTAACATTTGTTTGTTTACACCAGCATCTATTTGCCCTGTCAGTTTCCTTATTGTCTTCCCATATGGAGATCACGCCGCCGTTGTGGATTGTTACCATAGCTACTAAGGCTTTCTGGGAGGCTCTCACTATGCATGTTTTGATACGCAGCCAGGCATGGCTTGTATTGCCGCTGTCCCGCCCCTTCACTGCCCCATCACGCGGTAATTGCACATGCGCATTGTGTGTGTTTTTTATTTCGATGCGCGCGCATATAGTTTCTTTCGTTACTCAGCCCGGCAAGTCTTCCACTGCCGTCGTCCCGCCCCTTCACTTTCCCATCACCTTCTCTACACATGCGCAGTATATGCCTTTTGACCCCGATGCGCGCGCATATAGCCGCGGTGCTCACATCCCGTGGTGCTCTCATCTCACATGCCATTTCACTCATCCACTTACTCACTTTCTTTCACATAATTATTCACTTTTGAAAGGGCCCATTTGTACATGTATTTTTGAATGTATTCTCTACTCTATTTATTTTCACTTCCGGTGCTAATATGAGGCGTGGAACGCACGCATGTTATCTTGGAACGCACGCCGTTCGGCCATTTTCCCTCAATACCGGAAGTGACGCTCTAATAACCGTGGAGCTGTTTTCCATTGATTTTGATGCTTTCTTTATATATACTCTGGTGGCTACAGTGGGGGGAACCCCCCAGACGACGTCTATGCAGACGAAACGCGTCGGGTAGGACCCCACTGTCGCCACTTTCTTCACAGTGCTGTTTTTAGTTATCATTTTATGTGAGTGTATACTTTTTTATTATATTTCCCATTAAAACGGATTTACACTATTTGGCCATTCCTTTTCTTCATTCGGTTGCTGATATTGCTGGTTCTCACGCGGATCTGAGGGATACGATTCATGGGCGCTGGATTCCACATCTTCTGACCCGATCACGCTTGAAGAACACAGCTATGTGGTAGCCATTCCACCAACTTTGCCCATCTGGGCCTACTTCAACCCAGCACCACCTAAGCCTGATTGACTCCACCTGGCGTATGCCTTGTTGGGTCCACCGAGTCCGGTAAGCCTCTTCACTTCTATTTGGTGGTGTGTGGACCTTTGTTACGGATGATTCATTCTCTTGTTGAGATTTGTTCCAGAGGACTTTTATATTTCTCTCCAGTGATGGTCTCTGATAACTTATGACCCTTGAATTGTTAATCCATAGACTGTATTTTGGGACCTTTTCTAGCGCTACACTTTTCTTGTTATTGTGTTAAGTAATGCAGGGTAGGACCTGAAGGGCAAATCTGAAAGGAAGGAATGCCAAGACCATGCACAGGTAGGTGTAGAAACTTTTTCTTGAAGCTGAGCTGGGGTCATCCTCATGTAAGCAACTGTGATAGGAGATGTGGTGTCACGGTGAGGGGTCAGGCTCAGAGGCCAGTAGCAATGGCAGTAGAGAGGCCCCCATTGACCAGCAGGATGAGTATACAAGCAGGTCATCCTGGCGGATGACGTGGACTCACCCAAGGTGTGGGGTCTAAGCACTAACCGGTATTCACCAGAACCCCTGATGGTGGAGATGGGTTTTTCTGCATGTTGGTACCAGGTCTTAGTCCTTAGGACACCTGGAGATGAGCAAGCCAGGATCCAGTAGCAGATGTAGCAGGTAGGGATCAAGCAGAAACGTAGTCTGTAAAGAAGCCAAAGGTTGGTAACAAGTGGTTGCAGGTTGGGATCAAGCAGAAGCATCGCTGAAGAACAAGCCAAAGGTCAATAGCGAGTGGTAGTGGAGATACAGACGGCTGCAGGTACACAATGAAGTAAGATAGCGGCTGGAGAGAGAGCACAATAATCTGGCAAACAGGAACTGTAGAGCTATGGCTTAAATCAGGAAGTTCATGAGAGGAGCAAAGAGTTCAAGGTTCATCAGAAACAAAAGACAAGGCAAGATTATCCAACTGTCCAGCGTCTCAAGTGTCACAGTGAGAAGAGCCACAGCCAGACACAACAGAGGTCGTAGGTTCAGGTCTGGACTTTGGCATGCAGTCAGGAACCAAACCAGGGTCATTCACAATTATTCAGCCGAGATGAGAAACATAGTCTGCAACCAAGTCAGGGTGATACATGAGAGATCAGTTAGAAGTGAGGTCAATTAACAAGCTGAGGTCCCAACCAGGAATCAATCAGAGAGAAGTCCAGAAACAAGCTTCAGTCAGCAACGGGTCATTCAGGTAGCATGGAATCAGGAAACACAGGAACAAGGGGGATAGCTGAAGATCATCCAGCGATTACCTGTCATGACTCTTTTTCTTAAATAGGGCATTTGGTGGCACTTCTGGGATTGGACATTGATGTGCCCATGCAGGCTACTGGCAGGAATTCTCATCCTGCGCATTGGTGCACCTCTGTTCTGGATAGCATCCTAAAAACCAGAGCCAGATTCAGCAGGTTTCTTACAGAGCCTCTGAATGGACGTACGACCTCTTTTTACACGATTCTGTGCTGTGTAGCCTCCCTCTCATGCTCCGTTATGCGTGGGCAAGGCTAAAGGGAAAAGGCGGAGCTAGAGCCTGGGAACACTTCGCATTTTTGAAAGCTCAGATTTTACGAAATTCAGAAGAACTTTAGAAACTAGAAGGTTTTTGTAACAGAGAAATACGATGGGGTTCAAGGGACCACCTGAACCCCAGGTATAAGGGGCCACTGAGCAAGGGGCAAATTCTAAACCAGTTTTACTCCAGAGTGCCTCTTTGCATTTTGCATTGCATGATTTTCGGTTTCAGTGGTTTACATATAAGTATGCATCGCCATAACAAACATTAACCTAAAATTAGTTCACTTCTATTTTATGCAAACTTCCAGACAGCTCATTAGCAGCCATGAAACTCTGACTTCATAATGATACAGCGATGGAAGTGGCTGAACCCGGCTCCAAAAGCCGCAGAACACAGAAGCTTAATTTGAGGTCTATTACTGTTTGTTTAAGTTTCCTGTGACTTCCTGCCGTAGTCCATCATCCCCTTCTATTCCACCGGTGGAAAACCGGTGAGTTTAAGGCCCCCCCAGAGACAAAACAAGCATATAAAAACTATCACCTACATTCTTTTTATTGGGACCGCCATAAATTCTGCACAAATGTATATAGAGGAGTATTTTTCTAGGAAATGATTGTGGAAGTTGACTTTCATGGTTTCCATTCAGTTCCAAGAGGAAATGTTTCCACGATACAAATATTTCAAAGAATAAAAAAAAAAAAACAAGGGCGCAGAACATTTCAATTATACTCTAAAAAAGAATGGAAAGATTCTATAAACATGCAAAAACTATAGGTTTGGAGGTTGTGTTATTTTACTTAAAGGGGAACTTCACCTAAAAATTGAACTTACGCTTTTCCTCCTTTTTTTGGGGGGGGGGGGGGGAGTATCTATTCTTGGCAGGTACCCGCTCCCACCCACAAGCAATACAATTATGTGAAAAAATGTGAGAGTTAGAAGGTGAATAGACCACCCCAAAAACACAAAAATTATGTGATATGCTAATTAAAGTCCAAAGTAAAAAATTCAATATATTCAAATATTGGCACTCAGTGACTTGACATACGAAGTGTATCCCCAACTGATGAATGGCATGCTTACCAGAACGTAAGCCAAATATACAGGTGGCTTTAACCCTGCCAAGGTCTTGATACGAACCAGTCACAGCAGGATAGATCGATATATGACTTAATCGCGGGATATCATCCCAGAAAAAAATATAAATAACATATAATAATACTGACACACAAGAGATTATTGCATGCTGCTGCGGGGGCTGTGTCAGGAAGAAGAGCGGGGAAGGGGGTCGGTAAATGTGTCATTTACTGTCCCCTTTCTGTGTCTGAAGGAATATAGTCAGTGATTCGAACTCTGTCCATTCATAACTGAAACATAGTAAACTGTGTTTACTCTGCTTCAGTTTGCAAATGAACGGGGAGCTCTGTACAGAGCTATTCCTGTCCATACATTCTGTGCAGATCAGGCTGCAGAGTGAGAGGTTGGAGGCTCTGTCCTCAATCTCCGTTCTTGTCTCAAACGTGGAACATCTGAGGTCTGTTTAGATCCCTTATATCCCCCCAACAGGGATCCCCAACATTTTAAAAAACATGAATAATGTAGAAAAAAAAACAATTAATTAATTTAAAAAATGGGAAAAAAAAAAAAATAACAAAAATAAAAAACTACTGCCACCAGTGGGGGAATTACCAGGGTCACAAAAGTCACACTTGTAAACATGCCCTGGAGTTCTGCCCTCCAAAACTGAAGGGAAGAGCCCTTCATGGTTTCTTACCATGAGAAACAGAATCCAGCCTATCCATTCACTAGAGACCGGTGACATCACTGAGAATGCAGCCTATCCATTCACTAGAGACCAGTGACATCACTGAGAATGCAGCCTATCCATTCACTAGAGACCGGTGACATCACTGAGAATGCAGCCTATCCATTTACTAGAGACCGGTGACATCACTGAGAATGCAGCCTATCCATTTACTAGAGACCGGTGACATCACTGAGAATGCAGCCTATCCATTCACTAGAGACTGATGACATCACTGAGAATGCAGCCTATCCATTCACTAGAGACTGATGACATCACTGAGAATGCAGCCTATCCATTTACTAGAGACCGGTGACATCACTGAGAATGCAGCCTATCCATTCACTAGAGACTGATGACATCACTGAGAATGCAGCCTATCCATTCACTAGAGACCGGTGACATCACTGAGAATGCAGCCTATCCATTCACTAGAGACTAGTGACATCACTGAGAGTGCAGCCTATCCATTCACTAGAGACCGGTGACATCACTGAGAATGCAGCCTATCCATTCATTAGAGACCGGTGACATCACTGAGAATGCAGCCTATCCATTTACTAGAGACCGGTGACATCACTGAGAATGCAGCCTATCCATTCACTAGAGACTGATGACATCACTGAGAATGCAGCCTATCCATTCACTAGAGACTAGTGACATCACTGAGAGTGCAGCCTATCCATTCACTAGAGACTAGTGACATCACTGAGAATGCAACCTATCCAGTCACTAGAGACCGGTGACATCACTGAGAATGCAGCCTATCCATTCACTAGAGACTGATGACATCACTGAGAATGCAGCCTATCCATTCACTAGAGACTGATGACATCACTGAGAATGCAGCCTATCCATTCACTAGAGACCGGTGACATCACTGAGAATGCTGCCCATCCATTCACTAGAGACCGGTGACATCACTGAGTTCAGACTTATCCATTTTGCTTGCTTAGTGAAATCTTATTTACCAACAGAAACAACGTAATACTTGTTGCTAAGACTCAGAAGATGGAAAATCATTCCTTTTTATTATATGAAGTGACCTTTGACCTCAATTATTCAACATCATTTTCTGAGTGATCACACAGTTCCATGTGTGCCCCATGGTGAAGTAATCTCATATTAGAGTCTCATCAGCAATGAGTATTTATCCAGCCTGATCTGATTGCTCCCCTGGTGATGTTTGCTCAGGTCCCGGTGTGTGGGGTGATGAGGATGACTGGAGAGCTCCAGGAGACGTTCGTTCACTCAGCGTATTACTGACATCATAATTACACGGGAAGGTCATTTCCAGCCCCAGACTTTCTGAATTAGGATGAAGAACGGTTCTCAGCTTCACTATGAAAACAATGAGATCATTAGTCCCATCATTGTGATGTTCCTGTAAGTGTGAGAATTGTCCTCTGTAACTTTTGGAGCTTTTCCGGATATTTGATGATGTTGTGGTAATAAATATACAGCACTGTGCAAATGTTTTAGGCAGGTGTGAAGAAATGCTGTAGAGTAAGAACGCTTTCACAAATATATATTTTAATTGTTTGTTTTTATCAATTTGCAAAATGCAAAGTGAGTGAACAGAAGAAAAATCTAAATCAAATCAATATTTGGTGTGACCCGCCTTTGCCTTCAAACCAGCACCAATTCTTCTAGGTAGACTTGCACACGGTTTTTGAAGGAACTCAGCAGGTAGGTTGCTTCAAACATTTTGGAAAACAAGCACAGATCCTCTGTGGATGTCGGCTGCCTCAAATACCTCTGTCTGTTTATGTCATCCCAGACAGACTCCATGATGGTGAGATCAGGGCTCTGTGGGGGCCAGACCATCACTTCCAGGACTCTTTGTTCTTCTCTACACTGAAGATAGTCCTTAATGACTTTGGCTGTATGTTTGGGGTGGTTGTCCTGCTTCAGAATACATTTTGGGCCAATCACACGCCTCCCTGGTTGTATGGCATGATGGCTAAGTATCTGCCTGTACTTCTCAGCATTGAGGACACCATTGATCCTGACAAAATCTCCGACTCCATTTGGAGAAATGCCGCCCCAAACTTGCAAGGAACCTCCACCATGCTTCACTGTTGGCTGCAGACCCTATCGTACCACTCACCAGTCCTTCCCCCAACAACATGCCTCCTGCTACAGCCACATATTTCACACTTTGACTCATCAGTCCAGAGCACCTGCTGCCATTTTTCTGCACCCCAATTCTTATGTTTTCCTGCATAATTGAGTCTCTCAGCCTTGTTTCCACATCGGAGGTTTGGATTTTTGGCCGCAATTCTTCCATGAAGACCACTTCTGGCCAGACTTCTCTGGGCAGTAGATGAGTGTACCTGAGTTCCACTTGTTTCTCCCAGTTCTGTGCTGATGGCAGTGCTGGACATCTTCCGATGTGGAAGGGAAGTAAGCATGATGTGTCCTTCATCTGCTTCATTAAGTTTCCGTGGCCGACCACTGCGTCTACGGTCCTCAACGTTGCCCATTTCTTTGTGCTTCTTCAAAAGAGCTTGAGCAGCACATCTTGAAACCCTGGTCTGCTTTTAAATATTTATCTGGGTGAGACGTTGCTGATGAAGTATAACCACCTTGTGTTATGTTGCTGTGCTCAGTCTTGCCATGGTGTATGACCTGTGACATGAAACAGTCTCCCACAGTCTCACCTTGGTAGCAGAGTTTGGCTGTTTCTCACCCAGTTTTATGCTTCCTACACAGCTGTTTCTGGTTCAGGTAATGACTGTGTTTCAACCTACATATGAAAATGATGATCATTAGCACCTGCTTGGTATAATTGGCTAATCACACACCTGACTCTAATCCTACAAAATCCCTGACTTTGTGCAAGTGTACAAAGTGTGCATGTGTAAAAGCTGATGCTGGTTTGAAGCCAAAGGGTAATCACACCGAATATTGATTTGATTTATATTTCCCTTCTATTCACTCAGTTTGCATTTGGTAAATTTATAAAAATAAACAATGAAAGCATATATTTTTGAAAGCGTTCTTACTTTACAGCATTTGTTCAAACCTGCCTAAAACATTTGCACCGTACTGTGTGTGTATATATAGTATATATATATACATATATATAGTATATATACATATAGATATATATGTATCTATATATACATACAGTATCTCACAGAAGTTAGTACACCCCTCACATTTTTGTAAATATTTTATTCTATCTTTTCATGTGACAACACTGAAGAAATGACACTTTGCTACAATGTAAAGTAGTGAGTGTACAGCTTGTATAAGACCCCATTCACACAGGGGCAATACGACTTGCAGGTCGCCTCAGCGAGGCGACCTGCAAACGACTGCCTGGGCGACTTGCAAGGTGACTTCTGTATAGAAGTCTATGCAAGTCGCCCCAAGTCGCCCCCGAAGTCGTACAGGAACCTTTTTCTAAGTCGGAGCGACTTGCGTCGCTCCCCTTAGAACGGTTCCATAGCACAGAACGGGAGGCGACTTGTCAGGCGACTAGGTCCCTGACAAGTCGTCCCTGTGTGAATGGACTCTAACAGTGTAAACTTGCTGTCCCCTCAAAATAACTCAACACACAGCCATTAACGTCTAAACTGCTGGCAACAAAAGTCAGTACACCCCCCTAAGTGAAAATGTCCAAATTGGGCCCAAAGTGTCAATTATTTGTGTGGCCACCATTATTTTCCAGCACTGCCTTAACCCTCTTGGACATGGAGGTCACCAGAGCTTCACAGGTTACCACTGGAATCCTCTTCCCCTCCTCCATGATGACATCACAGAGCTGGTGGATGTTAGAGACCTTGCGCTCCTCCACCTTCCATTTGAGGATGCCCCACAGATGCTCAATAGGGTTTAGGTCTGGAGACATGCTTGGCCAGTCCATCACCTTTACCCTCAGCTTCTTTAGCAAGGCAGTGGTCGTCTTGGAGGTGTGTTTGGGGTGGTTATCATGTTGGAATACTGCCCTGTGGCCCAGTCTCTGAAGGGAGAGGATCATGCTCTGCTTCAGTATGTCACAGTACATGTTGGCATTCATGGTTCCCTCAATGATCTGTAGCTCCCCAGTGCCGGCAGCACTCATGCAGCCCCAGACCATGACACTCCCACCACCATGCATGACTGTAGGCAAGACACACTTGTCTTTGTACTCCTCACCTGGTTGCCACCACACACGCTTGTCACCATCTGAACCAAATAAGTTTATCTTAGTCTCATCAGACCACAGGATATGGTTCCAGTAATCCATGTCCTTAGTCTACTTGTCTTCAGCAAACTGTTTGTGAGCTTTCTTGTGCATCATCTTTAGAAGAGGCTTCCTTCTGGGACGACAGCCATGCAGACCAACTTGATGCAGTGTGCGGCGTATGGTCTGAGCACTGACAGGCTGACCCCCCACCCCTACAATCTCTGCAGCAATGCTGGCAGCACTCATACATCTATTTCCCAAAGACAACCTCTGGATATGACGCTGAACACGTGACCTCAACTTCGTATCAAGTAACCATATCAACGTCGCATATGAAATGGTGCTTGGAATGATGGTCCAATGACAACTTTTTTAATACAAATGAGGGTTTCATTGCTTAGTGAGCTATGTTTAATTGCAGTTTATATTATTGTTACATTATTGTTTTGAGGCGCACGTTTTGCAATGCGTCTTATGATGACAGAAGGCATAAAGGCAACACTATTTGAACGCGGTCGGCAAACTAGGAACGCCATGTGCGCAAAAAAAATCAGTGTCTGAACCGCTACATGGATTGCAATTATCCATGTGCGCAAAGATTCCCATACCCATACGGGGGGCACACAATCCTCACATACCCCGTGGTTTATCTCTGTCCATTTTTATATTAGTAAATTAGCTTCATTCCAGTTATTTCATAATTCAAATATGAGAAAAATTATAAATGATTAACAATAGTTTAAAAATATGTTTCAGTTAATTGGACAAATGCATTCTTTGTTTGTATTTAGCATATTTTAATGATTATTGGTAAAGTTTTTTTCTTTTTTTTTTGAAAGATTGCCAATTTTTTTTTTTTTTTTTTTTTTTTAAAGGGAGAAACTGGCAGAAGTTTGATTTATAAGTTGATTTATTTTATAGAGAAACATCTT
Organism: Aquarana catesbeiana; assembly: GCF_042186555.1. Taxonomy (NCBI): domain Eukaryota; kingdom Metazoa; phylum Chordata; class Amphibia; order Anura; family Ranidae; genus Aquarana; species Aquarana catesbeiana. The sequence goes on along the minus strand of NC_133330.1, from coordinate 335,157,161 downwards.
TTTCTGCACACAGTGCTGGTTATGAAACATCGGGAGACATATGGTTCTACTTTGTCTCACAGAAGGAACACTTTAGTGAATATAAACTATTCTGGGGCGCTTAGATATTCTTAAAGGGGAACGGCTCTTTTCTCCTGTTTTGTGCTTCGTCAGATGTAGACAAATGATCTTTAAACAAGAAAAAGACGGTTTTAGAGGCGAACTCCGTTACGGATAAATGAATGGATGGAGATGCATTGGTTGTTGCACCAATAGGTATAGAAAGCTGAAGGCAAACTCCCAAGCAAGGCTTTCTGTGGTCGAGGGGAGGGTTCGATGTTGGCTTGAATGGCATTGTGTGTAATGGCTTTTTTTGTGTGAATATTAGTAGATCTTGGGGGTGTCAGGGTCTGGAAACAATGCAATCGCTCCTTTTCACAAAATGCCCAGCTCTAAAGCCCAGTTGAAATACCATGCTTTTTGTTTTTTCCTTTTTGTTTATTTCTTTTATCCACTATGCAAAATCTTGAGGCACCCAAGTCTAAAATGTAAAAAAATTAAGGAGGGGGAGAACCCATAATATAATGATATGGGATTCCCCTACAAAATCTATATCAGGGGTCTTCAAACTGCAGCCAAATGTGGCCCTTTGCTTGCCTTTATCCGATCCTCATGCTGCATTCAAACCTGAGCGTAGGGTCTTTGAGCGTTTTTTGCCTGTTTTTGCGTGACTTGTGCGTTTGTATGCAGCATTTTTGGACTTTGACGTTTTTTTTATTAGCCAATAGAGAAAACTATTATCTGTTGTATCATTTGTTGCTAGGTATTTCAGCTTTTTTAGCTTTTTTATTAGCTTTTATTTCTTCTTTTATTATTATTCATTTATTATAATGTTTTTTTTCGTTAGGGTAAGGGGTTTGAGTTCAGTTTAGGTTAGGGTTAGGATTAGGAGTTGGGGTTAGAGTTTTTTATTATTATTTTTTTTTTTTTTTTTATTTTATGTATTATTATATAAATAAATAAATACACAAATAAATAAAAAACATAAATAAAAAATCATAAATAAAAAATAAATGCATTCAATAAATTAATACTAAGTAACAATAAAGAAATATTTAACCCTTAACTTTAACCCTTACCCCTTAAAAAATAGTAAGGAATAACTAAACACCCTAACCCTAACACAAAATAAATTATTATTATTAGTATTATTATATTTTTTTGTTTGAGTTTGGGTGTTTATTGTTATTTTATTATTATTATTATTAGTAGTAGTAGTAGTAGTAGTAGTAGTAATATTATGATTATTAATAATCATACTACTACTACTACTACTACTACTACTACTACTAATAATAATAATAATAATAATACATTTAATATTTTTTAAGGTTAGAGGTTAATTATTATTTATTAGTGTATTATTACATATTTTTAATTTGTTGTACTTATTTATGAAGATTTTTAGTTTATTGGTGCATTTATTTTACATTTTACATTTATTTATTATTACTATTTTATTTTTTTTTAATTTTTAATTTGCGCAGAAAATCACGCAAAAACACGCAACAAAACACGTGAATAAGCACAAAAACGCACAAATGGCGCGTTTCTATTCATTCCTATGGGAATAAAAACATGCCAAAAACACCCAAATCTGCCCGATTTGAGCGTCAAAAAAGCTCCAGAATTTGTTTGCATAATAATGAATAACTAAACACCCTAACCCTAACACAAAATAAATTATTATTAGTAGTAGTAGTAATATTCTATTTTTTTGTTCGAGTTTGGGTGTTTATTGTTATTTTATTGTTATTTTATTTTTATTATTATTATTATTATTATTATTATTAATAATAATAATAATAATAATAATAATAATAATACTAATAATAATAATAATAATAATGTATTTAATATTTTTTTAAGGTTAGGGGTTAATTATTATTTATTAATGTATTATTACATATTATTCATTTATTTTACTTATTTATGAAGATTTTTAGTTACAGTATTTGTGTATTTATTTTACATTTATTTATTAATTATATATTATTACTATTTTATTTTTTACATTTTTCATGTGAGCAGAAAATCGCGCAAAAACGCACTACAAAACATACGTTTCCATTCATTCAATAAAAACGCCCCAAAAACACCCAAATCTGCCCGATTTGAGTGACAAAAAAGTTCCAGAACTTGTTTGAGCTTCAGGTGTTTGGCTTCAGGTGATTTCGAGTGGAGATGTGAACCATCTCCATAGAGAATCATTGATTTTTTTTCCTCCCTCCAGCGTTTTGGAGTTTCAAGCTCCAAATCGCTCAGGTGTGGATGCAGCCTTAGGCACTATTCCATCCACTGATATGAAGCACTAGTCCTTCCAATGACACCGAAGACATGGCAGTGTTCCTCCCACTGACACCAACAATGGGGCGCTATTTTTCCCACTGATAACAATGATGTAATTTTTATTACTTTCACTGACCACCAAGCCTATGGCATTGTTTACTCCCACCGATGCCAAGGCATTTTCTACTCTCATTGGTTACAGTCCAGCCCCCCTAAAGTTTGAAGGGCAGTAAATTGGCCCCTTGTATTGAGAGTTTGGAGACTCCTGATCTTTACCATGCCTTTATCTGAGTATGCAGCCTGGTGGACCAGGACAGGGGTTGGGGGAAATGAGTGTGTAACTACCCCCCTTCTGAACCATACCAGTCCACATTTCCTCAATATAGGGAGGGTGCCTTGCCAATGGGGTCTCCCCTAGCAAGACGCCTTGTCCTCATGTTGACGAGGAAAGGGGTTTCATCACTATATCCCTGGCTCGATGAACATGAGGTCCGGATGAGGGGAGCTTATTGAAATCTGAAAGCCCCCTTCAAAATACTGGGCCTCCAGATATCCAGCCATTCCCCCTATATGAATGAGTAAGTCCCAGGGTTACTTGATACACAAAAAGTTACAAAGTAAATAAACACATACCATGACAAAGTCCTTAAAGTGTCCCATGGTGTAAATCCATCAACGATCTGCTCTTGATAGACTCATCATCATTGGCATTTCCCTGGTTGGCAGCTGAATGTAATCAAAGGGGTTGGAGATGCTGGCTGACATCATTGACCAAATGTGGTCATGACCGTATTCAGTTAATGGCGTTACTTGGGATCCCCTGGTCAGTTTGTTGAAATTTTTGGGAACTTTAATTAACTTTTTTTTATGGCACCCTCGATGAAGCCATATGGCACCCCAGAGTGCAGTGACACCCTAGTTGAGAAAGCCTTTGTTCGGTGACACCGTGCAAAGTGGTCAAACTCTTGTGCCTATTGGACTGCATAGTCATATTTACACACACTGCACAACTGCTACAATAGGGAATGGAAGATGAAATTTTGAACATAGAGCTTTTTAGTATAATGCCTTACTGAATATCTATTTCTATGACTTTAGTTGTACTTTAAGCCTAACTTAGTATTTTTTCCCACAGTTATCCTTGGACTCCTTTCAACTAGCCATCCTCAGTGGGCCCTTGCTTCTGGCAGATATTTGATTTCCCAGAAACCTATATTGGAAATGTCTATGTTTTTGATCCCTGCCATGGCATGGTGTTCCAGCACATAGTACTCATTAGAGCCGCCTTTCCCAACCTTCCTAAGGCCCCATGTACATGGGTTATTTGGCCCATGTGCATGTTTTTGGGGTCCCGGGGGGCACTGGTGCGGTGTCCAGCCCCACTACCAGCAAAGCTTATGATAGCCTGAAATACGCATCAGTACTCACATTTAGGGCCATTTGCATTTAGGGATTTATGCTCGGAACATATTAATTCGGCATATTGGGCATGCACCCATGAAGACATATGGTCGCCCGAAAACACAACACAGCAACCAAAAACATCAGTGTGCATATTGCTTAACATGGAGGAACCCTTGAAATAGTTTTCAGGTCTCCACTACTCTAATTATTAGACCAACAAAGTCATGGAACATTAGTGTGACCACTAGGTTGTAAGGAGTTTTAAATACAATAATAAATCGTGGGGCTTCCTTAATAATCATGAAATTAAACAAATAATAATAATGGACAGTAAAGGAATGCAGACAGTGAAAATTGTAGTGAACCCTTATATTTGTGGTTTGTTTAGAAGGGACCCCACACATTGGTAGTCAGTGTAGAAGAGCCTCCATTACATTGGTAGTTGGTGTAGATATGTTTCCTTACATTGAGGCTCATTGTAGGAGTGACCCCTTACACTGGTTGTCAATGAAGAAGTGACCTCTTACATTGAGGGTCAGTATAGAAGTGACCTCTTACATTGGTGGTCAGTGTAGAAATGGCCTCTTACATTGGTGGCAAGTGTAGAAATTACCTCTTACATTGGTGGCCGGTGTAGAAATGACCTCTTACATTGGTAGCCAGTGTAGAAATGACCTCTTACATTGGTGGCCGGTGTAGAAATGACCTCTTACATTGGTAGCCAGTGTAGAAATGACCTCTTACATTGGTGGCCAGTGTAGAAATGACCTCTTACATTGGTGACCAGTGTAGAAATGACCTCTTACATTGGTGGCCAGTGTAGAAATTACCTCTTACATTGGTGGCCAGTGTAGAAATGACCTCTTATATTGGTGGCCAGTGTAGAAATTACCTCTTACATTGATGGCCAGTGTAGAAATGACCTCTTACATTGGTAACCAGTGTAGATATGACCTTTTACATTGGTGACCAGTGTAGAAATGACTTCATACATTGGTGGCCAGTGTAGAAATGACTTCTTATGCTGCGTACACACGGTCGGACTTGCCAAGGGGATAACCTCCGTCGGCATTTCCGACGGAAAAATTTAGAACGTGTTCTCTATCCAAGTCCGTCGGAAATTCTGACAGAAAAAGTCCGATGGGGCATACACACGGTCGGAATATCCGACCAATAGCTCCCATCGGACTTTTTCTGTCGGAAACTCCGACCGCGTGTACGCAGCATTACATTGGTGGCCAGTGTATAAATGACCTCTTACGTTGGTGGCCAGTGTAGAAATGACCTCTTACATTGATGGCCAGTGTAGAAATTATCTCGTACATTGATGGCCAGTGTAGAAAGGACCTCTTACATTGATGGCCAGTGTAGAAATGAGATCTTACATTGATGGCCAGTGTAGAAATGAGATCTTACATTGATGGCCAGTGTAGAAATGAGATCTTACATTGATGGCCAGTGTAGAAATTATCTCTTACATTGGTGACCAGCGTAGAAATGAGCTCTTACATTGATGGCAAGTGTAGAAATGATCTCTTACCTTGGTGACCAGTGTAGAAATGAGATCTTACATTGATGGCCAGTGTAGAAAGGACCTCTTACATTGATGGCCAGTGTAGAAATGAGATCTTACATTGATAGCCAGTGTAGAAATGAGATCTTACATTGATGGCCAGTGTAGAAATTATCTCTTACATTGGTGACCAGTGTAGAAATGAGCTCTTACATTGGTGACCAGTGTAGAAATGAGATCTTACATTGATGACCAGTGTAGAAATTATCTCTTACATTGGTGGCCAGTGTAGAAATGACCTCTTACGTTGATGGCCAGTGTAGAAATTATCTCTTACTTTGATGACCAGTGTAGAAAGGACCTCTTACATTGATGGCCAGTGTAGAAATGACCTCTTACGTTGGTGGCCAGTGTAGAAATGACTTCTTACGTTGGTGGCCAGTGTAGAAGTTACCTATTACATTGATGACCAGTGTAGAAATTACCTCTTACATTGATAGTCAGTGAAGATGAACCCCTACATTGTAGGTCAGTGAAGGAAGGAGATCATTCTGCCACTCTTCAAGCAACCCCTTACTAATTATGTCCAACTACCTGTACTGGTCAACTGTAGATATTATGTGAGAATGTTATAAGAGTAAGCTGCTTGCTATAGGGGCACTTGAGTGTGCCTGCTCCCGACGAGCTCCACTCTGTGTGCCTATAAGACACATAGCAACAGGGCCTGGCCCTGCTCCTGCTCCCTCCTCACTAGCTGTGATTGACAGCAGTGGGAGCCAATGGCTTTCTTGGAGCCAATGAGGAGGCAGAGAGCCGACACAGCATCTGCTCTCGTGCACAACCTAGACTTGGATCGGGCTCTGGTAAGTATTAGGAGGGGCTGCAGGGGGAGCTGCGTACTGATGTTTTTTTTTACCTTTATGCATAGAATGCATGAAGGTAAGAACCCTTCAGGTTTTACAACCCTTTTAAGTACTTACCTGTAATGGCAGATGACCATCCAATCTGACAAAGTAACAACATTAAGGTGGAGTTATAGGTGTCCTATTTGGAGCATCTGCGTTCAGGGCCAGTGATTAGGGTAGCATAGTTCACCATGGGTTGCAAGGTTGTGAGAGATAAGGATCATTCCTTACTTCGTTGTCAGGCAATAGTGCTGCATGACACGCCCTAGTTGCAGCATATGGAAGCAGAACTGTGTTGGGCAGCTCTATCTCACATAGGGTGAGAGATGATTGGGGACACTGTGTGTTCCCATTTATCATGGCCATGTCACCCCTCAGGGCTTCACCGCAAAAAATTGCTTCTACTCATCAAATGGCTGGATGGGTAGATCAAGCTCAACATGTTACCTACCCCTGCTTTAAAGCATTTATCCTATAGACCGTATTCCGCCTGATGATTGGAAACACAAATATGAACAGCTGGAACAAAAAGTGATGGAGACACAAGTCGCAGTGACAATTGTCCAAGGCTAGCCATAATTGTATAGAAAAAAAAAAAGGAAAAGGATTTCCCCAGGTGGTCTGGAGGTTCCTCCACCTTTGTTGCTGACTCCTCCCCCTCTTCTACATGAGACACCCAGGCTGGCCCTGGCTGTTACATTGGGGATACTTCCTCCCTTGCCGGCGGCGTTCGGGGACATCCTCGGACGCCCCCGGTCACTGCGCATGTATAGACATTCTACCTATGCCTAATCCTAGGGTTAAAAGAGAGAAAATCAATGTATTCCTCCATCTACACCAGTATATGCCTGGGGGCCGGATGTGGCCTTTGCCTTGGGGAACTATTCTCCTCACTGACACTAACGATGGGGCATAACTTCTGCCACTGACAATGGGTCATTATTCCTCCCATTGACACCAATGATGGGCCATTTTTCCTCCCATTGACACCAATGATGGGCCATTTTTCCTCCCATTGACACCAATGATGGGCCCAATGACACCAATGATGGGGAACTATTCCTCCCACTAATACCAATGATGGGGCACTATTCTTCCCACTGACACCAATGATGGGGAACTGTTCCTCCAACTGACACCAATGATGGGGCACTATTCCTCCCACTGACACATGTGATGGGCCACTATTCCTCCCACTGACACCAAGGAAGGGGTATTATTCCTTCCACTAATACCAAAGATGGGGCATTGTTTACTCCCACTGGCCACAGTCTCCCCCCCCTCCCCCCTAAAGTCTGAAGAACAGTAAACTTGCCCTTTGTTTAGAAAGTTTGGAGACCCTTGATCTACACTAAACAGCATGGATGGAGGATTTCCACTGCTGGCTACACATGCACCCGTGGATGTCCGAATGCTCAAACAGTGGCTTCATCTGATGGAATGCAGTCACAGTTCAGTCAATAATTTTCCATCTAGCTCAGCCAATTTTTGAGTTGACTTTTGGGGAGCCAGGTGGTGCTTAAAGGGCCACCTACCCCTCAGTTTTGACTGATTCAGCAGAAATCAGATGAGAGTTTAGCTGTATATGGCCAGTTTCAGAGGGGCTTTGAAGAGATTTCCCCTCACTTCCCATGGTGTCTACAAGGCCAGCATTGAAAAGAAATCTCCCCAATGGGTCACAGAGAGAAACACAATCTGACAGGTTAAACAAGTTCAGCCATTCCCCGGATAACTGAATTTTGACCTTCATTAAAATGCAGTCACCTGGCCAAAAAAAAAATCATTAGCTTCAGATTTCAGGCGCAGAAAGAGGGTGGGGGGGGGGGCATTTAAGCAGCACCCTGAGTTCAGGGGGTGCTGGAAGTGGTGCAGTGACACAATGACAGGCTCAATAAAATTGTGTTTTATGTTCTTGAGGGCTAAAGAATTATGGGGGACACCTAGAGAAGCAGAAACATGCTGTATAGGTAAATAAAAAAGATTTTACAGATCCACGGTGACCACAACTAGCCAAAAAACGTGTTTTATTGGATTGCTGGGAGCGCCCCTTGATTTTAAACCCAACTTACTGTAGAATGTATTAAAATCTGCTCATGTCTGACTCCAATAACTCCACACATTACTTGATAAATAATGTGAATAAAATCTCCAAATTCCCGAAGCAGATAACTCAAAGCGAGTTTTGACAATATCGTGAGATAGAGATATCAAGGGAAAGCTTGCAGGCCAAAATTTCACATTAAAACAATTAAGCAAAGTTTTTTTTTTGGCAAACACTTTTCAGTCGCTTTGTTGGATGTTTGGTCGTCCCCCAAGAAAAAGATTAGAAGAGTCTGAACTCCGAGAGTGCCCTGGCGCATTGCCCTAAAACGGAGAAGGAGAATCCATAGATTAAAGAAAGAAGACGGGTTTGACATCAAAGGTATAAAACGCAGAGCACGCAACGGTCTGAGCATTATTCATGCCTCACCTAGTCTAAACACTGCGATGGAGTTTATTCTCTGGGCCGCTAATCACATTAACTGTATCGGTCTGGATTCAGTCACTGATGTAAATATGTCACAGAAGTGTCACTATATCAGCCGACGGTGTTTACCGTAAGGAGCTCCTACGTCAAGGTGGGAATGGAAAGGACAATCTTTTGGTACTTGCCAGCCTTGTTCTGCCATGAATGTTGTCTGGCAATTAGAATTTCATAAAATGTTATTTCTTTACAGCAGTTACAATTATCTAATTGGCTATAGGTTGGTCTAGTTCTTTCAATGTTCTAATGCTCTGATTGGCTACAGGCTGGTTTGGAACTATGAGTATTCTAATGTCTACATGGACTAGGGCAGTGATGGCGAACCTTGGCACCCCAGATGTTTTGGAACAACATTTCCCATGATGCTCATGCACTCTGCAGTTTAGTAAAGCATCGTGGGAAATTAGTTCCAAAAGATCTGGGGTGCCAAGGTTCGCCGTTACTGGATTATGGGTTCGTCCAGTCCTGTAAACGTTTTAAGGGTCTGTTTGGCTACAGGTTGGTCTAGTCCCATAAGTACTCCAATGTTCTCATTGATCACAGGTTGCTTTAGTCTTGCGAATGCTTTAATGCAGTGGTGGTCATCAAAGTGTGGCCCAGGAGCTGGAATGCGGCCCTTTGCTTGCTTTTATCTGTCCCTTGGGGCACTATTCCATCCATTGATGATTGGGCGCATGTCCTCCCATTGACACCAACATTTGGGCAAAACTCCCTTCTCATTGGCTTACCTTTAAATAGACTACCCCCCCTTCAGTCTATCATGAATGCTGCTGCCAGACTCATCCACCTTACAAACCGCTCAGTGTCTGCTATACCCCTCTCTGCCAATCCCTCCACTGGCTGCCACTCGCCCAACAAATTAAATTCAAAATACTAACAATAAGTTACAAAGCCATCCACAACTCTGCCCCCAGCTACATCACTAGCCTAGTCTCAAGATACCAACCTAATCGCCCTCTTCGTTCCTCCCAGGACCTCCTGCTCTCTAGCTCCCTCATCACCTCCTCCCATATCCGCCTCCAGGACTTCTTCCGAGCCTCGCCCATCCTCTGGAATTCCCTACCCCAATCTGTCAGACTGTCTCCAAATTTATCCACTTTTAGGCGATCCCTGAAAACTTTCCTCTTCAGAGAAGCCTATCCTGCCCTCATCTAACAACTGCACTATTTTCTCCATTAGCTCATCGTCCCCCACACCTATTACCCTTTTGTATAACTTGACCCTCCCTCCTAGATTGTAAGCTCTAACGAGCAGGACTCTCTGATTCCTCCTGTATTGAATTGTATTGTAATTGTACTGTCTGCCCTCATGTTGTAAAGCACTGCGTAAACTGTTGGCGCTATATAAATCCTGTATAATAATAATAATAATAATAATAAATAATAATAATGTCCTCCCTCTGACACCAAAGAAGGGGCACAGTACCTCCCAATGACACCAACAATGGGGTACCTTTCCTCCCAAGTGTAGGCAGGTACAATCTACTTTCTCCACTACAGAGGGCACTCAACCTGCATAGGCATTGCAGGGGAAGAGGAAGTCGGGAGGACCGTGGTTCCTTTATGGTTTTCTGGTTAACCAGGGAAGCTATCTGATTGGATGCTGCCACCCCCATGTGACTCTGGCAGCCATCTTGGGTCAGGCAGAGTCTATTTAAAGCCCTGGCTCCCAGGTATGGTGCGCATTTTGCATGTGGGTAGCAGTGGCGGCCCGTCCATAGAGGGCGCTCCCCTATCCATGCGTCCGGAAACCCTGATCTACATGTCAGTGGCACCGGACCATGGATTTCAATGTGGGGGTGGGTGTTTTTTTGAACCACCTGAGTAGAACCAGAGGTTTTAATAGGCTTCAAAAAAGGGTGGCCTCGGAGCACAGAACATTGCGTTCCGAGGCCACCAAGTTGTGTGACCATAGCGAATGAATTTTCGCTATTTTCACACTAAAGTTCCTCCCTGCCAATCGGGAGGCAGGTCTATGAGACATGTTTCCCGATTGGCTAAAGCGTCAGACGATCCTATTGGATGCCTAGCGCTTTGGCGGAAGAGGAGACATGCGGCAGAGGAAGCCACTGGAGGAGCGGACCCAGGAGCTGCCTCGGCTGCAATTGTGAAGCGTGACATGTTGGGTATCAATTTACTCGGCGTAACATTATCTTTCACAAAATAAAAAAAATTGGGCTAACTTTACTGTTGTCTGATTTTTTAAGTCAAAAAAGTGTATTTTTTCCAAAAAAAAGTGTGCTTGTAAGACTGCTGCGCAAATACGGTGTGACATAAAGTATTGCAACGACCGCCATTTTATTCTTTAGGGTGTCTGAAAAAAAAAATATAATGTTTGGGGGTTCTAAGTAAAAAAAAATAAAAATTGTTTTAACTTGTAAACACAGAGTCTGAAAAATAGGCCCGGTCCTTAAGTGGTTAAAGCACGTTTCCCTTTAATATGGCACCCGATCATCCACTTTGCCACACTCCTGAAAATGGGATTTCAGCTCCGCACACAACCTGTAACATAAGAAATGATCAATTTGCTATTTCAGAACCGCTGCAAATTTCACTGATTTGTCTTTCCATTAATTGCCCTTATATAACCCGAAACATGGGTGACCCAGCCAATCTCTCCTTGGAGAACCCTGCCAGTAATTATTCCCTTCGACACTGGAACTGCAAAGCGTCGGCCTTATTGTAATTTCGTCTTTTTAAAAGTTAATTCAGGCCACATTTTACCTCTTGGCTCATCTCTCCTCTCTGCTGAAGTGTACAATGTGGATTTCCTCTTTCTGAGAACAGAAAAACTGCGTGTAAAGTGATATCGCTCCTTACAATTGGTTTTGTCGTGATATACGATATAATACCAAAAGTATTGGGACGCCTGCCTTTACACGCACATGAACTTTAATGGCATCCCAGTCTTAGTCCGTAGTGTTCAATATTGAGTTGGTCCAAACATGCAGCCAGAACCATCTTCAGTGTAAAGAAGAACATGGAAGTGATGGTTTGGCCCCCCCACAGAGCCCTGATCTCAACCATCATGGAGTCTGTCTGGGATTACTCGAAGAGACAGAAGGATTGGAGGCAGCCGACATCCACAGAAGATCTGTGCTTAGTTCTCCAAGATGTTTGGAACAACCTACCTGCCGAGTTCCTTGTGTGCAAGTCTACCTAGAATGGAGATCTTCAAACTACAGCCCTCCAGCTTTTGAAGAACTACACGTCCCATCAGGCATTGTAAAACTCTGACATTCACAGACATGACTAGGCATGATGGGAATTGTAGTTCCTGAACAACTAGAGGGCCATAGTTTGGAGACCCCTGACCTAGAAGAACAGATGCTCGTTTAAAGGCAAAGGGCGGTCACACCAAATATTGATTGGATTTGGATTTCCCTTCTGTTCAGTGGAGGCCCGTCCATTAGGGGGCGCCTGAGAACTGCCCCCTCTATCCACAGCCATCACCCCCTCCACCTTCTAGAGATGCGGCAATGCAATGCTCTATCCATCACCGCGGCCACCCCCTATTCATGTGTCCGGCCCTTTTCAGGATGCCGGGCGCCTGAATTACAGCGGCGGGGGTCTTTTTTTGAAGCACCAGATTAGAGCCAGAGGCTCTAATAGGCTTCAAAATAGGGTGGGCTCGTGGCGCAGAGCATTGCGCTACGAGCCCACCCAGGTGTTACAGCAGCAAATGAATATTCGCTGTTGCAACACTGATCCTCCTCCCGGGCCAATTGGGAAGCGGGTCTGACACCCGTCACCCTGATTGGCTGAAAGGACAGGCGAACCTATTGGACGCCTAGGAGGAGGGGAGGAGACGCATGGCGGAAGTGAGGAGGAGGGAGGAGGAGAAGACACAGGAGCCGCTACCCAATGCCTGGTGCCCACCCCACTGATGTCCGCCAGTGCCCCGATCCCCACTGCTCCTTGATGTCCGCCGCTGCCCGATCCCCACTGCTTCATGATGTCCGCCGGTGCCCCGATCCCCACTGCTCCTTGATGTCTACCGCTGTCTGATCCCCACTGCTGGCCAATGCCCGCCGCCTAAATAGGGTAAGTGGACCGACTGGCAGACAGCGAGCAGAGGGTGGGGGGCTTTGAAGTGCCGTGGGGTGGGGGTGGTTGTTTGCCACACCCCCCCCAAACAAAAAACCAGGAGCCACCACTGCTTCTGTTCATTTACTTTCCATTTTGCTAGTCGATACAAATTAATGATTAACACTCTGAAAGCATTCTTGATTTACAGCATTTTTTTCACACCTGCCTAAAACTTTTGCACAGTAGTGTATATCTGTACCAGGAAAGAAAGCTGAATGCCCCATAACCCCTGAGGATGTCAGGTACTGAGTTTATATGTTTGCAGCCCTTCCTATGACCAGAAAAGGATGGAGATGAGAAAACAGGTCGCATGTAGCGATTTTAGCAGCTGCTTTCGTTAAATTTAAAATAAAAAAAAAGAAAAGAAAAAGGCGCTTATTATTAATTAAGTTTGGAGCCCATCAACAGGAAACTATTAATATTGATTAGAAGAGTTTGTTAGCTGACAGCGATCCGAGTTCATCACATTGTTACAGGCTGGATCTTCTCCTCCGTATGAAGTGTTGATTACAACGTTACGAGTCCAAGATGATTCATAAACTCCTCACCATCTGCCGCGGCTCTAAGGATCGTCACTTTAATACTCACAACAAAAATCCTGCACAGAGCTTGGAAGCGCGCTGGCCGCGGCCAAAACTGATGACATCATAATGTTTCAAAAGCGGCGTGACTAAACCGGTGAAGCTATTGTGGGTTTTTTTTTTTTTTTAACAGAGAGATCTGTTTATAAGCGAGTTGTTAGTATTTGTGTCACTGCGGACCAAGTGTTCTGGAATTAAGAGGACCTGTCAAGGTGGAAAGAGAGTTTTTAAAGCTCAACTTGTTTAAAATATTCTACAATGACCTCAAAAAATATAAATCCATTTTGTGAGCACCTGTTGCTTTTTGCAAAGTCAGATATTACCGCATAGAAGTAGCAGTGACATCATCGCTGTGCTGTACATAACCTGTGCAGAGAACAGAGCTGTGGGAGGGGCCCCAGCAGGTCCCACCTACTGCGGGCCGCCCGTAGAAAACTACAGGAAGTGCCCCAATCCCCTGCACAAGGAGAGTAGAAAGCAGAGCTGTGGGAGGGGCCCCAGCAAGCTCCACCCATTGCAGGCTGCCTGTAGAAAACTACAGGAGGAGGCGGAGACAACACCAGTCACCCTGAACGAGGAGAGTAGAAAGCAGAGCTGTGGGAGGGGCCCCAGCAGGCTTCACCCATTGCAGGCTGCCCGTAGAAAACTACAGGAAGAGGCGGAGACAACACCAGTCACCCTGCACAAGGAGAGTAGAAAGCAGAGCTGTGGGAGGGGCCCCAGCAGGCTCCACCCATTGCAGGCTGCCCGTAGAAAACTACAGGAAGAGGCGGAGACAACACCAGTCACCCTGCACAAGGAGAGTAGAAAGCAGAGCTGTGGGAGGGGCCCAGCAGGCTCCACCCACTGCAGGCTGCCCGTAGAAAACTACAGGAAGAGGCGGAGACAACACCAGTCACCCTGCACAAGGAGAGTAGAAAGCAGAGCTGTGGGAGGGGTCCAGCAGGCTCCACCCACTGCAGGCTGCCCGTAGAAAACTACAGGAAGAGGCGGAGACAACACCAGTCACCCTGCACGAGGAGAGTAGAAAGCAGAGCTGTGGGAGGGGCCCCAGCAGGCTCCACCCATTGCAGGCTGCCCGTAGAAAACTACAGGAAGAGGCGGAGACAACACCAGTCACCCTGCACGAGGAGAGTAGAAAGCAGAGCTGTGGGAGGGGCCCAGCAGGCTCCACCCACTGCAGGCTGCCCGTAGAAAACTACAGGAAGAGGCGGAGACAACACCAGTCACCCTGCACAAGGAGAGTAGAAAGCAGAGCTGTGGGAGGGGTCCAGCAGGCTCCACCCACTGCAGGCTGCCCGTAGAAAACTACAGGAAGAGGCGGAGACAACACCAGTCACCCTGCACGAGGAGAGTAGAAAGCAGAGCTGTGGGAGGGGCCCCAGCAGGCTCCACCCATTGCAGGCTGCCCATAGAAAACTACAGGAAGAGGCGGAGACAACACCAGTCACCCTGCACGAGGAGAGTAGAAAGCAGAGCTGTGGGAGGGGCCCCAGCAGGCTCCGCCCACTGCAGGCTGCCGTAGAAAACTACAGGAAGAGGCGGAGACAACACCAGTCACCCTGCATGAGGAGAGTAGAAAGCAGAGCTGTGGGAGGGGACCAGCCGTGCCAACCTGCCGCAGTATAATGATGGCGGCTGGTCGGCAAGCAGCTAATGAATGAACCCGAAATACATTTTTTCCGTCGTGCACATCTCTAGCATAGTATAGCACAGCTGAGGGAATTTGGGCAGCTGCCGTGGCTGAGATCTGCGAATTAAAATGCCATTTTGCTTGGCGGTCTTTCTGCCTTTTCTTCCTCCTGCCTGCAGCAGACTGATGACATCATCTCAGCCTAGGCAAAATCATTGGACTGGAGCTCAAGGATGTCTTTATAAATATCAAAATGATAGTGATAAAAAAAAAAAAATTGTTGCCTATAGTTATTTTAGGAATACATTCTTGCAAACTTTGAGGTCCGTTTTAAATTTAATTTGGCAATAGTGCTTTCCATATTCCGATCCTGGCAGATTCCCTTTAACCGCGTAGAATAATCGCCTTCCTTCCATTTCCAGCGCACTCCCTTTTTCCGCCTCACTCCCAGGACCATCACAATTATAAACTTGGCTTCCACGTATAGGCGGAATGTTTTTGTTTAGAAGATGGGCGTTCTCTCCTCGGCCCCGCTCATACACAAGGCTGTGCTGATAAGATTGTGCTGCTTGTTGTCGAGAAACTTCCACTTCTGTAAATAGACGTCCGCCTGAGATATTTGTGTTCACCTCGGATGACATGTGGAAGACTTCTGAATTTAGAAATCCTTTGACACAGAAAGTTGGGATGAGGAGGAAATGGTGTAAGAAAATTATGTTCTTATTGTTCATAATAAAGAAGTGATGGGAACATATGTACTGACAATAGGCGTGTTGGTAGAGCACTAAACCCGAAACAGGATGGATAAGACTTTAGGATCTAAATTTTTGAGGCAGCTCTCTGTCAACCGGCCTATCCTTGGTGGTGCCCGGAGTAGTCCGAGAAGTATGGAGAGAGTGTCAGAATGCTGGCTAAGCCAATGCGAACCCTCCAGCTATGCTGTAAGGAAAGGCCAATAGTTGGTTCATGGTAAAGATGAGCACCATGGAGCAGGTTAGACCTGGGAGCTAAAACTGAGGAGGGGGGGGCATGCTGTAGAAGGGAGGACTTAGATACTGGACTTGGATCACGCTGGAACAGATGGGACCTGAGCATTGGATCAGGAGTCACTAAAGTATGAGGCTGAGTCCACATGATAGTAGGTGATGTATGATCCCCCAGGACGTGGAGTCTAAAATTCACCCGGTATTCACCAGGGACCTCCTCATGGGAGAAACAGGGGAACACCAGGAACAGTCCAGAGGTTGGGGAAGGCAGCAGACACAGATTGCCAGGAGCATGCCAAAGGTCAGGGCAGTCTGAAATACCAGGAACACATCAGAGGTCAGGGCAGGTGGCAGACATAGATTACCAGGAACATGATAGAGGTCAGGGCAAGCAGCAGACATAAATCTCCAGGAACATGCCAAAGGTCAGGGTAGGCAGCAGACATAAATCTCCAGGAACGTGATAGAGGTCAGGGCAAGCAGCAGACATAAATCTCCTGGAACATGCCAGACGTCAGGGCAGGCAGCAGACATAAATCTCCAGGAACATGCCAGAGGTCAGGGCAGGTAACAGACACAAAAAACAAGAACAAGTCAGAGGGCAGCAGACATGGATTACCAGAAATACTCTAGTGGTCGCAGCAGGCAGCAGACATAGATTACCAGGAACATACCAGAGATCAGTACACAGGAACTTTTTGGACAAGGATGCAGATTGGATAGCAGGAAGGCTTACCAGGGGCATGGCAGCTAGCTAGTAATAGCATTGCTTGGACAGTAAAGAGGAAGGGGAGAAGGGTGCCGTTCTGATTGACTACTGGCTTACAGGGACAGGAGACCACAGCTGGTTTGAATGTGGTCAGTCAGAGGATGGAGCTCTGATTGGCCATGGCTTGTTGCAAGGGGTGCACTGCTCTGATTGGATGTAGGCCACCAAAGTGTCGATGGACCATGGACGATAAATAGCACTACGGGAAGTCACAGGACAAAACCAATGCATTTCAGGGGCTCAATACTCCCCTTCATTAGAGTTTGAATGCTGATAGTAAAGGGCGAGAATACTGGACAAAAAATTGTACCATAAAAGATGGAATTTAGTTGGTTCAGACTGTTGTTCAAGCAGCCAACTAGGCTGACTCACTGACTGTTATTGAATGAGAATGGAAAAACTAACAGCATACTGCATTTTTACAGCACACTAGACCAATACAATCTGCTATGGTGTACCTAGGTATATGTTTATGGACAAACCTGTATTTAAATATCCCACCTTTCCATGATTTCCCCCTACCTGGGCTCACCATACTGGCCCATATATCACCATCTCAAACTGTGTCTCAGGGATGGGCCTACAGATCCATGCACATCTCCTTCTTCTTCATCCATTTTCCTTCTTTTTCACTCTTTCTCCACTTCTTTGCTCTCTCCTATCTTTTCTCTGGTCTCCACTCCTGACAGTGCCATTGGGCCCATTATTCATAATCATCAAGTCTGGTTTAGATTAGTAACTCTTAACCTTATTGAGAACAGGGGCCGATAAGTTCTTCCACAATTTTCTTTTACCCAACAGCATAAAAAGGGTTTACACTCTCCAATAAAATAATGGAAATACATAATATGTATTGAAATGCTGGACGGCTTTGGATGGGGGTGGGTGGCACTGTGGGGCATGTGGGTTCTGGAGGGGGTTTGGCGACTCTGGAGTAGACTTGATGGCCTTGTAGGGCATGAGCTTTTTGGAGGGATCTAGGGGCAACTGTGGAGGCTGGGATCTCTGGAGGGGGATGGGTATCTCTCCAAGTGGCTAGGAGCTTTGCTTGGGGCACTGTGGAAGACTGGAGGGCTCTTTAGGTGGTTGGGGTGGGGGGGGCTGTGGGACTCTGTTGGAGGTTAGGGGCATTATGGAGGGCCTGGAAGCACTGCATAAATCTAGGAGGCACTACAAGAGGGCTGGGTGGCACTGTGGGATGTTGGGAGGCACTGTGGGGGGATGGGGCTCCTTTAGGGGTTTTGGAGACTTTGGAGCAGACTTGATGGCCTTGTAGAACATGATCTTTCTGGAGGGATCTGGGGGCAACTGTAGAGACTGGGATCCCTAGAGGGGGCTGTGGATCTCTCTAAGTAGCTGGGAGCTTTGCTTGGGGCACTGTGGAAGACTGGAGGGCACTTAAGGAGGTTGGGGGGCACTGTGGGACTCTGTTAGAGGTTGGGGGCATTATAGAGGACTGGAAGCACTGCAGAAATCTAGGAGGCACTGCAGGCGGCTGGGTGGCACCGTGGGAGGTTGGGAGGTACTGTGGGGGGATGGGGCTCCTTTAGGGGTTTTGGAGACTCTGGAACAGACTTGATGGCCTTGTAAAACATGATCTTTCTTGAGGGATCTGGGGGCAATTGTGGAGGCTGGGATCCCTGGAGGGGGCTGTGGATCTCTCCAAGTGGCTAGGAGCTTTGCTTGGGGCACTGTGGAAGACTGGAGGGCACTTTAAGAGGTTGGGGGGCACTGTGGGACTCTGTTAGAGGTTGGGGGCATTATAGAGGACTGGAAGCACTGCAGAAATCTAGGCGGCACTGCAGACGGCTGTGTGACACTATGGAAGGTTGGGAGGCACTGTGGGGTTTGAGGGGGGCCTGGGGTCACAGGAGGTTGGGGGGCTCTGTGGGAAGTTGGGGAAACTACAGCTGGCTGGAGATTCAGGAGGAGGGAGGCCACAGCCTGGCAGTTGGCCATGGCCCAGTGGTTGAGAACCGTTGGCTTAGATGATTACTGTACAGCAAACCTATGTAGCATGGGCTGCATGGTGATGTATCGATGAGTGTTGAAAGTGGTCACCTTTTTCCTCTTTGTATCTTTTGAACCTAATAAAAATGTATTATTAAAAAAATAAACTTATTATTAAACAGCTCCCATTTTTATGATTATCCAGGCTTGTTTAGAACAGTAGGGAAGACTACATCACACAACTAGGGGAATAGTTCCTTCAGTGATTAACTTGCATCCAGTCCTCCCTATTGCGCTGTAAAGTCACCATGGCGGATCGCTTTTGCGAGCCATAAACTCTATCGTATAAACGATGCCTCCTTTTTAAATAAACAGCACTATTTTTAGTATCTCCGGAGCAGTCCAGTGACTCTACCTAGAAAGCCATTGCATTGTGCTCCACCGCCATCCACCTTTCCTGTCCTGTCTCCCGATGCCAAGAGGCTGATCGGGGAAGTCAATGCATCTTTATAAGAGCTCATGCCTTGCTGTGAATGGGCCGTGGATGGCACGCCGTGTAGACGGGCTGCTCTAAACTGGTTACCCGGTCATTTGCTGTTTTGCTTTTCTCTGCGGACTGAGAGCTGTCAGTTTGTTTTCTTACTATTTCACTGCAATTCCTGCGGGTCTTGGGATCCAAGAAGTAGTAAACATTTTGGACCACCTGCATTGACAACCATCACCGGGACTGTCACTCATGAAGTGCAACTGTAGACTCAGAGACCAAATCCATTTCCTTTTTACAGACCCGGAGATTACAGAGCCTGTGAAGGACCATTATAGCTACATGACATCAAGACTACCTGGACTGGAAGAAAGGAGAGAGAAAATTTGCTGAGAGCCGGGTCTGACTAATGAGCGATTAGTAAAAAAAATGTAAAAAGTATCATGAACAGTATTTAAATGTATCATTTAAAAAAAGTACAACGTTTGCAATTGTAAGTACAGCTGTATTGTCTGAGCCCAGGGCTTTGTGTTGATGTCCCCCCAGGGGGCGGGTCCATGACAGTCTTGGTAGAGGAAGCCTCAGAAGAAGTGGGTTGAATGAAACTGGCCATCTAGTGGTGGAAACGTATAACACTGCAAGAGACAGCTCTTAAAGCGGTAGCAAACCACTGAAAAACAAAAAACCTGCAAGACAATGCCATAATGTGCTAGTATGCATCACATACTAGCACGTTATGAAAAACTTACCTTAGAACAAAGCCCCCGCAGCGGCGCCCAGCCACCGCTGAGGGGGCCTGACATGTTCCCCCGGCATATCTTCCGGTTTTGCGGGCTCCGGCGCTGTGAGTAGCCAGGGCCACAATGATGTCACTCCCCTCCATTACAGCAAGAAGGTCAGATACGCCGGGTCATATTAATGGGGACAAGGGCCTCATCCCCACAACCCTTGCCTGGTGGTTGTGGGGGTCTGTGGGCGGGGGGCTTATTGGAATCTGGACCATTCACCAAAAAAGTTAAAACGACAGTTTTTGACAGTTCCTTTATTAAAAAAAAAAAAAGTGTCCCGCGATGTAAATCTATCTTCAATTATGACGCCGACGGTCCAGAGAACAAAAAGAACCCGAAAAACTCCGCCTCCATGTGAGGCGTCCCGTCGACTGCAGCCTTTTCGCGGTGACAGCTATTATGACATCAGAAGAAGCGGGGTCACCCGGTTACGAAACCCCTTGGCCCCACCCTTGGCTATATAACAGCTGTCACCACGAAAAAGGCTGCAGGCGGCGGGATGCCTCCCATGGTGACGGAGTTTTTCCTGGTATGGATTTTGGGGGGAAGGGACCCCCACGCCATTTTTTTTTTTTACATTTTTGCGCGTGGTGCGGTGTGTGTATGGCGGTGTGGTGGTGGGTGTGTGGCGGTGGGTGTGCGGTGGTGCGGCGGTGAGTGTGCGGCGGTGAGTGTGCAGCGGTGGGTGTGCGGCGGTGGGTGTGCGGCAGTGGGTGTGCGGCGGTGGGTGTGCAGCGATGGGTGCGTGGTGGCGGGTGTGCAGCGGTGCGGCGTGGGTGTGCGGCGGTGGGTGTGTGGCAGTGTGGTGGTGGGTGTACAGCGGTGCGGCGGTGGGTGTGCGGCGGTGCGGCGGTGGGTGTGCAGTGGTGGGTGTGTGACGGTGCAGTGGTGGGTGTGGCCGGGGGTGTGGGGTGGTGGGTGTGCGGCGGTGCGGTGGTGGGGGTGCGGCGGTGGGTGTGTGGCAGTGCGGCAGTGGGTGTGCGGCAGTGCGACAGTGGGTGTGTGGCGGTGCGGTGGTGGGTGTGGCGGTGGGTGTGTGGCGGTGTGTGCAGCGGTGCGGTGGTGGGTGTGCGGCGGTGGGTGTGTGGCAGTGCGGCTGTGGGTGTGCGGGAGTGCGGCGGTGGGTGTGTGGCGGTGCGGTGGTGGGTCTGGCGATGGGTGTGTGGCGGTGTGTGCAGCGGTGAGGTGGTGGGTGTGCCGCGGTGGGTGTGTGGCAGTGCGGCTGTGGGTGTGCGGCGGTGGGTGTGTGGCGGTGCGGTGGTGGGTGTGGCGGTGGGTGTGTGGCGGTGTGTGCAGCGGTGCGGTCGTGGGTGTGCGGCGGTGGGTGTGTGGCAGTGCGGCTGTGGGTGTGCGGCACTGCGGCAGTGGGTGTGTGGCGGTGCGGTGGTGGGTGTGTGGCGGTGGGTGCGCGGCGGTGCGGTGGTGGGTGTGCGGCAGTGGGTGTGTGGCAGTGCGGCGGTGGGTGTGTGGCGGTGCGGTGGTGGGTGTGGCGGTGGGTGTGTGGCGGTGTGTGCAACGGTGCGGTGGTGGGTGTGCGGCGGTGGGTGTGTGGCAGTGCGGCTGTGGGTGTGTGGCAGTGGGGCGGTGGGTGTGTGGCGGTGCGGTGGTGGGTGTGGTGGTGGGTGTGTGGCGGTGTGTGCAGCGGTGCGGTGGTGGGTGTGCGGCGGTGGGTGTGTGGCAGTGCGGCTGTGGGTGTGCGGCAGTGCGGCGGTGGGTGTGTGGTGGTGCGGGTGGCGGTGGGTGTGTGGCGGTGTGTGCAGCGGTGCGGTGGTGGGTGTGCGGCGGTGGGTGTGTGGCAGTGCGGCTGTGGGTGTGCGGCAGTGCGGCGGTGGGTGTGTGGCGGCGCGGTGGTGGGTGTGTGGCGGTGGGTGTGCGGCGGTGGGTGTGTGGCAGTGCGGCTGTGGGTGTGCGGCAGTGCGGCGGTGGGTGTGTGGCGGCGCGGTGGTGGGTGTGTGGCGGTGGGTGTGCGGCGGTGGGTGTGTGGCAGTGCGGCTGTGGTTCTGCGGCAGTGCGGCGGTGGGTGTGTGGCGGCGCGGTGGTGGGTGTGTGGCGGTGGGTGTGCGGCGGTGGGTGTGTGGCAGTGCGGCTGTGGGTGTGCGGCAGTGCGGCGGTGGGTGTGTGGCGGCGCGGTGGTGGGTGTTTGGCGGTGGGTGTGCGGCGGTGGGTGTGTGGCAGTGCGGCTGTGGGTGTGCGGCAGTGCGGCGGTGGGTGTGTGGCGGCGCGGTGGTGGGTGTGTGGCGGTGGGTGTGCGGCGGTGGGTGTGTGGCAGTGCGGCTGTGGTTCTGCGGCAGTGCGGCGGTGGGTGTGTGGCGGCGCGGTGGTGGGTGTGTGGCGGTGGGTGTGCGGCGGTGGGTGTGTGGCAGTGCGGCTGTGGGTGTGCGGCAGTGCGGCGGTGGGTGTGTGGCGGCGCGGTGGTGGGTGTTTGGCGGTGGGTGTGCGGCGGTGGGTGTGTGGCAGTGCGGCTGTGGGTGTGCGGCAGTGCGGCGGTGGGTGTGTGGCGGCGCGGTGGTGGGTGTGTGGCGGTGGGTGTGCGGCGGTGGGTGTGTGGCAGTGCGGCTGTGGGTGTGCGGCAGTGGGTGTGTGGCGGCGCAGTGGTGGGTGTGTGGCGGTGGGTGTGCGGCGGTGCGGTGGTGGGTGTGCGGCAGTGGGTGTGTGGCAGTGCGGCGGTGGGTGTGTGGCGGTGCGGCGGTGGGGGTTGTGTCATGTGCAGAAGGACAAATCAAAGAAGCCAAAATCTAGACAGGTTAGACTTCAGATGCAAAAACAAAAGCAGAGTT
The DNA here is from genome assembly GCF_042186555.1 of Aquarana catesbeiana. NCBI lineage: Eukaryota > Metazoa > Chordata > Amphibia > Anura > Ranidae > Aquarana > Aquarana catesbeiana. The sequence goes on along the minus strand of NC_133330.1, from coordinate 335,134,431 downwards.
GCACTCACCGCTCTCTTTTACTGACACTTTTATGTTATATTTTCCTTGTGTCCCTTTACATGACATTTCTGCTGTATTTTCCCTCTGAAGGGTGATTAGAATCCCGTATTTTGCTCTGTTGGGATTTTGAGAAGTTGCACGGCGAATTGAAGAATTGCCAAGTAGTACGAAGGTTACACGCCTGTGTCGTTCGCTCCGTTACTCACCTCAACAATCCGGGTGATTCACGTTTTTTTGTTTTGTGACTAAACGCTGAAACGCTTCAGAAAATTCTTTCCATACATTGCGCCAATATTCGGGGAGAATTTGGAAGTGATTAGTGTAATTCTGCATTAGTAATCCTTTGGAAGGGCGCATCATTTCGTATTCGAACCATATGTCTGAGTCCTCCTCTCCGGACCCCTCACCAATCATCCGCTTATTAGAAAACAATCGCCGATCGAGACATTTTAGTAACGCAATCTGCGCCGTTCGCCCTGCGTCTCTCTTTTTGCGCCCCCCCCCTCCCCCCCCCTGTTGTAAATAAAGCTTTTGGTGTTTGATGTCTGTCCAGGGTCACAGCATGGCTGGTAAACATTAAAAAACCCTTTTATGTGTCCTGATTAATTTTACAGCAGCCCGGGGCGGCCGGCTCTTTATAGGATTGACATTAGAAGAACGGGAGGTGCAGGGGGGTGCAACTGCAACACAGCCCCTGTGGTCAGGGGGTCCGGCCTGAGCACCCCCTCCCCCTTTGTTTCCATTTTATGAAGGACAGATCTGCATTACCTGTTTTTTGCACATTAAAGATTTCCCGCAGGCTGATAACATTTTATAGAATTTTTTCTTTTTTTTTTTTTTTTTATAATGTTTTTACTATTTTGTCTTTGGGTGCTCAATCATTAAAGCTGGTGTTTAACCACTCGCTACCCAGCGCCAATTCTGACACTTCTATCCTACTATGTAAAAATCATCATTTTTTTTGCTAGAAAATTTACACGGAACCCCCAAACATTATATATGTTTTTTTTTTGTTTTTTTTAGCAGAGACTCTAGAGAATAAAATGGCGGTCGTTGCAGCTTTTTATCTCACACGGTATTTGCGCAGCAATTTTTGCGTTTTTAAAAAAAAATAAAAACTGTTTCGTGCATTAACCACTTGTACACTTACGCTGGCAGAATGGCACGGCTGGGCAAATGGGCGTACAGGTACGTCCCTTTGAATTTGCCGGCGTGCGGTCGCGTGCCGCTGCAAGCTCTGTGAGTGGGACCGCGGGGATACCCGCAATTGTCTCACGCAGCAGAAGTACGGGGAGATGCTGATGTGAACAAGCATCTCCCCATTCTGCCTAGTGACAGGACACTGATCTCCACTCCCCGTCATCGGGAGCTATGATCAGTGATGTGTCACAGCTAGCCCATCCCCCCCCCCCCCCACGGTTAGAATCACTCCCTAGGACACACTTAACCCCTTCATCGCCCCCCTAGTGGTCAACCCCTTTCCCTGCCAGTGTCGTTTTTACAGTAATCAGTGCAATTTTATAGCACTGATCGCTGTATAAATGACAATGGTCCCAAAAATGTGTCAAAAATGTCCGATGTGTCCGCCATAATGTCGCAGTCACGATAAAAATCGCAGATCTCCGCCATTACTAATAAAAAAAAAAAAAAAATGATTAATAAAAATGCCATAAATCTAGCCCCTATTTTATAGACGCTATAACTTTTGCGCAAACCAATCAAAAAAAAAAGGAAATTGCGTTTTTTTTTACCAAAAATATGTAGAAGAATACGTATCGGCCTAAACTGAGGAAAAAAATAGTTTTTTTATATATTTTTGGGGGGTATTTATTATAGCAAAAAGTAAAAAATATTGCGTTTTTTTCAAAATTGTCGCTCTATTTTAGAGCGCAAAAAAAAAACAAAAAAAAAACGCAGAGGCGACCTAATACCACCAAAAGAAAGCTCTATTTGTGGGGGAAAAAAAAGAACGTCAATTTTGTTTGGGAGCCACGTCGCACGACCGCGCAATTGTCAGTTAAAGCGATGCAGCGCCGAATCGCAAAAAGTGCTCCGGTCTTTGGCCAGCCAAATGGTCCGGGGATCAAGTGGTTAAAAAAAAAAAAAAAAAAAAAACAGTAAAGTTAGCCCAATTTTTTTTTTTGTATAATGTGAAAGATGATGTTACGCCGAGTAAATAGATACCTAACATGTCATGCTACAAAACTGCACGCGCTCGTGGAATGGCGCCAAAACTTCGGTACTTGAAGATCCCCATAGGCGACGCTTAAAAATTGTTTGGAGTTTACATGTTTTGAGTTACAGACGAGGTCTAGGGCTAGAGTTATTGCTCTCTAACGTTTGCGGCGATACCTCACATGTGCGGTTTTAACGCCGTTTACATAGGTGGGCGCGACTTACGTATGCGTTCACTTCTCGCGAGCGAGCATGCGGGAAAAGGGGCACTTTCAATTTTTTTTTTAATTGTTAATTTTACTTTAATTTTTCTAGCTTGATGCTTTCTTTTTACTTTTTTTTTTTTTGGATCACTTTTATTCAAGGAATGTCTCTTTACAGTGAGATCCGAGGTCTATAAGTCCCCACATCTCACCTCTAGGCTGGGAAGACTGAAATAAAAAAAAAAATTAAAAAAAAACTATTTCGGCTTCCCAGCCGAGGCGGCGCCATTTTTTTCAAATACAGAGGCCGGGCGTGACATCAGAACATCGCGCCTGGCCTCCGAAAGGTCATAGAGACTTCGGGGAGCATCTGACCCGCCGGAAATCTCTACGGTCATCATCCGGCGCAATTGCCGGCTGTAAAAGAAGATATCAATGAACAATGTTTATAAACAATGTTGCTTTATCTCTCTCTATCTCCCATCTGATCAATGTTCATAAACAATGTTACTTTGTATCTCTCTATCTCCTGTCTGAACAATGTTTATAAAAAAATGTTACTGTGTATCTCTTGATCTCCCGTCTGAACAATGTTTATTAAAAAATTACTTTGTATCTCTCAAACTCCTGTCTGAACAGTGTTTATAAACAATATTACTTTGTATCTCTCTATCTCCTGTCTGAACAATGTTTATAAAAAAACAATACTTTGTCTCTCTCGATCTCCCGTCTGAACAATGTTTATAAAAAATGTTACTGTGTATCTCTCGATCTCCTGTCTGAACAATGTTTATAAAATGTTTTTACTTTGTATCTCTCAATCTCCTGTCTAAACAATGTTTATAAAGAATGTTACTTTGTATCTTTCTATCTCCTGTCTGAACAATGTTTATACATTTTTTTTACTTTGTATCTCTCAATCTCCTGTCTGAACAATGTTTACAAAAAATGTTACTGTGTATCTCTCGATCTCCCATCTGAACAATGTTTATAAAACAATTACTTTGTATCTCTCAATCTCTTGTCTGAACAATGTTTATAAACAATATTACTTTGTATCTCTCGGTCTCCTGTCTGAACAATGTTTATAAAAAATGTTACTGTGTATCTCTCGATCTCCCGTCTGAACAATATTTATAAAAAAAAAACATTACTTTGTCTCTCTCGATCTCCCGTCTGAACAATGTTTATAAAATTTTTTTACTTTGTATCTCTCGATCTCCCGTCTGAACAATATTTATAAAGAAAACATTACTTTGTCTCTCTCGATCTCCCGTCTGAACAATGTTTATAAAAAATGTTACTGTGTATCTCTCGATCTCCTATCTGAACAATGTTTATAAAAATTTTTTACTTTGTATCTCTCAATCTCCTGTCTGAACAATGTTTATAAAAAATGTTACTGTGTATCTCTCGATCTTCCGCCTGAACAATGTTTATAAAACAATTACTTTGTATCTCTCAATCTCTTGTCTGAACAATGTTTATAAACAATATTACTTTGTATCTCTCGATCTCCTGTCTGAACAAAGTCTAAACAAACATTGTTCAGATGTGAGATCCTTGATGGCAGAGACTGATGTGAATGGAAAGTTCTGCATAAATATGCTTGTACTATATAAATATTAATAATAATATTCCCAAGTTCCATACTGGTCAGGAAAGTCCATTAGAACTCCACCTACGTTCAGCAGTGGTGCTGACTGCGTTTACTCAGACATGGTGCCACACAGCATTGTTTCCTTGTGATGTCCAGCACTCAGGTCGATGTTGATGCCCGTCTTATGTCGGGGGGGGCGCAGGCTGCGATGATGGGTGGTGTTCAGTCCCCCCCCCCCGGACACATACATGTTCTGTGTGACGATAATAAACACACCGCAGCTCTGCAATCCTCCCGGAGACGCGGGGCGGCGGCGCCGGGCGCACACATCGCTGGCTCCTTCTCCTTGCGGGTTATCGGGCGGCGGGGGGTCTGCTCCACTCAAAACAAACATCTCAGTCTCTTTGTGGAAGCAGCTGAAATCCTCTGCGGAGACATGTGCGGAGAAGTCGGCGGTGGACGCACGACGGCGCCCGAAGAATCGCGTACAGGGCGGATTTGGCATCCTAAAGTGCAAAAGCTGAGATTCACACTCTACATGGAAACAGCTTCATCAGATCCGAGACATAAACATAACAACAGGAAAAAAAATCCAACAAAATAAATACAATTGCCCAGATTCATCGACCTGAAACAGCATTTAGGAACCTTTAAGGGCTTTTAAAGGGCAAGTTCACCTTTTTTTTTTTTGAAAAGTGAAAAGGTCAACGAACTCCAAATTCCCCAGACCCCCTTCCGGGGGGGGGGGGGGGGGGGAAGCACAGAGCGCTCATGATGGATCATACTGATAATGTAACAGTTTGTATACCAAACAGAATGTCTGAATACACGTCCCTGGAGTGAGGAATCATCATAATGCTCACAATGGCTCATTACAACAGCTATAGAGGATACTGTGGTCAGAAATACAGTGTTTATAAACATTGAACAGACAGGAGATAGAAAGATACAATGTAACACTGTTTATAAACATTGTTCAGACAGGAGATAGAGAGTTACAAAGTAACATTGTTTATAAACATTGATCAGACAGGAGATAGGGAGATGCAAAGTAACATTGTTTATAAACATTTTTCAGACAGGATATAGAGATATACAAAGTAACATTGTTTATAAACATTGTTCAGACAGGAGATAGGGGGATACAAAAAGTAACATGGTTTATAAACATTGAACATACAGGGGATAGAGAGATACAAAGTAACATTGTTTATAAACATTGTTCAGACAGGAGGTAGAGAGATGCAAAGTAACATTGTTTATAAACATTGTTCAGACAGGAGATAGATACAAAGTAACATTGTTTATAAACATTGTTCAGACAAGAGATAGAGATATACAAAGTAACATTGTTTATAAATATTGATCAGACAGGAGATAGTGAGATACAAGGTAACATTGTTTATAAACATTGTTCAGACAGGAGATAGATACAAAGTAACATTGTTTATAAACATTGTTAAGACAGGAGATAGGGGGATACAAAAAGTAACATGGTTTATAAACAGTGAACATACAGGGGATAGAGAGATACAAAGTAACATTGTTTATAAACATTTTTCAGACAGGAGATAGAGAGATGCAAAGTAACATTGTTTATAAACATTGTTCAGACAGGAGATAGATACAAAGTAACATTGTTTATAAACATTGTTAAGACAGGAGATAGGGGGATACAAAAAGTAACATGGTTTATAAACAGTGAACATACAGGGGATAGAGAGATACAAAGTAACATTGTTTATAAACATTTTTCAGACAGGAGATAGAGAGATACAAAGTAACATTGTTTATAAACATTGTTCAGACAAGAGATAGAGATATACAAAGTAACATTGTTTCGAAAAATTGAGCAGATGAGAGATATAAGTTAACATTGTTTATAATAAACATTGCTCAGACATGATATATAGAGATACAAAGGTTTATTATTGATCAACATTATATCTTTCTATCTCCTGTCTGCACAATGTTTAGAAACAATGTTACTTTGCATTTTTCTATCCATGCTGTTCACACCCACGCAAAGCAATTCAGCCAATCGCACTGCGTTTTGCAAACTGTTTTTGTGGCTGTCGTTAACCTAACACTGACACCCGCAGCGGTTCGCATGAACAGAGCGTGTTTGTGACGCGGTGCGAGAAACGCGTAGGAGTCGCTGCGAATCCCGTACCACATCAGCGTGAAACCGGGACTGAACACATTAGAAAATTCCGGGTTTTTTTTAAGTTTTGTGGTGATTTGTCTTTGGGTTGATTTAGAAAAACAAAGAACTAAAACAAATAAAAAAAAACAACAACAAATTTTGCGAGCAATATCACTAGTTTGTCCTAAAAATCTCTGTATCACTTTCTTATCGTAAATAAATACAGAGTTATTGCTGAATGAAAAGACACGCAGCACAACACTTGTTGACTTGAAGAAGAACCGTCTGAGACGCAGCGCGGAAATGTGTCAGGACAGGCGGTACTCGACTCCACGCCGGCGTCTAATCTCCGCACAGACAGACATATTTATACCTGCGCAGTGTTTATAAAGAAGTGATCCGGGTTTACACAGCCATGGATATTCTGTATACTCGGCATGAACAATTGCAGGTTCTCATGCCAGCCAGAAGGCGAATCTGGACGGTGCGATATACAGAGGACATTCCGCTAACATTCCCACGGGGGGGGGGGGGGGGGGGCATGCATTCGTGGGGCATTCGTGTGCGTTCCGGTGTAAATAAAAATAAATAAATAATAATAATAATAAATAAAAATACAATATGCTACACTTTTTCAATTGCATATGAAAAGCACCACAAACGTGTAAACTAGCTACTAACCAAGTGCCGACCGCCTAATGTACCTGTACTGCGTCAGGGCGGCTCTATTGTACCAAAATCACGTACCTGTACATCATTACGTGCAATAGCCACCAGGGGGCGCGCGTGTGCCGCCTCAGGCGTGACCGCTGGCTGATTGGACAGAGGGGGAGCCAATCAGGAGGTCCGGTGGACCTGATGTCCGCTGGCCACCCGCGAATGTTCCCGAGGGTGGCAGAACGGCGGTCCATGTAAACAAGGCAGATCGGCGTTCCGACAGGGGAGGAGATAGAGATCTTGTGTTCCTGCTAAGCATGCGTGGGGCCGTTCCTGCTGAGCAGGAACACGGATCTCTGTCTTCCCCCACAGTCAGAGCAACCCCCACACAGTTAGCAAGCACCCTCTAGGGACACATTTGATCACCCCTTCCCTGCCAGTGTCATTAGTACAGTGACAGTGCATATTTTTCATATTGCATAGACCCCTTTCACAGTGGGAGCGTTTTTTCAGGCGCTTTTGGGCTACAAATAGCACCTGTAAAGCGCCTAAAAAAATGCCTCCCCTGCAGCCCCAGCGTGTGAGTCCGAGTGCTTTCATACTGGGGGCGCTGCGCTGGCAGGACGTTAGAAAAAAGTCCCGCAAGCAGCATCTTTGGGGCGGTGGAGGAGGGGTGCATGCACCCCTCCTCCACCCCCCCTGCCCATTGAGGTGAATGGGCAGCGCTGCCGCAGCTCCTGAGAAGCGCTTCGGCAGTAGTGCTTTTCTGGCGCTATTAACCCTTTCTTCGGCCGCTAGCGGCTGAAAAAGCACCGCTAAAACGGCGGTAAAGCGCCGCTAAAACTAAAGCGGCACTTTACCGCCAATGCGGCTGACAGCCAGCATGAAAGGGCTTTTAGTGTCACTGGTGCCCAAAATAAGTGTCAAAAAATGTCAGTTAGGGGTTCCGATTTGTCCACCGCAATGTCGCAGTCCCGCTAAAAATCTCTGATCGCCGCCATTACTAGTAAAAATAAAGAAATAAATTATAATGCCATAAAAATATCCCCGATTTTGTACAAGCGATAACTTTTGCGCAAACCAATCAATATACGCTTATTGGGTTGTTTTTTTATTTGTTTTTTTGTTTTTTACCATAAATATGTAGCAGAATACATATCGGCCTAAACTGATGAAGAAATTAGATTTTTTATAATTTTTTTTTTTTTGGATGTGTTTTATAGCAGAGTGTAAAAAATATTGTTTTTTTTTTTTTCAAAATTGTCGCTCTTTTTTTTGTTTATAGCGCAAAAAATAAAAACTGCAGAGGTGATCAAATACCACCAAAAGAAAGCTCTATTTGTGGGAAAAAAAAGGACGTCAATTTTTATCTGGGTGCAACGTCACACGACCGCGCAATTGTCAGCTAAAATAACGCAGTGCCGTATCGCAAAAAATGGCCCGGTCAGCGATTGTAAGGGTTCGTTTTTTTTTTTGTTTTTTTTTAAATAACAAACATATCATACTTCCCTCCATTGCGCATCTCGTTTTGCACAGAGTGGCCCCTGAACATCCATTTCTGGGGCCCCCCGGCGGCTCTCGCGGCTCCTCCCCACATCAGATAACCCCCTGGGAGAAGCGCTCCCCCCGAGGGGGTTACCTTGCGGGCGCGCTCCGGAGTCCAGCATTTGCGTCCATAGCCACTGAATGCAGGACTCAGCCCCGCCCCCTGGCGTCCGTGTCATTGGATTTGATTGACAGCAGTGGGAGCCAATGGCTGCACTGCTATCAATCTATCCAATCAAGAGCCGGGAACCCCGGGAAGAGAGACAGCGTCCCCCCCCCCCCCGCGGGTCATTTTCGAGGGTTCAGGTACAGCGTTCCAGTTCAGTCCAGTGCAGGAAAAATGCAGCATGTTCTACTTTTTTTTTTTTTTCTGGAACTGCAAGCACTGGTGATGATAGGCTCAGCAATGCCAAGCTGCTGCTAATAAAGCAAACAGAATATTGGCATTAAAAAATGGGATCAACTCCAGAGATAAAACAATAATTCTCCCGCTCTACAAGACTCTGGTCCGGCCGCACCTGGAGTATGCTGTCCAGTTCTGGGCACCAGTCCTCAGGAAGGATGTACTGGAAATGGAGCGAGTACAAAGAAGGGCAACAAAGCTAATAAAGTGTCTGGAGGATCTTAGTTATGAGGAAAGGTTGTGAGCTCTGAACTTATTCTCTCTGGAGAAGAGACACTTGAGAGGGGATATGATTTCAATTTACAAATACTGTACTGGTGACCCCACAATAGGGAGAAAACTTTTTCGCAGAAGAGAGTTCAATAAGACTCGGGGCCACTCATTACAATTAGAAGAAAAGAGGTTTAACCTTAAACTACGTAGAGGGTTCTTTACTGTAAGAGCGGCAAGGATGTGGAATTCCCTTCCACAGGCGGTGGTCTCAGCGGGGAGCATTGATAGCTTCAAGAAACTATTAGATAAGCACCTGAATGACCGCAACATACAGGGATATACAATGTAATACTGACACATAATCACACACATAGGTTGGACTTGATGGACTTGTGTCTTTTTTCAACCTCACCTACTATGTAACTATGGTGTGAACTATGCCATTGAAAACCATATAACCTACTATCCATGTGTTTTTGATGCAGAAAAAAAAAAAACGCACTGGACTGCATGTGGTGTGAACTGGCCCTCAGTCAGTTCCTCCCCAGCGTCAGTTAGTTTTGGATCTCCTGCTGCAAATGGGCTCTGGGCTGTGATTTGAAGGTTAGCTATGGGGGCACACCTGTGTGCTCGCTCCTGAGCTCGCTCTATATGTCTGACATACAGGGGTTGATTTACTAAAGGCAAATACACTGTGCACTCTGCAGGCGCAGTTGCTCCACAGCCAGGAGCGGACTGATAACTCATGGGGCCCCCCGGGCAACAGGAGATTATGGGGCCCCCGGGCAATCAGAGATTATGGGGCCACACACTATACACACACACAGTATACACACACACAGTATACACACACACAGTATACACATACATGTACACACAGTATACACAGACAGATGTAAAAAAACACAGATTTATATATACTGTCCCTGGTTTTACTGAGGCTGGCAACCCTGATGGGGCCCCCTAGTGGCCCAGGGCCCTCAGGGCAGTGCCCGAGTGGCTCAATGGTCAGTCCGCCCCTGTCCACAGCTTGGTAAATGAACAGAAGCTCTGCTGACTTCCATCATCCAATCATGTGCGAGCACAAATGCAGTTATTTTTATTTTCCTTGCACGTGATTGGGGTATTCTTTGCAAAGGTTTCCCTCATTTACTAAGCTCTGGAGCAACGGCCCTTTGCAAAGTGCACAGTCGATTTGCCTTTAGTAAATCAAAGCCACAGAGTGGGTCTAGGCCCCGCCCCCTTCTCCCTCTTAACTAGCTGTAATTGACAGCAGTGGGAGTCTCTGAGCCATTGAGGAGGGAGAGAGCAGAGAGCTCCCATGCACGGCGCTGGATCGAGATATGTTCTACTTTTTTTTTTTTCTGGAACTGGAACGCACTGGTGGGAACTATGCCAGTGAAAACCATACAACCTACTTTCCATGCGTTTTTGATGCAGAGAAAAAACACACTGGGCTACATTATGGGAAAGTCTCCCCCACTGGGGTTTTACTGCAGCAAAATTACAATCATTAAAAATTGGTTTAGAAAAGTTTTTTATTGAAAAATTAGCAACAAGACATAGACACATAAATGTTTAAAATATGAGCTCTGGCCAGAGATATGTGCCACCCAGGGGCGGACTGACCATTCGGGCACTGCCCCAGGGCCCCATGCCACTAAGGGGCCCCATCAGGGTTGCCAGCCTCAATAAAACCAGGGACAGTATGTAAAAATGTGTGTGTATGTGTATTCTGTGTGTGTATACTGTGTGTGTATATTGTGTGTCTGTGTGTGTATACTGTATGTGTGTATATTGTGTGTCTATGTGTGTATACTGTATGTGTGTATACTGTGTGGCCCCATAATCTATTGCCTGGGGGCCCCATAATCTTCTATTGCCTGGGGGCCCCATAATCTTCTATTGCCCAGGGGCCCCATAATCTTCTAGTATTGCCCGGGGGCCCCATAATCTCCTATTGCCCGGGGGCCCCATAATCTCCTATTGCCTGGGGGCCCCATAATCTTCTATTGCCCAGGGGCCCCATAATCTTCTAGTATTGCCCGGGGGCCCCATAATCTCCTATTGCCCGGGGGCCCCATAATCTCCTATTGCCCAGGGCCCCATAGGTTGTCAGTCCTCCCCTGGTGCCACCATTCGATTTCTACAATGGTATAACCATACAACAGTACATAGTATTGGGTCAAACATCTGGTATGCAGATACCCTTCACTGGACTACACGTGGTGTGAATTGGCCCATAAAGTGGAGGGCCACCCTAAAAAAAAAAAATTGCATCAAAGATCTTTAAAAAATGTAAAAAAAAAACGTGAAAAAAAAAATTTAACTTACCTGAAACCCTTGTTGCTAGGCAGTCTTCCTAATCTGCCTCTTCCTATTCCGCGGCGCTTCCTCCTCTTCGGCGAGCGGCCCCGTTGCCTTCTGGGAGCTGTGTGTGTTCCCAGAAAACCACAGGGCCATTCACAAAGCGTCGCACGACTCGCGCGTGCGCAGTAGGAAACGGGCAGTGAAGCCGCAAGGCTCCACTGCCTGTTTTCCTTCGTTAAGATGGAGGCGCCAGCAGCCGATCCGATGGGCGGATCGGCCTTGGGGGGGGGGGGCGACATTGCGAGCTCGCTGGACAGGTAAGTGCCCTTATTAAAAGTCAGCAGCTACAGTGTTTGTAGCTGCTGACTTTTTAAAAAAAAAAAATATTGCGGCCGGAACTCCCCTTTAAGGTTAAGAAAAAAAGAGGGGGGGGGGGGTGGAATGCACTGGGTTGCACCAAAAACGCATGAAAAATGCGCCAAAAACGCGCATGCAGAAATGCATCTGGAACGCATCCAGACTGCGTTTCTATGGTGTGAACTGGCCCTAACTGCCATCACCAGTGACCCTAATACAGTGATCAGTGCTAATACTATACACTGTCACTGTACTAATGACACTGGCTGGGAAGGGGTTAACATCTAGGGGGGGCAACTGTGGCTCTGGGGTCTATAAGACCCCATATGTCCCCTCTACCTTTAAAAGCAAAAGATACAAAAAAAAAGATCTTTTGCTTTAAAAAAAAAAAAAAATTATAAAAAAATAAAAAAATAAAAAAAAAGAAATGTTTTACTTCTGCCCATGACGTCACTTCCGGTCCTCCAAGTTCATAGAGATGATGAGAGACAATCTGGTCTGTGTTCACCTCTATGGCCTCCGGCAGCGCCCACGACATAGAGTTTTCCTATGAAGTAATTAGAAAAAGTCCTGGACAGCCGCACTCAAATGCCCCGTACACACGGTCGGACATTGATCGGACATTCCGACAACAAAATCCTAGGATTTTTTCCGACGGATGTTGGCTCAAACTTGTCTTGCATACACACGGTCACACAAAGTTGTCGGAAAATCCGATCGTTCTGAACGCGGTGACGTAAAACACGTACGTCGGGACTATAAACGGGGCAGTGGCCAATAACTTTCATCTCTTTATTTATTCTGAGCATGCGTGGCACTTTGTGCGTCAGATTTGTGTACACACGATCGGAAATTCCGACAACGGATTTTGTTGTCGGAAAATTTTATAGCCTGCTCCCAAACTTTGTGTGTCGGAAAATCCGATGGAAAATGTGTGATGGAGCCTACACACGGTCGGAATTTCCGACAACAAGTTCCTATCGCACGTTTTCCGTCGGAAAATCTGACCGTGTGTACGGGGCAAAACTGATATGTTGCCTTTATTGAATAAAAGTCATCAAAGATATAGCTATGATTAAGCACTGACTACAGTGTGAAACGCGTCAGCTTTCCTGCATTTTTCTGCTGTGGCATGTATCTTTGATGACTTTTAAAGGCAACCTATCAGTTTGAGTGCGCCTGTCCAGGACTTTTTCTAATTACTTCGTTGTACAAGCATTGCCGGCACCTGTTGCTTCCAGCATGGAGGAGATGTTTGCTTTCGATCGGCCTTCCTAGAGCGGTGATAATTCTCTCTTTCTGCTAATAGGGTTTTCCCAGCCGATGTACAACGACGGCGGCTGGTCGGCAAGTGGTTAAAAAAAAAAGTGAAAACTTCTAAAACTTTCTGCACTCCGTATTGAACATCCCCCCCCCGGCCACGCACTCATTTGCACTGATAAGTAAGTAGGAAATGAGCAGCTCAATCTATTTACAGAAGGGAATAATAAGACGATCGTTAACCCCAAATTCTGTCCTCATTCCTGGAAGTAATGACGCAGTGACGAGCCTCTTGCAGGGTGGATCCTGATGACTCGGTGCTGAGGAATAGATAGGGCAATAAGTCGCTGTATCATTTCCTAGAAGACTGTCTGCTGGTACAACTAAGAGGAGAGAGGAAACCACAAAACGTGAGTCACATGGGTGATGAGGATGTAAATGATAAAAAAAAAAAACCTCTGAACTGTTCAACCCTGTTCTAATTAAAGGGACTGTCCTGTAAAGCATCGCACCTGTGTGACTAGGCTCTGATAAAAGCCACAAAAAGTGAAAGTCTTGCCAAAAAGTTTTCAAGGAATTGTTAAATGATTTTAACCGCTTAAAGCGGAGTTCCGCCCTAAAAAAAAATGTTTTTCCATTAAAAGACTCCTTTTAACCTCTAAATAAAGATTTGGAGGATTTTTTTTTTTTTTTATACTTACCATAAACGCCCTGTTGCTATGTAGTCCTCGTAATCTGCCACTTCCTGGTCCGCAGTACTGTACGGGCGCCGGTGAATGGCGCATGCGCGAGATCGAGAGGTGCATGCTGGTTACCCAGTATGCACCTCTCCAAAGCTATTCCAGGAAGCGATCTCGATCGGGCTTCACATGCCCACAATCATGATGGCAACGGCCACAAATGGAGGCACAGGATATTCCAGTAAGTAATTTATATTTTACATAAATCGATCGTGATCTTTGTATACTCCTTTTTTTTTTATTTCATTAGTAATAATGCTAGAATCTTTAAAAAAAAAATTTTCGCCTAGAACTCCGCTTTAAGGACCAGCTGCCGCAGTTACACTGCGACAATGAGGCTCGATCCTGCAAATCGCCGTGGGTGTACGCCGGCTCGTACACGGTGATTTGTGGGTGTGCTAGCGTGCCGCTGCCGGGGGGGGGGGGGGGGCGCTCGCGTGCCCCCCACTGCCCAGCGGGGGGGGAGCCAATCAGCTGGCTGGACGGACTCGATGTCCGCCGGTCACCCACGATCGTTCCCCGCAGAGACAGAACGGGGATCTGCCTGTGTAAACCAGGCAGATCTCCGTTCCGTCAGGGGAGATCACAAAGATCCTGTATTTCTGCTATGCAGGAAGACGGATCTGTGTGTTTCCCCAGTCACACAGCCCCCCCCCATACAGTTAGAACACACAGCGAGGGAACACATTTAACCCCTTGGTCGCCCCTGATGTTAACTCCTTCCCTGCCAGTGTCATTAGTACAGTGACAGTGCATATTTTTATGTCACTGGTTCCCAAAAAAGTGTCAAAAATGTCAGTTAGGTGTCCGATCTGTCCGCCGCAATGTCGCAGTCCCGCGAAAAATCGTTGATCGCCGCCATTACTAGTTAAAAGGAAAAAAGCCATAAATCTATCCCCTATTTTGTAGACGCTATAACTTTTGCCCAAACCAATCAATAAACGCTTATTGTGGGTTTTTTTTTACCAACAATATGTAGAAGAATACATATCGGCCTAAACTGATGAAGAAATATGTTTTTTACATTTTTTAGTAATCAGCTGTGACCAATCACAGCCGGTCACATGTAAACACGGAGATGCCGGTAATCGGCGCTCCTCGCCTCACAGTGACAGAGCGTGAGGAGAGGAAAGCCGATCAGCGGCATCTCCTCACAGGGGACGGCTAGGTATGTAATCAGGGCACTGATTACAATTAGTGCCCACCAGTGTCAACAATGATTGCCCACCACTGCCACCAATCTGTGCCCACAAGTGCCGCCAATCTGTGCCCACAAGTGCCGCCAATCTGTGCCCACAAGTGCTGCCAATCTGTGCCCACAAGTGCCAGCAATCAGCGGCCATTAGTGATGAAAGTCAGTGCTGGCTATCAGTGCTGCCCATCAATGCCCATCACTGCTGCCCATCAATGCCCATCAGTGTCACCTATCTGTGCCCACCAGTGCCGCCTATATGTGCCCACCAGTGCCACCTATCTGTGCCCAGTGCCCACCAGTGCCACCCATCAGTGCCGCCTATCAGTGCCCATAAGTGTGGCATAGTCATGCCTCCTCATCAGTGCCAATTAATCAGTGCCCATCAGTGCCGCCTCATCAGAGCCCATCAGTGAAGGAGAAAAATTACTTACTTACAAAATTTACTGACAGAAACTAAGAAAAACTTTTTTTTCAAAATTTTTTGGTCTTTTTTTTTCAAAACGTTTGGTCTTTTTGTCTTTTTTTTTTTTATTATTATTAAATACCACCAAAATAAATCTCTATTTGTGTGTAGAAAATGATCAAAATGTCACATGGGTACAGTGTCGCACGACCGCGCAATTGTCATTCAAAGTGTGACAGCGCTGAAAGCTGAAAGATGGCCTGGGCAGGAAGGGGGTGTAAGTGCCCGGTATTGAGGTGGTTAAGTAACAGAAATGTTGTACAATGTGGTCCGGAATATAATGAGGGGTGAAAATAGAAACTGTCAAGAGGGTCGTGTCTGGGTAGAAGTATTGTTCTTCAGGTGGATACAATAAGTGGTTTTCTTTCTGGAGCAGGCGCCTGGAATAGTGAAGCCTATATGATTGACACAAAAATCTTTGTCCTTCATGATACAATTCTACATGCAGTGTCGGAGATTTCGGCACGTTGAAGTTTGTTGGTTGGTCTCTCCTCGCCTCTATGCAGGATACTGTTGTCTGGGATCACAGATCTAGACCGGTATATATTCCATAATGAAACCCCTATGTATGTGCCACCAGATGAACTAAACCTGCCTCCCTTGGGGTGAATGTGTAGCGACTGAAGCTGACTGCGAACCTGTTGGGTGCTCAGAATGACAAAGGACCGCAAGGAACAGGGGAAAGCTAACCACTTCAGCCCCGGAAGATTTTCCCCCTTAATGACCAGGCCATTTTTTGCGATGCGGCACTGCGTCGTTTTAACTGACAATTGCGCGGTCGTGTGACGTTGCACCCAAACAAAATTTATGTTCTTTTTTTTCCCCACAAATGGAGCTTTCTTTTGGTGGTATTTGATCACCTCTGCGGTTTTTATTTTTTGCACTATAAACAAAAAAGAGAGACAATTTTGTAAAAAACAAACAAACAATATTTTTTACTTTTTGCTGTAATAAATAATATCCCAAAAAATAACAATTTTTTTCCTCAGTTTAGGCCGATATGTATATTCTTCTACATATTTTTGGTAAAAAAAAAATCGCAATAGGCGTATATTGATTGGTTTGCGCAAAAGTTATAGCGCCTACAAAATAGGGAATAGATTTATGGCATTTTTATTTTCTTATTATTTTTTTACTAGTAATGGCGGTAATCAGCGTTTTTTAGCGGGACTGCGACATTGCAGCAGACTGATTGGACCATTTTGGGACCATTGACATTTATACAGCGATCAGCGTTAAAAATAGCCACTGATTACTGTATAAGGGAAGGGGTTAACACTAGGGGGTGATCAAGGGGTTAAGTGTTCCCTAGGTGTGTTCTAACTGTAGGGGGGATGGGACTGACTGGAGGAGAAGACATATCGCTGTTCCTAATTACTAGGAACAGCAGATCTGTCTCTCCTCCCCTGTCAGAACGGGGGTTTGTGTGTTTACATACACAGATCTCCGTTCTAGCTCTTGTGCCTGCGATCACAGGTGGCCGGCAGACATTGTGGCCGCCAGCCACGCAAATCGGGTCCCCCATCATGCAGCACATGCATGCCTGCTATGGCTCTTAAAGGGGCCAACATACAGGTTCGTGGGAGGTGTTCGCGGGAAGGAGCCAACTTGCGGACATAAATGTGCCGGCAAGTGGTTAATGAACTTACCTTTTTGGTTTACACCACCAGGACTAGACCAGCAGCAGAGATGGCCAAACAACTGACGATATACAATATATACAAAATGGAAAATGCAGAAAAACAGGGGAAAACTGGAGGTGCAGGGAGCAGATGGGAAGGGGGAACCAAAAGTGGGATCTGTAACAAGGGAGAACAGGTACAAGTAGAGAAAATGATCTGCACTCCGGTGGTTGCTCTTAAAATTTCTTCATTTTATTGAATAGCCACAGTGAACAAATGCAGATTAAGTCAGTTGACGCATTTCAGCCTATAAGGCCTTAGTCATAATAAGGGTTATGACTAAGGCCTTTTAGGCTGAAACGCGTCAAATGACTTAATCTGCGTTTGTTCACTGTGGCTATTCAATAAAATGAAGAAATTTTAAGAGCAACAACCGGAGTGCGGATCATTTTCTCTCCATTACTCTACTCAGCCAGCGACTGTGGATCGAGCACCTGGGAGCTCTGCTATCTATGTGGTGTATGGGTAGTAGCACTGACTTTTCTGTTTATACTTAAAACAGGTGCAAGACAGCAGCATGGCGGGAGCAGGAACAGGATAACAGCTAGGAAAACCTGGCACCGAGCAAAACACTGGAGCTAGAGGCACTAATAGAGGGGGATGTAAATACCCTCCCAGCAGCCAGCATCAGATGGAAACTGATTACTGGGATCTGCTGGGGACACCCCACTAGTGGATACTGGAACTACAACCTTTTGCTCTGGAAAGCACAGTGCCACCAGTAGGTGATTCAGGCCCTGACACCACCAGAAGGTTTGGGACTCTGATGTCCCATTAGAAGTGTTTGAGTACAACTGGACCACAACCATGATCAGACAGACAGACATATTCTCCACTGGCGAGGAACACGTTGCAGATTCCTATTCAAATGTGAGTCTAATCCTACCAAATATCCATATCTCTTATCTATGGAAGTGTTTGTGGAATACCACACCATAGAAGTTCTCCAGCTCTCCTCGTATACATCGTATTGTACAGAAATGATGTCACTGAGCTATAGTGATGACATCATGGATAACTAAATGTATAAGGATTTAATTTCAAATGTACTGAATGTATGAATATACAACTTGTACCACATATGATATTATACTGTAAATAAACTATGCATAATGTTTGGTGTGGTTGGTATGGGGGGCCCTCCTGGGTTTAAAAGGAGGGGGTCCCAATCCTTCAGAAGCCATCTGTGTCTGATATTGCCCTTTATGTTTTACATTTGTAGCATACCGTTAGGAGTTACACAAGACGTGTGTATGTTATTGTGCAGCTTCCACATCTGGATCGCGTTCCGCGTCCCGCACAATAAAGAACTGCGTTTTTCAGGAACCCGCTTGTTCAGATAATAGCTACAACGTGTGACAATGTTTCGGCCGGTTAACAATTCTGGGAAGGTATATAAAGAAAGATCAGAAAAGAAATGATACCTTGAACAGGGTCATCAGTCATTATGATGCACTGTCCTACCTTACTATCCTAAAGTCTTAAAGGGGCTGTGTCAGGTACAATATATTATTTAATAAGTACTATATATATATATATATATATACAGTATCTCACAAAAGTGAGTACACCCCTCACATTTTTGTAAATCTTTTCTTCTATCTTTTCATGTGACAACACTGAAGAAATGACACTTTGCTACAATGTAAAGTAGTGAGTGTACAGCTTGTATAACAGTGTAAATTTGCTCTCCCCTCAAAATAACTCAACACACAGCCATTAATGTCTAAACCGCTGGCAACAAAAGTCAGTACACCCCTAAGTGAAAATGTCCAAATTGGGCCCAATTAGCCATTTTCCCTCCCCGGTGTCATGTGACTCGTTAGTGTTACAAGGTCTCAGGGGTGAATGGGGAGCAGGTGTGTTAAATTTGGTGTTATCGCTCTCACTCTCTCATACTGGTCACTGGAAGTTCAACATGGCACCTCATGGCAAAGAACTCCCTAAGGATCGGAAAAAAAGTATTGTTGCTCTACATAAAGATGGCCTAGGCTATAAGAAGATTGCCAAGACCCTGAAACTGAGCTGCAGCACGGTGGCCAAGACCATACAGCGGTATAACAGGACAGGTTCCACTCAGAACAGGCCTCACCATGGTCGACCAAAGAAGTTGAGTACACGTGCTCAGCGTCATATCCAGAGGTTGTCTTTGGGAAATAGATGTATGAGTGCTGCCAGCATTGCTGCAGAGGTTGAAGGGGTGGGGGGGTCAGCCTGTCAGTGCTCAGACCATACGCCACACACTGCATCAAATTGGTCTGCATGGCTGTCATCCCAGAACCTCTTGTAAAGATGATGCACAAAAAAGCCCACAAACAGTTTGCTGAAGACAAGCAGACTAAGGACCTGGATTACTGGAACCATGTCCTGTGGTGTGATGAGACCAGGATAAACTTATTTGGTTCAGATGGTGACAAGCGTGTGTGGGGGCAACCAGGTGAGGAGTACAAAGACAAGTGTGTCTTGCCTACAGTCAAGCATGGTGGTGGGATTGTCATGGTCTGGGGCTACATGAGTGCTGCCGGCACTGGGGAGCTACAGATCATTGAGGGAACCATGAATGCCATCATGTACTGTGACCTACTGAAGCAGAGCATGATCCCCTCCCTTCAGAGACTGGGCTGCAGGGCAGTATTCCAACATGATAACGACCCCAAACACACCTCCAAGATGACCACTGCCTTGCTAAAGAAGCTGAGGGTAAAGGTGATGGACTGGCCAAGCATGTCTCCAGACCTAAACCCTATTGATCATCTGTGGGACATCCTCAAAGGGAAGGTGGAGGAGCTCAAGGTCTCTAACATCCACCAGCTCTGTGATGTCGTCATGGAGGAGTGGAAGAGGACTCCAGTGGCAACTTGTGAAGCTCTGGTGAACTTCATGCCCAAGAGGGTTAAGGCAGTGCTGGAAAATAATGGTGGGCACACAAAATATTGACACTTTGGGCCCAATTTGGACATTTTCACTTAGGGGTGTACTCACTTTTGTTGCCAGCGGTTTAGACATTAATGGCTGTGTGTTGAGTTATTTTGAGGGGACAGCAAATTTACACTGTTATACAAGCTGTACACTCACTACTTTACATTGTAGCAAAGTGTCATATCTTCAGTGTTGTCACCTAAAAAGATAGAAGAAAATATTTACAGAAATGTGAGGGGTGTACTCACTTTTGTGAGATACTGTATATATATGTGACTTGATAGGTGAGTGTGAATATAACGATCTTTTGCAGTGATCACACTCAGGTGCTCCCCACCCCAAGGTAATGGCCGCTCACCTCAGAGCTTGTGACCTCGCAGTTAAGTTTGGTCAGTACACGCTTGTGAATCACCTTAAAAGGATTCCAGGTTAGGTTGCAAGGTCCAAAACTGCTTAATGATGTAGCCTCCTCACATATAAATATCAAAAAGAAACTCCATAGTGTGAAACCGTTTAAAAAGATTTTAATTTATGCAAACAAAGCCCTATTGTAGGGTACTCACATGGGTCTGGTGTGTTAGTGCACCGCTCTATAACAAGCTGTAGATGAGGTCGTGTGCTCCTACTCCATTCGACAGGCCAGCTGTCTCCTGAGCCGTCCAGTCCCCTCCCCTATGCGTGTCGATACAAGGGAAATGACGTATCTTCATCAGGGGGATGATGAAGATGATGATGAAGATACGTCATTTCCCTTGTATCGACCTGCGTAGGAGAGGGGACTGGACGGCGCAGGAGACATATTGAAATACAGTCCTTGACACTTTCCTCATTAGAGCCCTGCAGGTGCAGCAGCTGATAATGACAAAACCACTCTCATACAGACTAAAGCCTCATGCACACGATCGGATTTTCGTCAGGGGATTGTGTGATGACAGACTGCTTAAAATCCGACCGTTAGTACACTCCATCAGACAATTATTGTCCAACTTTCCGCCAATAAATGTTGGATGGCAGGCTAGTACATTTTCGGCGGACAATGGTCTGCTGTCAGATTTTCATATCGTGTGTACACAAGTCCGTCACACAAAAGTCCAACGTACAAACACACATGCTCGGAATCAACGCTCACCAAACACGACATTAGCAGAAGGTGCCCAAAGGGTGGCGCTCAAGAGCTGAAATTCACTAAGTTTGTGTTTGTTGGACGACAATTGTGTGCCGTTTGTATGCAAGACAAGTTCCTGACACACGACCTTCGGACAAAAGTCTGACGCTCTGTTGGGCAACAATCCGATTGTGTGTACGAGGCTTTAGGCCTCGCACACATGGTTTGAGTGTTGTACGACCGATTTTTGTCAAAAGCGCGTGTGCAGGATTTTTTCTAGCATACTAACTATCCACAAATTATCGTTTGACGAACACGAACTTAGTGACGTACTAGGAGAGTATAACGAGGACGTTCATTTCTCGAGCGCCACCCTTTGGGCCCCTTCTGCTAATTTCATGTTAGTAGAAGTTTGGTGAGCGCTGATTTGCGCTTCTCAGATCGCACAAAACAAATGCCTTTAAAAAAAAACGTTTGGCCAGTGGCGACCCGTCCATAGCGGGTGCACGGGCACCGCCCCCCCCCCCCCTCCAAGCGGTCACAAAAAAAATTAATAAATAAAAATACATTTAAAAATAGAAAAAAAGGTCCTTAAGTGCACTGTGTTCGGGTGCCGGACACAGTGCACTATGGGAAGCGCCACGTCTATGCAATCCACAGAAAATCCGGCAACGATTGCCCGATGGAGCATACAAACGGTCGGATTTTCTGCCAACTTGCCTGTCAGCGAACATTTCCCGTCGGAAAATCCGACCGTGTGTACGAGGCTTCACTCTGCACATGGACACATTTTGACAACTGTTTCTCCGGAATAACAAAAGGTAGGAATCTGAAACAAAGTTTGTTAAATTCCTTGTAATGTACACGGATCACCCAGAGGGGGGTGTTTTTTTCTTAACAAAAGTGGAGTTACTCTTTAAGCTGATTGCATTAAAAAAAAATAAAAAATACATTTAATTATGCATTAATGAATGCAGAGATGCACTGATTGGTGACTTTT
This sequence comes from Aquarana catesbeiana, assembly GCF_042186555.1. Lineage (NCBI taxonomy): Eukaryota > Metazoa > Chordata > Amphibia > Anura > Ranidae > Aquarana > Aquarana catesbeiana. The sequence goes on along the minus strand of NC_133330.1, from coordinate 335,112,458 downwards.
AGATCTGCCTGGAGTTCCCTTTCACGCTCTGATTTCCTCTTTTCACCCCGTCTTCCAATACTATTATCTATTCTGAATTGTAACATGAGAATAGAACATCTGCATCCTCTTTACACGCTATTGGTTGTCCCTTGTGTCACTCAGTTACCATTAACCACTTGCCGACCGCCACATGTACATATACGTCGGCAGAATGGCACGGCTGGGCAAATGGGTGTACCTGTACGTCCCTTTGAACGTGCCGCCGCGTGGTTGCGTGCGCGCCGGCGGCGGCGCGCGCACGACCCTGCCGCGAGCTCCGTGTGTAGGTCCGCGGGGATACCCGCGATCGTCTCACGGAGGGGAAGAATGGGGAGCTGCTAATGTAAACAAGCATCTCCCCGTTCTGCCTAGTGACACTGTCACTGATCACCGCTCCCTGTGATCGGGAGCGGTGATCAGTGACGTGTCACTCATAGCCACGCCCTCTAACAGTTATGCCCCGCACGCACGGTCGGATTTTCCGACGGAAAATGTGTGATAGGACCTTGTTGTCGGAAATTCCGACCGTGTGTGGGCTCCATCACACATTTTCCATCGGATTTTCCGACACACAAAGTTTGAGAGCAGGCTATAAAATTTTCCGACAACAAAATCCGTTGTCGGAAATTCCGATCATGTGTACACAAATCCGACGCACAAAGTGCCACGCATGCTCAGAATAAATAAAGAGATGACAGCTATTGGCCACTGCCCCGTTTATAGTCCCGACGTACGTGTTTTACGTCACCGCGTTCAGAACGATCGGATTTTCCGACAACTTTGTGTGACCGTGTGTATGCAAGACAAGTTTGAGCCAACATCCGTCGGAAAAAATCCTAGGATTTTGTTGTCGGAATGTCCGCTCAATGTCCGACCGTGTGTACGGGGCATTAGAATAGTTCTCTAAGTAAGTGTCCCCCAGGATAGAGAGCAGGGTGAAGTGTAGATGGTAGACGCAGGTTCATCACGCACATCAATACATATCAAAATCCACAGGGTGCTACTTACAGGTGTTATAGACTGTCCCCGGCAGCCATACAGCTTCAGCCACAGACCCAGATGCTGGTATAGGTTATTGGGAAACCTGTAATCTCCCATATGCCTGGATAGACCTTTGTTGGTCTTTTGAGTCGGTAAGGAGCCTCATATTCACTTGGGTGCACTCACTTTTTGGGAGATTGGATTTCCTTTATCACGGATTCTGGATTAGCTCTTCTTCTTTTTTATGCTTATGAACTTTATATATATATATATAATTTTTGCAATCGCACTATTTGTGATGGGACTTTTTATGTGTCTTCTTTGGTTTATTTGACACTATTAATTTGAGTATTTCATTATACACATATCCTATAGTGGTTATAAATATTTATGGTAATTTTTCACGTTATTAATTATGATATTATGTTTCAATAATTTTTTATAATTTTTTTTACTTTCACTCATTGGTCGTCCTTAGCGCTGCATAATTTTATTATTATTATCTGGAGTATGTGTCTGACTCTTTTATGCTGGCTGCTTTGGTAATTTGGGTTAAAACCTTGTTTTTTATTAATGTGTTTTTAGTCTGTAAGAGTTAATCCTTCATAGCTACCAATCAATTATTGGGTTTCTAGCGCAGCGTTAACCCTTTTTGTTTTTTTTTTATATATATTGCATATATGTGTGCAAAAACTGCGCTAACGCCAAATGAAACACTCGATTGTATTCACCCTACGCTAGGTTGTAACTCAACAACTCAACCATGTAAACACAGTGCACATTGGAGCCGGCATTAGGCTTAAACCCGCACTTCCGGGATCGGTAGGGATGACGTCAGCGTGTAGCACAGCCCTACATGTTTCGTCATAAATGACGCCTTCCGGGTTTGAGCCTATTGACAGCGAGATATTGTACTTTTCAGGCGTTTTATCTGCATACATATGTAAGTGTATTTTTATTCTTTAAGTAAATCAACCTGAAGATTTTATACTACTGGAGAGTTTTTTTCCCTTCTATACTCTTGTCCGTGGCTCATGCGGAGCCTTTCTGGGAAGTGTACTGGTGGTCCATTCTCTTTTGGAGCTGTCCCATAGTAACATCAGAAGGACCCCTCTGGTGATTTGGATCATTGCCTATGTGACCTTGATGAGTCTGATTATTGCCCATGTGACCTTTCTAGAGATAGAAGGTCCATAATATCTGGTAAGCGCTCCCTGAATTAGAACCTTTTTTTTAATTATTATGTATTTGTCTGTACAGTGGATGTATGAGTACATCATGAATTGTTCAATCATGTCTATTTGATGATCTGTATTATCAACCTTGAGACCCCTTTCACACTGGGGCGTTTTTCAGGCGTTTTTCAGACGCTTTAGCGCTAAAAAAAAGCGCTTGTAAAGTGCCTGAAAGAACCCTCATCTGCAATCACAATGTGAAAGCCCGAGTGCTTTCACACTAGGGAGTTGCGCTGACAGGGTGTCAAAAAAAGTCCTGCAAACAGCTTCTTTGCAGCGCTTTCGTGTTTTTGCCAGCGGGCTGGGTGCGCTGATGGCCCGAGCCCTTTCACACTGCCAGCGCCACGAAAAATGCCTGAAAAACGCCCCAGTGTGAAAGGGGTTTGAAGCAGCGCTTTACCAGCATTTTTTGGGTGTTGGCAGTGTGAAAGGGCTCGGGCTTTCACATTGGGATTGCAGATGAGGCTTCTTTCAGGCGTTTTACAGGCACTTTTTTTTAACAATAAAGCGCCTGAAAAATGCCCCGTGTGAAAGGGGTCTGAATCTCTTGTACCAATCATGTCCAGTGATTATCTATATTAAATACCTTATTACTATTATATTTGATATGTCAATCTTATTTGATTATATTATATTATTATTATTATTATGATTTATTGATATATCATGTTGTTTAAAATTATGGATTATTCTATGATTATTCTATGTGTATATTAACTTCATATTGGTATATATATACAGTGGAACCTTGGAATACGAGCATAATCCGGTATCCGGCAATCCAGGAGAATGCTTGTAATCAAAAGCACTCGCATATCAAAGCGAGTTTCCCCATAGAAGTCAATGGAAACAAAGATAATTTGTTCCGCATTGACTTCTATTGCATGCAATACCGCATGTGGCCAGAGGTGGGGGGGCGCTGGAGAGCCTCGGAAATACTCGGGGACAGCTCGGCTGAACTCGGAAAGTCTCAGAAACACTCAGCAACGGAGTATTTCCAAGTGTTCCCGAGTGATTCTGAGTATTTCCAAAAGGCTCCGAACCGTTCCGAGTGTCACCGGCGCCCCCGCACTTGGCACGGTTCGGAGCTGTTCGGAAATACTCAGAATCACTCGGAAATAGTCAGAAACACTCGGAAATACTCTGTTCCCGAGTGTTTCCGAGCCTTTCCGAGTTCAGCCGAGCTGTCCCCGAGTATTTCTGAGGCTCTCCAGCACCCCCCCCCCACCCCTGGCCACATGCAGTATTGCATGCAATAGAAGTCAATGCGGAACAAATTATCTTTGTTTCCATTGACTTCTATGGGGAAACTCGCTTTGATATGCGAGTGCTTTGGATTACAAGCATTCTCCTGGAACGGATTATGCTCGTAATCCAAGGTTTCACTGTATTTGATTTTGCTTACCTGCTTCTGGGAGCGTGTTGGATTCACCCCTTGACCCAATCAGGGTCAAGCAAAGGGATTGAGCTTCTCTCTCATATTTCTCGCTGCGGCAAAGAGATGCTCGTCATTAACTTCACTTCCACACGACGGGGTCGGGGCTGTTATTTTATAGACGCTTCATTTCTTTGTAAGGGGGCAAACTTACAAAATCTGCAGGGGATCAAACAATTATTTTCAACCGTGTGTATATATATATATATATATATATACATATATATATATATATATATATATATACATATATATATATATATATATATATATATACGAATATATATATATATATATATACATACATATATATATATATATATACGAATATATATATATATATATATATATATATATATATATACATACATATATATATATACTTATACAGTGGCAGCTGGAAGTGGCGGCTGGTGGGTTCTTCTTTTGGGGGGGCGGCAAACCAACAACCCCCCTCCCCTGGTGGCGCGGCACTGAGAAAGCAATCCCCTCGCCACCCCCCCTCCGTGCGGCGCGGCGCTGACAGCACCCCCCCCCAACGCTCAGGTCGGTCCGACACTTACCTGCTCGCGTGGTGGGGGCTGTGGTGACCTCTCCTCCTCTCCTAGAGTGCGGGCGGTAGCTCCGGCTCTTCCAGCTTCCTTCGCCGTGTGTCTCCTCTTACGCCAAAGCGCTAGGCATCCAAAAAGATCGCCTGACGCTTTGGCCAATTAACAAACAGGTTTCATGACCTGCCCCCTGATTGGCGGGGAGGAACTTTAGTGTGAAAATAGTGAAAATTAATTCGCTATTGTCACACAACTGGGTGGGCGCGGAGCGCAATGCTCTGCACCCCGAGCCCACCCTTCTTTGAAGCCTATTAGAGCCTCTGGCTTTCAAATTTTCCGCGGACAAATTTTCCGAGCGTGTGTACACAAGTCCGTCGGACAAAAGTCCAAAGTACAAGCACGCATGCTCGGAAGCAAGGACGAGCCGGAAGCGGGTCGGTCTTGTAAACTCGCGTTCGTAATGGAGAATTAACATTCGTGACGCGGCAGATTAGGAAATCTGGAAATGCAGCGCACAATTCTCTTCTTCTTTAATGGGATAATAATGAAGCTGCTTTGCTGGTGATACTGATGGAGTTATTGAAAACTAATTTTCAAAGGCTTTTTTTTTTTTTTCTAGTGATATCAAGAATAATATTATTATGTTTTTTTTTTGTTTTGTTTTGTTTTTTTTTTTATTTGGGCAAGTTACCACAACACCATTATCCGGTAGTTTTTAAGATCAAAGATACAACTATGTTGGTGTCCCTTGTCAATTTTACACCACACCATTTTTTAACCACTTCCCTACCCGCCTATAGTCAAATGACGTCCACAGATGGGATCTCCCATCCTGGGTGGACGTCACATGACGGCCTCGGGTTCCCGGGCGCCTAGGTGGCGCGCGCGCGCGCCTGCCGCGTTGCTCGGGACCCGGTGCGTGTGCCCGGCGCCCGCGATGTTCGCCGGGCACCCGTGATTGCCCGTTAACTGGGCCAGACCGTGGACCGTGTAAACACACAGATCCATGTCCTGTCAGCTCAGAGGAGAGCGATCTGTGTTCCCAGAACAGAGGAACACTGATCGGTCTCCTCCCCTTGTGCGTCCCCGCCCCCTACAGATAGAAGCATTCCCTTAGGAAACACATTTAACCCCTCCCCGCCCCCTAGTGGTTAACCCCTTCACTGCATGTCACATTTACACAGTAATCAATGCAATTTTATAGCATTGATCGCTGTATAAATGTGAATGGTCCCAAAAATGTGTCAAAAGTGTCCGATGTGTCCGCCATAATGTCGCAGTCACGAAAAAAAATCGCGATCGCCGCTATTATTAGTAAAAAAAAATAAATAAATATTTTTTTTTTAAAAATGCCATAAATCTATCCCGTATATTATAGACGCTATAACTTTTGCGCAAACCAATCAATATACGCTTATTGCGATTTTTTTTTACTAAAAATATGTAGAAGAATACATATAGGCCGAAACTGAGGAAAACATTTTTTTTTTTTTTTTTTAAATTGGGATATTTATTATAGCAAAAAGTAAAAAATATTGTGTTTTTTTCAAAATTGTCGCTCTTCTTTTGTTTATAGCGCAAAAAATAAAAACCGCAGAGGTGATCAAATACCACCAAAAGAAAGCTCTATTTGTGGGGAAAAAAGGACGTCAATTTTGTTTGGGTACAACGTTGCACGACCGCGCAATTGTCGTTTAAAATGCGACAGCGCTGAAAACTAAAAATTGGTCTGGGAAGGAAGGGGGTGAAAAGGCCCGGTATTGAACCGGTTAAATGTAACTGCCGACTCCCAAACTGTCATTTGAAGTAAAACACATAGCCAAGTATTATTCTCCATAATTTTTTTTATTATGCATTAAAAAAAAGAAAACAAATAAAATTAGACATGCTATCTGCCAATAGAACTTAACCAAAAAGTGCATTCTATGCATCCAAAAATATAGAAAATATACCAAATCAAATCATTATTATTCAACCAAATAAATAACGTCAAAGCAATAACTCCAAGGCCAATAATAAATAACACTTTATCTCCTCCGATTCCGCAACATGGCTGGTTGACGAACGGCCATTCAGAATCGAAATGAAAAGCTCAAAATGAAAAGCGTAAAATCTGCATTGGAATCTATGCATCCGGTGCCTTGCATGGAGATTAGGGGCTGGGCACATGGATTAGGGGTGTGGCGCCTTTGCGCCCCGTATGGACGGGCCGCCACTGCTCATATTTGTCCAAGCTGGACCAGTGTAACTATATAAAAATTTCCATATCTAAACTTCAGCTTTAAGAAAACTGCATACAGTGAGACATGATGCCAAACATACAGAAAAACAATTAATTAAGGTTTGGAAACACTTTAACATGAAAACACATATACCTAATAATATCCAATACTAGGTCCACTTTTATCATAGACTGGGTGCTTGAAGTGGGCACATTTGCTGGTATAGATTGAGCGCCAAAGGTGGATGCACCAACATCATACTCCAATCCTGCTCACCCAGCGTAACATTTTCTGGTTTCAATTTAAATCAAAATATATATATATTTTTTTATTTTTTTTATAAAATTCTATTTCGTGATACATTGTTGTGTCTACTTGTGTTCTAATTAATCCAAGCAGCCCAGTGATTAATCTCAGTCACAGCGTCTGTTTGTAATTATACGACTCTGTGTCTCTCTCTCTCTCTTTTGCGGCCACTTAGTGGTTTGTTAATAATTATCAGTAACTTCAAAGAGCGGCGCAATAAAAAATGCGACAGGTTGAAAAACAATATCTATTAAATGTATCTGTCATTATTCTTAACTGCGAAGTGTAATTTGCAGAAGAAAAGTTTCATATTTCCATCGCCTTTGAGCTTGTGTATTATACGCGTATTTTGTGGTTTTGTCCCCCGACCACCCCCCCCCCTCCGGGAAATCCCGCTGGTGTAAGATGAACATTTTTCACATTTCTAAGCTGTATAAAAATAAATATCAGCCTCGGTGTTGATTGCGTTTGTTATTATGATGAATCCTTATTTTGGGTGTTGGAGGTCACGTGACGCCCAGGGACAAGCCTAGAAAACCCCAACTTTGCTGTAAATACAGAACACAGTTTTGCAAGAAGGAATTTTGGCTTTGTAGTCTGTTTAGGCTTACTTAAAGGAGAACTCCAGACAAACCTCAAAATGATAACGCGGAAGTACGTGGATTTAAGCTGATTTACCTGGTTAAGAAATTGTAATTCTGTTCAAGTTCGAGACTTGCACATCCAGAGGAGGACTGGGCTGGGGAGCAGGGTGCCCCCACTTCCCTTGGGTCAATACAAACAATATATGTTAGACTGTTGGCTCTGAGTGGTGATTCTCCCACAATCAAGGACATCTGCTGGGTGGTATATAGCTACTTGCTATAGCGGTTAGCAGAGGTAAGTCTTCTAGCATGGATTTTCATATTCCCTGCACTTTCATATCCAAAAGGTCCAAAACATCACATCAAGGTGTCCGCAGAGCTTGCACTCTCATATCCAGAAGCCTCTAGAACTCAATCTCTCATGCCCAAGAGCCCCAACAGATCAATTTTCAAGAGCTCCCAAAGCCTGCACCCTGGAACCCATTCTGCCATGTCCAGGAACACGTAGAGTTCCTCTTTGAGGAGCCTCCAAACTCCACAATCAGGAACCTCCAGACTTACAATCCCACATCCAGGACCCCCTATAGCCCACTCACCTATGTCTAGAAGTCCCAAGAACTCCACTTCTGGAAGCCCCCAATACTCCACATTCAGAGACTTCTAGGCCTGCACTCTCACATCCTAGAGACCCATGACGAGCTACACTTCCAGGAGCCTCCAGAGCCTGCACTCTCTCATCCAGGAGCCCACCGAGCATTATGTCCACTTGTCTGAACTTATTATTTTCACTCTTATCTCTGATACTGGGGATTCCTCAACCCTGCAAGAGGGTGTTAGGCGTTTAAAGCTGAGCCTAGCCTCTTGAGTATTAGGCAGTGGGCCTATCAGTTATTTTCCTAGGGTTATGGAACATTTAAGGGTTGGTGGGAGGGATTAGGAGAGTCATTACAATAAGATTTCCTCAGAGCAGGTCCCCGTTATGATGGGTGTTATGGCTTAATGCACCAAAAGTGGTTGGAACATGTTATGGTCAAATTACTTTATAGGACCTTATGATTGAATGGGAACCTGTTTTAATACCTGTCCATTGGTGAGAACTTCTACCCATCAAAAAAAAGGGAAAAGAGTTAGGTTGGAAACTTGAACAAGCAACTTTGCTGGAAGACATCTGTAAGCTGTGACGTTTACTAAGAAGTTTCTTTTTTTAAAGATGTAAAAATGCATCCCAAAACCAAATGGACAGTCTATGTCAGTTTGGGGATGAGTGCAGAGTCTGTCCTTGCAGAGTATTTGGTGTGGTGCCCATCATATGACCTTCCATGGGAATATTAAGTGTTGAGTCTTTCATTTCTACCTGGGCTTTTGGTAGTGTGAAAGACTGTACTTTGGAAGCCCAGATAAGTGGGGGCATCACTAAGTCTCAGTTTTTGTATGGAGGAACCAAATGAAAGAACCTAAGGACTGCGGAGTTTGTCCTGGGGGAAGCTCAACCCTAGGGCCAGTACCTGTGTTCGTGTTTAAGAGGCAGTTGTAGCACTAGATCTTGGGCCGTCTAAATCTTGGCAGACCCCTGAGGCCAGATATGCAGTGTGATCATTCCAGCCTTAAAGGGAAGCTGGCCTTCTGCTCAGTTTGCAGTTGAATCACTGCTCTATTATTTAAGGCTTATTTCTAGTGAGGAATTCCTCTATGACCCATGAAAAGAGGTATGAGTTCCAGGGTATGAAAGTGTGGTTTCTGATGGTAGCCTTGATGTGCTATGACCACAGCAGCTCTGTCTTCACCGGTTCAATTAATTAGAAATCAGCCATACAAGATACAGTCCCTGCAGTGCCTCCAGGTACCCTCAGGGGCTCATGGGCAGTTATAGTAGTAGGTCTTGGGCTGCCTACATCTGGGCAGACACCTAAGGGGACAGATGTGGCATGATCATCCCAAACATGGGAGAAGCTGGCCTTTGACTCGGTTTGCACCTTGGCAGTTGTGAGAATGACACCCGAAACAGGCCAGGCGCTTTCTCCAGTATCCTGGCACGCTCATTTGTGCAGAGACGAACCAGTCCAGAACTGGAGCCAAACGCCCTATATAAGGAAGGGAGCAATACCAGAAGGTTGCTGGAGGATCATCAGCTTGCTCATGTTCCCTGCTCCCATGTATACTGTGTTTATACTGATTTCTTGAAATAAGTACCTGAAATATTTTTTTTGTTGCAGACTGAGCATGTCTCTGGACTTTCCCTCTGCTTGATCTTTAGTTATGTCCTCGGCTCATTTAAGGACTCTTGATCTACCATTTATGACCCTGGCTTGGCTCCTGACTATTCTTCTCTCCATCCTCTTGATCACTGTGTATGACCCTCGTTCTGGCTCCTGATCATGCTGTCATCTCTTATCTTACTGACCCTCAAATGTATGACCTTGGCCCAGATCTTGACCGCAACCACGCCTCTCCAGCTTCTGCCTACCAGTCTGATTCTGCACCACCTTCATACCGCCTACTGCTGAACCTTAACTGCTCCGCCACATGTGTACCTTGTGTTCCTGCTGATGTCCTTGCTTGCCTGCCTGAGAATTACCCAGTCAGACACTTTCTGTCACCAGCGAACAAGTCTATCAGCACCCGTGCTTCTTTGAGTCTTAAACTCCCTATCGTCACCTCCAGGGGTGCTTGGACCATAATCGCAAGGGAAGCCCTCTCATTACTTCAGCCTCCAACCAGGTAGCGCAAGCAGAGGGTGGAAGAACCCCCACAAAAGCCATAAAGTCTATATAGTAAAGGTGGTACAAAGTCCACTATAGTGATGGATGCTGCACTTCTTCTCAGGATATTAAAGCTTGACTGAGTACAGCCACTGTGTCTCCTGTGATAGAAGGTGGTTGGATGTGAATCAGAGCAGCTCCACTGGGCTGGCAGACAAGCAGGGAAATCTAAGGGAGAAACTTAACCAGGCTGAAACACAAACCAGTGATGGTGTGGACATGTGACGGACGTTGGGCGTGCTGACATCACAGAAGAGACGGTACCATGGTTCGGAGTGAATCAGCTCCTTTGTTTCCTTTTGTTTTTGTTTTTTCAATAATCACTCTTTCCTTTAAAGCTTCTATCCCAGTGAGGAAGTCCTCAATGACCCAAAAAGGGAGGTCTGAGTTCTAGGACATGGGATTGTTGGCTCTGATGGTAACTTTGATGAGCTATGTCCACAGGATCTCTTCACCGGTTCAATCAATTAGTAATCGGCAGTACAGTACAAGATGCAGCCCTTGAGGTGCCTCCAGGTACCCTTAGAGGCTCATGGGCAGTTGTAGCAGTAGGCCTTGGGCTGTCTAAAATTAGGCAAACCCCTGAATCCCAGCCATGAACAGGAGATGGCCTTCTACTTGATTGCACTAGGGTTGCCACCTCATCCCTTCAAATCTAAACACATTAATTACACAGATTCTGGGGCTAATTTAATGCAAATAAGGCGCTAAGCGAGTTTAATTGCCACCTTAATCAGCCACAGAACCTGTGTAATTATTATGCATTCAGTTTTAAAGGGATGAGGTGGCAACCCTAGTCTGCACCTTGCCAGTTCAATCACTGCCCTCTCATTTAAAGAGGAAGTAAACCCTGATGGGTTTTAATTCCTTTTTTTTCCCCTGTGAAGTAAAAGGATAATGGGCTAGTATGCATTGCATACTAGCCCATTATGTTGCACTTAATTGGAAAATGAAGCCCCCGAGGTCCCCGCTGGTGGCCGCGTCCATCTTCACCCTGCTTTCTTCAGGGGCTGTGGACTCCAGCTCTGTCACTGGCCAGAGTCGCGTGACATCACAGACGTGCGTGCAGGAGCCGACGGTCACGGCATTGGTATATGGTAAATACAGTATCTCACAAAAGTGAGTACACCCCTCACATCTTTAAATCTTTTCTTCTATCTTTTCATGTGACAACACTGAAGAAATGACACTTTGCTACAATGTAAAGTAGTGAGTGTACAGATTGTATAACAATGTAAATTTGCTGTCCCCTCAAAATAACTCAACACAGCCATTAATGTCTAAACCGCTGGCAACAAAAGTGAGTACACCCCTAAGTGAAAATCTCTAAATTGGGCCCATTAAGCCATTTTCCCTCCCCGGTGTCATGTGACTCGTTAGTGTTACAAGGCCTCACGTGTGAATGGGGAGCAGGTGTGTTACATTTGGTGTTATCGCTCTCACTCTCTCATACTGGTCACTGGAATTTCAACATGGCACCTCATGGCAAAGAACTCTCTGAGGATCTGAAAAAAAGAATTGTTGCTCTGCATAAAGATGGTCTAGGCTATAAGAAGATTGCCAAGACCCTGAAACTGAGCTGCAGCACTGTGGCCAAGACCACACAGCGGTTTGACAGGACAGGTTCCACTCAGAACAGGCCTCACCATGGTCAACCAAAGAAGTTGAGTGCACGTGCTCAGCGTCATATCCAGAGGTTGTCTTTGGGAAATAGACGTATGAGTGCTGCCAAGCATTGCTGCAGAGGTTGAAGGGGTGGGGGGTCAGCCTGTCAGTGCTCAGACCATACGCCACACACTGCATCAAATTGGTCTGCATGGATGTCGTCCCAGAAGGAAGCCTCTTCTAAAGATGATGCACAAGAAAGTCGCAAACAGTTTGCTAAAGACAAGCAGACTAAGGACATGGATTACTGGAACCATGTCCTGTGGTCTGATGAGACCAAGATAAACGTATTTGGTTCAGATGGTGTCAAGCGTGTGTGGCAGCAACCAGGCGAAGAGTACAAAGACAAGTGTGTCTTGTCTACAGTCAAGCATGGTGGTGGGAGTGTCATGGTCTGGGGCTGCATGAGTGCTGCCGACACTGGGGAGCTACAGATCATTGAGGGAATCATGAATGCCAACATGTACTGTGACCTACTGTAGCAGAGCTTGATCCCCTCCCTTCGGAGACTGGACCGCAGGGCAGTATTCCAACATGATAACGACCCCAAACACACCTCCAAGATGACCACTGCTTTGCCAAAGAAGCTGAGGGTAAAGGTGATGGGCTGGCCAAGCATGTCTCCAGACCTAAACCCTATTGAGCATCTGTGGGGCATCCTCAAGCAGAAGGTGGAGGAGCTCAAGGTCTCTAACATCCACCAGCTCTGTGATGTCATCATGGAGGAGGGGAAGAGGACTCCAGTGACAACCTGTGAAGCTCTGGTGACCTCCATGCCCAAGAGGGTTAAGGCAGTGCTGGAAAATAATGGTGGCCACACAAAATATTGACACTTTGGACCCAATTTGGACATTTTGTTGCCAGCGGTTTAGACATTAATGGCTGTGTGTTATTTTGAGGGGACAGCAAATTTACACAAGTTATACAAGTTGTTATACAAGCTGTACACTCACTACTTTACATTGTAGCAAAGTGTCATTTCTTCAGTGTTGTCACATGAAAAGAATAAAATATTTACAGAAATGTGAGGGGTGTACTAACTTTTGTGAGATACTGTATATGGTAAATATCTCCTAAGCAGTGCAGGTTTAGGAGATATTTCCAGCACTTACAGGTACACCTTATTATAGGCTTACTTGTTGGGAAAAGTGTCATGCCGCGTACACACGAGCCGACTTTACGGCAGACTTTGTCCTGCGGACTTTTCGACTGACTTTACGACGGACTTTCCAAATGAACGGACTTGCCTACACACGATCAACCAAAGTCCGACGGATTTGTTCGTGATGACATACAACCGGACTAAAACAAGGAAGTTCATAGCCAGTAGCCAATAGCTGCCCTAGCGTCGGTTTTTGTCCGTCGGACTAGCATACAGACGAGCGGACTTTTCGACTGGACTCGAGTCCGTCGAAAAGATTTGAAACATGTTTCATTTCTAGGTCCGTCAAACTTTTGGGGAAAAAAAGTCCGCTGGAGCCCACACACGATAGAATTGTCCGACGGACTCCGGTCCGCCGAACCAAGTATGCCGTAAAGTCCGGTCGTGTGTACGCGGCATAAGGGTTTACCAACACTTTAAAGCTTCCCTCAATTGGGACATCCTTCATGATCCAAGAAGGGAGGTCGGAGTTCCAGGACATGGACATGTGGGCTCTGATGGTTGCTCTAATGAGGTGTGTCCACAGGACTCCTTTACTGGTTTAATCAATTAATGATAAGCCATCCAAGATGCAGCCCCTGACGTTCCTCCAGGTACCCCCAGGGGCTCAAGGTATAGGAAACACAGATTTATGTCTGGTGTGTACTGTAAAGGGGAACATCATATAAATGTATAGCCATTGCTGACATTCGAGTGTTTTATCAGCACAGTTTTGATCAAAGAGGAGAGAATGGCCAACGCTGCAAATCTACGTCATCAGCCATAGAATCCATTCATAGTTCACTAACAAATAACAAAGAGCAGCTGCATTCTTGGCACATCTGATTAAACAGTTAATCCGCCATTGATACTCCATCTCAAACATTACTGTTTACTGTGAGGACAAGCAGCACCACACAATCAGCAATATCCCCAAACCAGCCCCGTCCCTTCAGAGACTAAACAACATCCACCAATGGTAAAGAGGTATTCCGAAATGTTAAGGAAAAACTCTGGATTTAAAGGAAAGTAGAATAAAATTGTCTATTACAAAATATAAATCAACATCTCATCTCTTTGCATCTCTACTAGTTAAAGTGGAATTAAACCCAAAAGCCAACAGTATGATTGTTATTATACAGGATTTATATAGCGCCAACAGTTTGCGCAGAGCTTTACAACATGAGGGCAGACAGTACAATTACAATACAATTCAATACAGGAGGAATTAGACATTTATTAGATTGCAGCTTACCAATTCTTAGATGTGATGGTTGCATTAGTCTTCTATTTTTTAGGCTTTCTTTCTTCTATTTTGTGGTTGTTTCTTTTTTGAGGGAAAGCGACAAACAATCCACCCACTGCGCACCCCCCATCATGCTGGAGGACACCGGAGCCACGGAAGGAAGGAGGAGAGAGGAGACGGAGAGGAGCCACAGCCCGCCACTGTCTACTGTGCTGGAGGACACCGGAGCTGCAGGAGGAGAGAGGAGACGGAGAGGAGCAACAGCCCACCACCCGCCATGCTGGAGGACAACAGAGCCATAGGTGGAGAGGAGCCGCAGGCCGCCACCGTCCGCTGTGCTGGAGGACACCGGGGCCACAGGAGGAGAGAGGTGGTGGAGAGGAGCCACAGCCCGCCACTGTCTGCTGTGCTGGAGGACACTAGAGCCACAGGAGGAGAGAGGTGGTGGAGAGGAGCCACAGCCCGCCACTGTCTGCTGTGCTGGAGGACACCGGAGCCGCAGGAGGAGAGAGGAGACGGAGATGAGCCACAGCCCGCCACCGTCTGCTGTGCTGGAGGACACCGGAGGCGCAGGAGGAGAGAGGAGACGGAGATGAGCCACAGGCCGCCACTGTCTGCTGTGCTGGAGGACACCAGAGGCGCAGGAGGAGAGAGGAGACGGAGATGAGCCACAGGCCGCCACCGTCTGCTGTGCTGGAGGACACCAGAGCCGCAGGAGGAGAGAGGAGACGGAGATGAGCCACAGCCTGCCACCGTCTGCTGTGCTGGAGGACACCAGAGCCGCAGGAGGAGAGAGGAGACGGAGATGAGCCACAGCCTGCCACCGTCTGCTGTGCTGGAGGACACTGGAGTCGCAGGAGGAGAAAGAGAGGAGCGGCAGCCTGCCACCATCTGTCGTACTGGAGGACACCCGACCCGCAGGAGGAGAGGAGGAGACGGAGAGGAGCCACAGGCCGCCACCGTCCGCTGTGCTGGAGGACACCGGGGCCACAGGAGGAGAGAGGTGGTGGAGAGGAGCCACAGCCCGCCATCGTCTGCTGTGCTGGAGGACACCAGAGCCACAGGAGGAGAGAGGAGACGGAGGGGAGCCACAGTCCGCCACCATCCGCTATGCTGGAGGACACCGGGGCCACAGGAGGAGAGAGGAGACGGAGGGGAGCCACAGTCCGCCACCATCCGCTATGCTGGAGGACACCGGGGCCACAGGAGGAGAGAGGTGGTGGAGAGGAGCCACAGCCCGCCACTGTCTGCTGTGCTGGAGGACACCGGAGGCGCAGGAGGAGAGAGGAGACGGAGATGAGCCACAGGCCACCACCGTCTGCTGTGCTGGAGGACACCGGAGGCGCAGGAGGAGAGAGGAGACGGAGATGAGCCACAGGCCGCCACCGTCTGCTGTGCTGGAGGACACCGGAGGCACAGGAGGAGAGAGGAGACGGAGATGTGCCACAGGCCGCCACCGTCTGCTGTGCTGGAGGACACCAGAGCCGCAGGAGGAGAGAGGAGACAGAGATGAGCCACAGGCCGCCACCGTCTGCTGTGCTGGAGGACACTGGAGTCGCAGGAGGAGAAAGAGAGGAGCGGCAGCCTGCCACCATCTGTCGTACTGGAGGACACCCGACCCGCAGGAGGAGAGGAGGAGACGGAGAGGAGCCGCAGGCCGCCACCGTCCGCTGTGCTGGAGGACACCGGGGCCACAGGAGGAGAGAGGTGGTGGAGAGGAGCCACAGCCCGCCATCGTCTGCTGTGCTGGAGGACACTGGAGCCACAGGTGGAGAGAGGAGACAGAGATGAGCCACAGCCTGCCACCGTCTGCTGTGCTGGAGGACACTGGAGTTGCAGGAGGAGAAAGAGAGGAGCGGCAGCCTGCCACCATCTGTCGTACTGGAGGACACCCGACCCGCAGGAGGAGAGGAGGAGACGGAGAGGAGCCGCAGGCCGCCACCGTCCGCTGTGCTGGAGGACACCGGACCCGCAGGAGGAGAGAGGAGACGGAGATGAGCCACAGCCCGCCACCGTCTGCTGTGCTGGAGGACACTGGAGTCGCAGGAGGAGAGGAGGAGATGGAGAGGAGCCACAGCCCACCACCATCCGGTGTGCTGGAAGACACCAAAGTCGCAAGAGGAGAGGCGGAGACGAAGAGGAGCAACAGTCCACCACCGGCCACCGGCCGCCATGCTGGAGGACAACGGAGCTGCAGGAGGAGAGGAGGAGACGGAGAGGACACCACAATCCACCACCTAGATGGGGCAAGTGGAGGGTCCGATCACGATCAGAACTAAACTAGTGTCCCCGGTAGTAGAGTGTCCCAAAAAAACACACTTTTGTTTTTACCAAAAACATGTAGCAGAATGCATTTTGGCCTCAATTTATGAAGAACATTGATTTCATTGAATATGTTTTATAACACAAAGTAGAAAATATTGTTTTTTTTTTTTCCCCCAAATTGTTGACGTTTTTTCGTTTATATAGTAAAAAATAAAACCCCCAGTGGCCATCAAATACCACCAAAAGAAAGCTTTATTTGTGTGAAAAAAAGATATAAAATGTATTTGGGTACAGCGTTGCATGACCGCGCAATCACCAGTTACACTATCGCAGTGCTGAATAGTAAAAATGCCCAGGCCATGAAGGGGGTAATGACCTCCCTGAGCTCAAGTGATTAAAGTGGTTCTAAAGACTGAAGGTTGTTCATCTTCATGCATTCTGTGTTGTAAAAAACCTTCTGTGTGCAGATTCTCATTTTAGCCGGAATCGTGCAGCTCTACCCTACAATGTATTATCTTGGTGTAGCGGTCATATATTTATTATACAATGTATCATTTATTGTTGTTGCCAGTTTTTTTTTATATAAAATGTTTATTGCATGTTGTCATTATGGACACAAACCTATGAATGGATTTTCCTAACCTGTTATGTAATCATTATTTAGCAATAAACGTTGTGTTTTTATATTGACTGCGTTTCTGTCGCCGCACATACCTCATATAGTGTCTCATTTTATTTATTTTTTGTTTCTGTTGCACAACTTAACTGAACCAGAACTTGCAGAATGTCTGGAGTCACGCAATGCGGACTTTGCTGCAATTGTGCAATAAACTTGTGAAGCTCAGCAAGTCATTTTCAAACCTGCAGCACATTTTTTTTTTTTTTTTGCTATCTGGGACAGAGCTGCATTCATCTGTGTCCGATTAGGTCCGCCTGGAATTCCACTTGTAGATTTGGAGTGCTCCTTTAAATGTTCTTTCCAGTTCCTGACATTCCACAGAGATGAGCCTGCGGTGGGAAAACATTTATGGAAAACCATTTTAAAATCTTATCAGAATCCGAATCTCCAGAGACGGCGGCACTGGAATTGTTACATGGGAAAAAAAAAGAGATTAATAATTCGGAGAACAAAGTGCTGCGTCCGATGCGTTCATCATGGGGACCGATTCCGTCATGAGTTCTGCTGATAGAACTGAACACATCGAGCTATAAAAACGATTGGCAGCAGAAAGACGTTTCAAGCCGTGCCAAAGTATCCCTTCTGACTGGATCTCACAAGACCGGGACAGTTATATAAGCGGATATCATGGGACGGAGCCGGGTACACTCTGCGGGGGGCTCTGAAATGAGATTTCATACTGGCGGCGGGGTTATACACTTTATATCTCCTAATAAAACGTGTCCTCACATTGTCTAAAAAGAACTAAAATTTTAATATTTAAAAGAAAAAAAAAATGTTTTTATTAATAGTTATCTTGAAACGCCGCCATCTGAAAGCCTAATGAAGGCTGAACAAAACAAAGGAAAAAAAACAAATGCAGATGTGACTTTGTTTTACACCCCAATATTGCTGCGCCGCAATACATATGGTGGCAACAGTAAAAGAGTTGGAGGCCGTTCCCACCATTGCATTAGAAAACATGAAAAAAAAAAAAAAAAAAAACAAGAGGAGAGCGCCTCTAATGCCGCGTACACACGGTCGGACTTTTCGTCTACAAAAGTCCGACAGCCTGTCCGACAGACTTCCGGCGGACTTTCAGCGGACTTGCAGCAGACTTTCTAACGAACGGACTTGCCTACACACGACCACACAAAAGTCAGACGGATTCGTACGTGATGACGTACACCGGACTAAAATAAGGAAGTTCATAGCCAGTAGCCAATAGCTGCCCTAGCATGGGTTTTTGTCCGTCGGACTAGCACACAGACGAGCGGATTTCGGGTCCGTCGTAGTTACGACGTAAAGATTTGAAGCATGTTTCAAATCTAAAGTCCGTCGGATTTGAGGCTGAAAAAGTCTGCTGAAAGTCCGGAGAAGCCCACACACGATCGGATTACCAGCCAGCTTTAGTCCGTCGGCGTCCGTTGGACTTTTGTAGACGAAAAGTCCGACCGTGTGTACGCGGCATAAGTGTAGTATATTAAAGTGGTAGTAAACTCTGCACTACCACTTGTACCTACTGGCAATCCTATAGTAAGGATTATCTGTAGGTACTGTGAATATCTCCTAAACCTGCACAGATATTCCGAGTGCATGAAGCCGATGACATCACCAGCGCATGTGCTCAGAAGGTCCGGCTTACAGTGGAATTTCGGGCAGACATAATCAGACACAGTAAATGTATTTTATTGGGATTTTATATGATAGACCAACACAAAGTGACACATAATTGTGAAGTGGAAAGAAAATGATAAATAGCTTTTAACATATTTTACAAATAAATATGTGAAAAGTGTGGGGTACATTTGTATGGCACCCCCCGGAGTCAATACTTTGTAGAACCGCCTTTCTCTGCGATTACAGCTGCAAGTCTTTTTGGGGATGTCTCTACCAGCTATGCACATCTAGAGAGGGACATTTTTGCCCATTCTTCTTCTTTGTAAAATATCTCAAGCTCTGTCAGATTGGATGGAGAGCGTCTGTGAACAGCAATTTTCAAGTCTTGCCACAGATTCTCAATGTGATTTAGGTCTGGACTTTGACTGGTCCATTCTAACACATGAATATGCTTTGATGTAAACCATTCCATTGTAGCTCTGGCTGTATGTTTCGGGTCGTTGTCCTGCTGGAAGGTGAACCTCCGCCCCAGTCTCAAGTCTTTGGCAGACTCTAATGCTGTGTACACACGAGCGGAATATCCGACAGAAAAAGTCCGACAGGAGCTTTTCATCGTCTATTCCGATCGTGTGTATGCCTCATCGGACTTTTTCTGTCGAAAGTTCAGATGGACTTAGAGAACATGTTCTATATTTTTCCGACGGAACAAATTACTGTCGGAAAAAAACGATCGTCTGTATGCTGTTCCGACGCACCAAAAACGACGCATGCTCTGAAGCAAGTACGAGACGGAAGCTATTGGCTACTGGCTATTGAACTTCAGTTTTCTAGTCCCGTCGTACGTGTTGTACGTCACCGCGTTCTGCACGGCCGGAATTTGGTGTGACCGTGTGTATGCAAGACAGCTTGAGCGGAATTCCGTTGGAACTCCGTCGTAAAAACCTTCATTCAGTTTATTCCGACGGCAAAGCCGGTCGTGTGTACAGGGCATTATGGGTTTTCTGCTAATGGGCCGTACACACAATAGGATTTTCCGACAACAAATGTTGGATGTGAGCTTGTCAGTTGTTAGTCCGACCGTGTGTATGCTCCATAGAACATTTGTTTTCGGAATTTCTGCCAACAAATGTTTGAGAGCAGGTTCTCAAATTTTCCGACAACAAGTCTTGTTGTCGGAAAATTCCGATCGTGTGTACACAATTCGGACGCAGCAAAATCCACGCATGCTCGGAATCAAGCAAAAGAGCCGCACTGGCTATTGAACTTCATTTTTCTCAGCTCGTCATACATGTTGTACGTCACCGCGTTCTTGATGTTCGGAATTTCCGACAACAGTTGTGTGACCGTGTGTATGCAAGACAAGTTTGAGCCAACATCCTTCATAAAAAAAATAAACGGTTTTGTTGCCGGAAAATCCTATTGTGTGTACATAGCATAAGATTGCCCTGTATTTGGCTCCATCCATCTTCCCATCAACTCTGACCAGCTTCCCTGTCCCTGCTGAAGAAAAGCATCCCCACAGCAGGATGCTGCCACCACCATGTTTCACGGTGGGGATGGTGTGTTCAGGGTGATGTGCAGTGTTAGTTTTCCGCCACACAGTTTTGCTTTTTAGGCCAAAAAGTTCAATTTTGGTCTCATCTGACCAGAGCACCTTCTTCCACATGTTTGCTGTGTCCCCCACATGGCTTCTCACAAACTGCAAACAGGACTTCTTATGGTTTTCTTCCAGCAATGACTTTCTTCTTGCCAGGGATGGCCCAAGACATTGTGCTGCCTGGATCCAAGAATTAAATGCTGCCCCCCCCCCCTCAAAAAAAAAATCACACCCACCAAAAGGCCCCCACATCCATTATTTTATATCATGATAATTAAAAGGAAATTAAATTTATCAGGAAGTCAGATTTGCATGGAACAGCACCTTGTCTATATGCAAAATTTTATGACATACCATTATGTTCAATATTAGTATATGGACAGGCTAAGGCAGTATAGGGGAAGGCTAGGGTAGGATAGGGGCAGGCGAAGTGGCCCGGGGGGCAGTTGTCATCATGACACACAAAACTGCTGGAAAAGAAATCTGGGTTGTCAATTTGCTGGGTAAATAGAAGAGAAGGAGAGGCAGCCATGGTCAATTTGCTGCCCCTCTCACAGTGCTGCCTGGGTCCAATGGACCCACTAGGACCCATGGTAGGACCGGCTCTGCTTCCTACCACTCTTCTATAAAGGTCAGATTTGTGGAGAACACGACTAATAGTTGTCCTGTGGACAGATTCTCCCACCTGAGCTGTGGATCTCTGCAGCTCCTCCAGAGTTACCATGGACCTCTTGGCTGCTTCTCTGATGAATGTTCTCCTTGCCCGGCTGGTCAGTTTAGGTGGACGGCCATGTCTTGGTAGGTTTGCAGTTGTGCCATTCCCCTTCTATTTTCGGATGATGGATTGAACAGTGCTCCGTGAGATGTTCAAAGCTTGGGAGATTTTTTTATAACCTAACCCTACTTTATACTTCTCCACAACTTTATCCCTGACCTGGCTGGTGTGTTCCTTGGCCTTCATGATGCTGTTTGTTCACTAAGGTTCTCTAACAAACCCCTGAGGGCTTCACAGAACAGCTGCATTTATACTGAGATTAAATTACACACAGGTGGACTCTGTGTAATTTACTAATTAGGTGACTTCTGAAGGCAATTGGCTCCACTAGATCTTAGGGGTATCAGAGAAAAGGGGGCTGAATACAAATGCACGCCACACTTTTCACATATTTATTTGTATAAGAATCTTGAAAAACATTTATCATTTTCCTTCCACTTCACAATTATGTGCCACTTTGTGCCGTTCTATAACATAAAATCCCAAAAAAATACATTTTTGGTTTTGGTTGTAACATGACAAAATGTGGAAAATTTCAAGGGGTGTGAATACTTTTTCAAAGGCATAGTCCACCAACTCTGGTATATATACTGTATCTGAAAATTAATTAATCCTGACAGCTGATCTAATTTCTTCAGGCAGTAAATTGCCAGGACAAAACAATTTACCCCTCAAATGACCCCTTGTTGGAAATTAGGCAGTCCAAGGTATTTGGTAAGAGGCATGGCGAGTGTTTTGAAGTTTTATTTTTTGTCATAATTTTTAGGGAAAAAGAATAAATAAAAAAAACATTATTTTAAAAAAATGTTTTTTACATACTGTCACCAGTCCACACTGACTGGTGACAGTATGCAAAAAAGAAAAAAGAAAAAGATTTTCAATTTTTTCTTACATACTGTGACCAGAGCAGTACAGTGTCATATACTAACACAGTACTACTGTCAGAAACCATGAAATCAGACCAAGACAGAAGTACACTTAAATCACACTTGTTTAATAATAAAAGTATAAAAAGCCACAAACTCAGGGTAACTCAAGACAACAGGTTTTTGCGCCTCTCATAGAGGCTTTGCCCAGGCCAAGGCTCTCTCAGAAAGCAAAGATATCATGAAACCTACTTTTCTTCTGTCCGTGGGAAACGCCTGGGGCAGCATCTCAAAGCATATCTCAACCTGGTTGAGAAACCCTCTTCATTGGACTGGATCGCCCCCAAATCGGGGGAAGCGGAGCGGAACCAGACATACATCTTATAGAGGTAATACTCGAGGCGGGTGCCTGCACAGAGACTGGAGCAGCAGCAGGGACGGCCTGCAACATAGCTTGTACCGGGGCGGCCACAGTGGGAGATTCCAGGTGAGCTGTTCGACTCAGGAGCGTTTGTAATGCCATGGCGAACTGATCCATGCGGTGATCCAGTTCATCCAATCTGGAAAAAATATTACCAACAAGTGGATTGACTGCATCTTCTGAATTCATGGCCTTCGCCTACTGTCAGAGACCATGAAATCAGGCCGAGACAGAAGTACAGTTAAATCACACTTGTTTATTAATAAAAGTAAAAAGAACAAACGTAGTCAAAACATAGCCAAAGTTCAGTAACCGGAACGGATAGTCAGCCAAGCCAGAAGTCAGGGATCAATGTAGTGGAACAGCAAGCAGGATCTGGAGCCAGAAGGGATGTCAGCAAAGCAAGTCTTTAAACAGGAACGCAGGCGATAGGCTCTGTGATGTTGACCAAGGCGAAGGCCGAGATCCTCTGGACTGGACGGCTTAAGTAGGCAGGACTGACGAGCAGGATATCATCAACAGTAGACATGTGCAGGATGAAAAAATTCGTTTAGTTTAGTTTCGTTTCAATTCGTTATTTAACTAAATTTGTTTAGTTAAATTTGTTGCATTCGTTACATTCGTTTTTGGGATTCGTTTCGTTTCGTATTCGAAAACATTCGACCGCATTCGAAAAAATTCGACCGTATTTGAAAAAAACGATCAAATTCAAAAAAATTCTACCACATTCGAAAAAAGCTGTCAAATTCGAAAAAATTCTACCACATTCGAAAAAAACATTTACTGAATTTGAAAAAGTAAACTACATATAACCATTTTGCGAAATTTGAAATTCGTATAGAATGAAATCGAATTCCAATAGAAAAGATTAGGATAGAATAGAAAATATAAAAGAATAGCATAGAAAAACAATAGAACAGAATAGAAAAAAAATAATATATTCTATTCTAATCTTTTCTATTCAAATTCGAATTCATTCTGTACCAAATTCCAATTTCGGAAGATGGTTTTATATATATATATATATATTATATTTTTTTCTATTCTGTTCCATTGTTTTTCTATGCTATTCTTTTCTATTCTATTCTAAACTTTTCTATTTGAATTTGAATTAATTCTATGCGAAATTCGAATTTCGGAAGATGGCTTCTAAAATTAGAATTTCGTATAGAATGAATTTGAATTTGAATAGAAAAGATTAGAATAGAAAATAATAGAAATAGAATAGACTAGAAAAACAATAGAACAGAAGAGAATAAAATATAATATATATATTATATTTTTTTCTATTCTGTTTCATTGTTTTTCTATGCTATTCTTTTTTATTCTATTCTAAACTTTTCTATTCGAATTTGAATTCATTCTATGCGAAATTCGAAATTCGATGGCTTCTAAAATTCGAATTTCATATAGAATGAATTTGAATTTGAATAGAAAATAATAGAAAAGAATAGACTAGAAAAACAATAGAACAGAACAGAATAAAATATAATATATATATTATATCTTACTCTATTCTGTTCTATTGTTTTTCTAGTCTATTCTTTCTACTCTATTCTAATCTTTTCTATTCAAATTCAAATTCATTTTATACGAAATTCGAATTTCGGAAGATGGATATATATATATATATATATATATATATATATATATATATTCTATTCTGTTCTATTGTTTTTCTATTATTTTCTATTATATTCTAATCTTTTCTATTTGAATTCAAATTCATTCTATACGAAATTCAAATTTCGGAAAATGATTACCGTATTTATCGGCGTATAACACGCACTTTTTTCCCCTTAAAATCAGGGGAAAGTCGCAGGTGCGTGTTATACGCCGATCCCCTGCGATCCCGAGCTGTCACAGTTTTAAAATCGCCGACCGCGATTTGAAAATGGCGCCGCCGGCGCCGAAATACACAGAGCCGGTCCTCGGCTCTTTCCGGCGGCTCTCGTTTACTTTCGGCTCCACTCGTAGTCCCGAGCGGAGCTATCCGAACCTACTCGGCTAGGTTCGGATAGCTCCGCTCGGGACTACGAGTGGAGCCAAAAGTGAACGAGAGCCGCCGGAAAGAGCCGAGGACCGGCTCGGTGTATTTCGGCGCCGGCGGCGCCATTTTCAAATCGCGGTCGGCGATTTTAAAGCTCAGGACAGGGGATCGAAGGCTGCACTGGGAAAGGCTGCACTGGGAAAGGCTGCACTGGGGAAGGCTGCACTGGGAAAGGCTGCACTGACATGGCTGTACTAACAAGGCTGCACTGGGGAAGGCTGCACTGACATGGCTGCACTGAGAAGGCTGCAATGATGGGCATTTAAATGTAAGTTTTTTTTCCTTCAACTTCCCTCCTAAAAGTTTTTTTTTCCTTAAAATTCCCTCCTAAATTGGGGTGCGTGTTATACGCCGGTGCGTGTTATACGCCGATAAATACGGTATATAGAAATA
This sequence comes from Aquarana catesbeiana, assembly GCF_042186555.1. Lineage (NCBI taxonomy): Eukaryota > Metazoa > Chordata > Amphibia > Anura > Ranidae > Aquarana > Aquarana catesbeiana. The sequence continues at coordinate 335,087,670 of NC_133330.1, read as the reverse complement.
GAATGAAATCAAATTCTAATAGAATATTTTATATTTTTTTCTATTCTGTTCTATTGTTTTTCTATGCTATTCTTTTATATTATTTTCTATTCTATTCTAATCTTTTCTATTTTAATTCATTCTGTACCATAATTCCAATTTCGGAAGATGGTTTTATATATAGATAGATAGATAGATAGATAGATAGATAGATAGATAGATAGATAGATAGATAGATAGATAGATATATAATTTTTTTCTATTGTTTTTCTGTTCTAGTCTTTTCTATTAGAATTCGATTTCATTCTATTTCATTCTGTTTCTGTATAACCATTTTCCAAAATTCAAATTTTGTATAGAATGAATTCGCATTCAAATAGAAAAGATTAGAATAAAATAGAAAAGAATAGAAAAGAATAGAAAAACAATAGACCAGCATAGAAAAAAATAAAATAAAATAAAATAAATATATATATATATATATATTTAACCATCTTCGAAATTTGAATTTCTTATAAAATGAATTTGAATAGAAAATATTAGAATAGAGTAGAAAAGAAAAGACTAGAAAAACAATAGAACAGAATAGAATAAAATATATATATATTATATTTTATTCTGTCCTGTTCTATTGTTTGTCTAGTCTATTATTCTCTATCCACTTAAGGACCGCCTAACGCCGATTTACGTCGGCAAGGCGGCACGGGCAGGCAAAATCACGTACATGTACGTGATTTGCCTCTCGCGGGTGGGGGGTCCGATCGGACCCCCCCCCGGTGCCCGAAGCGGTCCCGTTCTGTTCCCCGGCGATCCGAGATGAGGGGGAGGCCATCCGTTCGTGGCCCCCCCCTCGCGATCGCCGCCGGCCAATGGGAACACTCCTTTGCTGCTGTATGCTAAACAGCAGCAAAGGAAATGATGTCATCTCCCCTCGGCTCGGTAGTTTCCGTTCCAGCGCCGAGGGGAGAAGACATCAATGTGAGTGCACAACACACTACACACACAGTAGAACATGCCAGGCATACAAAACACCCCGATCCCCCCCCGATCGCCCCCCGATCCCCCCCCAATCACCCCCCCCCCCCCTGTCACAAACTGACACCAGCAGGTTTTTTTTTTTTTTTTCTGATTACTGCATAGTGTCAGTTTGTGACAGTTACAGTGTTGGGACAGTGAGTATTACCCCCCTTTAGGTCTAGGGTACCCCCCTAACCCCCCCTAATAAAGTTTTAACCCCTTGATCACCCCCTGTCACCAGTGTTGCTAAGCGATCATTTTTCTGATCGCTGTATTAGTGTCGCTGGTGACGCTAGTTAGTGAGGTAAATATTTAGGTTCGCCGTCAGCGTTTTATAGTGACAGGGACCCCCATATACTACCTAATAAATGTTTTAACCCCTTGATTGCCCCCTAGTTAACCCTTTCACCACTGATCACCGTATAACCGTTACGGGTGACGCTGGTTAGTTCGTTTATTTTTTATAGTGTCAGGGCACCCGCCGTTTATTACCTAATAAAGGTTTAGCCCCCTGATCGCCCGGCGGTGATATGCGTCGCCCCAGGCAGCGTCAGATTAGCGCCAGTACCGCTAACACCCACACACGCAGCATGCGCCTCCCTTAGTGGTATAGTATCTGATCGGATCAATATCTGATCTGATCAGATCTATACTAGCGTCCCCAGCAGTTTAGGGTTCCCAAAAACACAGTGTTAGCGGGATCAGCCCAGATACCCGCTAGCACCTGCGTTTTGCCCCTCCGCCCAGCCCACCCAAGTGCAGTATCGATCGATCACTGTCACTTACAAAACACTAAACGCATAACTGCAGCGTTCGCAGAGTCAGGCCTGATCCCTGCGATCGCTAACAGTTTTTTTGGTAGCATTTTGGTGAACTGGCAAGCAAGCACCAGGCAGCGTCAGGTTAGCGCCAGTACCGCTAACACCCACGCACGCACCGTACACCTCCCTTAGTGGTATAGTATCTGATCGGATCAATATCTGATCCGATCAGATCTATACTAGCGTCCCCAGCAGTTTAGGGTTCCCAAAAACGCAGTGTTAGCGGGATCAGCCCAGATACCTGCTAGCACCTGCGTTGTGCCCCTCCGCCCGGCCCAGCCCAGCCCACCCAAGTGCAGTATCGATCGATCACTGACACTTACAAGGCACTAAACGCATAACTGCAGCGTTCGCAGAGTCAGGCCTGATCCCTGCGATCGCTAACAGTTTTTTTGGTAGCATTTTGGTGAACTAGCAAGCACCGGCCCCAGGCAGCGTCAGGTTAGCGCCAGTACCACTAACACCCACGCACGCAGCATACGCCTCCTTTAGTGGTATAGTATCTGAACGGATCAATATCTGATCCGATCAGATCTATACTAGCGTCCCCAGCAGTTTAGGGTTCCCAAAAACGCAGTGTTAGCGGGATCAACCCAGATACCTGCTAGCACCTGCGTTTTGCCCCTCCGCCCGGCCCAGTCCAGCCCACCCAAGTGCAGTATCGATCGATCACTGTCACTTACAAAACACTAAACGCATAACTGCAGCGTTCGCAGAGTCAGGCCTGATCCCTGCGATCGCTAACAGTTTTTTTGGAAGCTTTTTATTGAACTGGCAAGCACCAGCGGCCTAGTACACCCCGGTCGTAGTCAAACCAGCACTGCAGTAACACTTGGTGACGTGGCGAGTCCCATAAGTGCAGTTCAAGCTGGTGAGGTGACAAGCACAAGTAGTGTCCCGCTGCCACCAAGAAGACAAACACAGGCCCGTCGTGCCCATAGTGCCCTTCCTGCTGCATTCGCCAATCCTAATTGGGAACCCACCACTTCTGCAGCGCCCGTACTTCCCCCATTCACATCCCCAACCAAATGCAGTCGGCTGCATGAGAGGCATTTTTATGTGCTCCCGAGTACCCCTACCCAACGAACCCCCCCCAAAAAGATGTTGTGTCTGCAGCAAACGCGGATATAGGCGTGACACCCGCTATTATTGTCCCTCCTGTCCTGACAATCCTGGTCTTTGCATTGGTGAATGTTTTGAACGCTACCATACACTAGTTGAGTATTAGCGTAGGGTACAGCATTGCACAGACTAGGCACACTTTCACAGGGTCTCCCAAGATGCCATCGCATTTTGAGAGACCCGAACCTGGAACCGGTTACCGTTATAAAAGTTAGTTACAAAAAAAGTGTAAAAAAAAAAAAATATATATATAAAATAAAAAAAAATAGTTGTCGTTTTATTGTTCTCTCTCTCTATTCTCTCTCTCTATTGTTCTGCTCTTTTTTTACTGTATTCTATTCTGCAGTGTTTTATTGTTATTGTTATTGTTATTGTTATTATGTTTTATCATGTTTGTTTTTCAGGTATGTAATTATTTATACTTTATTGTTTACTGTGCTTTATTGTTAACCATTTTTTTGTCTTCAGGTACGCCATTCACAACTTTGAGTGGTTATACCAGAATGATGCCTGCAGGTTTAGGTATCATCTTGGTATCATTCTTTTCAGCCAGCGGTCGGCTTTCATGTAAAAGCAATCCTAGCGGCTAATTAGCCTCTAGACTGCCTTTACAAGCCGTGGGAGGGAATGCCCCCCCCCCCACCGTCTTCCGTGTTTTTCTCTGGCTCTCCTGTCTCAACAGGGAACCTGAGAATGCAGCCGGTGATTCAGCCAGCTGACCATAGAGCTGATCAGAGACAAGAGTGGCTCCAAACATCTCTATGGCCTAAGAAACCGGAAGCTACGAGCATTTTATGACTTAGATTTCGCCGGATGTAAATAGCGCCATTGGGAAATTGGGGAAGCATTTTATCACACCGATCTTGGTGTGGTCAGATGCTTTGAGGGCAGAGGAGAGATCTAGGGTCTAATAGACCCCAATTTTTTCAAAAAAGAGTACCTGTCACTACCTATTGCTATCATAGGGGATATTTACATTCCCCGAGATAACAATAAAAATGATTTAAAAAAAAAAAAATGAAAGGAACAGTTTAAAAATAAGATAAAAAAGCAAAAAAATAATAAAGAAAAAAAAAAAAAAAAAAAAAAGCACCCCTGTCGCCCCCTGCTCTTGCGCTAAGGCGAACGCAAGCGGCGGTCTGTCGTCAAACGTAAACAGCAATTGCACCATGCATGTGAGGTATCGCCGCGAAGGTCAGATCGAGGGCAGTAATTTTTGCAGTAGACCTCCTCTGTAGATCTAAAGTGGTAACCTGTAAAGGCTTTTAAAGGCTTTTAAAAATGTATTTATTTTGTTGCCACTGCACGTTTGTGCGCAATTGTAAAGCATGTCATGTTTGGTATCCATGTACTCGGTCTAAGATCATCTTTTTTATTTCATCAAACATTTGGGCAATATAGTGTGTTTTAGTGCATTAAAATTTAAAAAAGTGTGTTTTTTCCCCAAAAAATGCGTTTGAAAAATCGCTGCGCAAATACTGTGTGAAAAAAAAAAATGAAACACCCACCATTTTAATCTGTAGGGCATTTGCTTTAAAAAAATATATAATGTTTGGGGGTTCAAAGTAATTTTCTTGCAAAAAAAAAAAAACTTTTTCATGTAAAAAATAAGTGTCAGAAAGGGCTTTGTCTTCAAGTGGTTAGAAGAGTGGGTGATGTGTGACATAAGCTTCTAAATGTTGTGCATAAAATGCCAGGACAGTTCAAAACCCCCCCAAATGACCCCATTTTGGAAAGTAGACACCCCAAGCTATTTGCTGAGAGGCATGTCGAGTCCATGGAATATTTTATATTGCGACACAAGTTGCGGGAAAGAGACAAATTTTTTTTTTTTTTTTTTTGCACAAAGTTGTCACTAAATGATATATTGCTCAAACATGCCATGGGAATATGTGAAATTACACCCCAAAATACATTCTGCTGCTTCTCCTGAGTACGGGGATACCATATGTGTGAGACTTTTTGGGAGCCTAGCCGTGTACGGGACCCCGAAAACCAAGCACCGCCTTCAGGCTTTCTAAGGGGCGTGAATTTTTGATTTCACTCTTCACTGCCTATCACAGTTTCGGAGGCCATGGAATGCCCAGGTGGCACAAAACCCCCCCAAATGACCCCATTTTGGAAAGTAGACACCCCAAGCTATTTGCTGAGAGGTATAGTGAGTATTTTGCAGACCTCACTTTTTGTCACAAAGTTTTGAAATTTGAAAAAAGAAAAAAAAAAAAAGTTTTTTCTTGTCTTTCTTCATTTTCAAAAACAAATGAGAGCTGCAAAATACTCACCATGCCTCTCAGCAAATAGCTTGGGGTGTCTACTTTCCAAAATGGGGTCATTTGGGGGGGTTTTGTGCCACCTGGGCATTCCATGGCCTCCGAAACGGTGTTAGGCAGTGAAGAGTAAAATCAAAAATTCACGCCCTTAAAAACGCTGAAGGCGGTGATTGGTTTTCGGGGCCCCGTACGCGGCTAGGCTCCCAAAAAGTCCCACACATGTGGTATCCCTATACTCAGGAGAAGCAGCTAAATGTATTTTGGGGTGCAATTCCACATAGGCCCATGGCCTGTGTGAGCAATATATCATTTAGTGACAACTTTGTGCAAAAAAAAAAAAAAAAAAAAAAAAAAGTGTCACTTTCCCGCAACTTGTGTCAAAATATAAAATATTCCATGGACTCAATATGCCTCTCAGCAAATAGCTTGGGGTGTCTACTTTCCAAAATGGGGTCATTTGGGGGGGGGTTGTGCCACCTGGGCATTCCATGGCCTCCGAAACTGTGATAGGCAGTGAAGAGTGAAATCAAAAAGTTACACCCTTAGAAATCCTGAAGGCGGTGATTGGATTTCGGGGTCCCATACGCGGCTAGGCTCCCAAAAAGTCCCACACATGTGGTATCCCCGTACTCAGGAGAAGTAGCTGAATATATTTTGGGGTGCAATTCCACATAGGCCCATGGCCTGTGTGAGCAATATATCATTTAGTGACAACTTTTTGTAAATATTTTTTTTTTTTTTGTCATTATTCAATCACTTGGGACAAAAAAAATAAATATTCAATGGGTTCAACATGCCTATCAGCAATTTCCTTGGGGTGTCTACTTTCCAAAATGGGGTCATTTGGGGGGGTTTTGTACTGCCCTGCCATTTTAGCACCTCAAGAAATGACATAGGCAGTCATAAACTAAAAGCTGTGTAAATTCCAGAAAATGTACCCTAGTTTGTAGACGCTATAACTTTTGCGCAAACCAATAAATATACGCTTATTGACATTTTTTTTACCAAAGACATGTGGCCGAATACATTTTGGCCTAAATGTATGACTAAAATTGAGTTTATTGGATTTTTTTTATAACAAAAAGTAGAAAATATCATTTTTTTTCAAAATTTTCGGTCTTTTTCCGTTTATAGCGCAAAAAATAAAAACTGCAGAAGTGATCAAATACCATCAAAAGAAAGCTCTATTTGTGGGAAGAAAAGGACGCAAATTTCGTTTGGGTACAGCATTGCATAACCGCGCAATTAGCAGTTAAAGCGACGCAGTGCCAAATTGGAAAAAGACCTCTGGTCCTTAGGCAGCATAATGGTCCGGGGCTCAAGTGGCTATTCTAATCTTTTCTATTCAAATTTGAATTCATTCTATACGAAATTCCACTTTCAGAAGCCATCTTCCGAAATTCGAATTTGGTATAGAATGAATTCAAATTCGAATAGAAAAGATTATAATAGAATAGAAAATATATATATTCTATTATAAAATATATATATTCGATTATAATAGAATAGAAAATATATATATTCTATTTTTTTCTATTCTGTTCTATTGTTTTTCTAGTCTATTCTTTTCTATTATTTTCTGTTCTAATCTTTTCTATTCAAATTCAAATTTACTCTATACGAAATTCAAACTTCAGAAGCCATGTTCCGAAATTCGAATTTCGTATAGAATTTCGTATAGAATTAATTTGAATTTGAATTTAAAAGATTATTATAGAAAATAATAGAAAAGAAAAGCATAAATAAACAATAGAAGAGAGTAATAAAAAAAATTATTGATATACTGTATATATATATATATATATATATATATATATATATATATATATTTTCTATTGCTTTATTATTTTATATTCTATCTTATTGTTTTTTTTAGAAAAACGTTTTCTATTTTTTTTTTAATTTGATTCGAATTTGTCTTCAAATTTGATTCGAATATGTTTTCGAATTCATTCGTTTTTTCTCGGATTCGTTTAAATTCTATACTTTTGTAATTCGGAAATTCGGATGCATCCGAATTTCCGAATAATGAAAAATTCGTCCGAATTTCAATTCGGAACGAAACTAAATGCACATGTCTAATCAACAGCTGAATAACTGTGGAGAGATAGGAGCTGGCAATTAGCCGACAGGTGAGCGGCCAGCTCAGAGAAGGAAGGGCTGAGCCCAGCCCTGACAACTACTCTGGAAATGTGTTCAGGATTTTTTTTTCTACACACTATGATTGCTTATAATAGTGATAATCATTGTTATAAGCAACCATTTTTTCTGAATGAAATCCATTTATACTATTGTAAATAGCTGTGACTGGCTCTGTCTGTATTATGTGATCACTGTGACTAATCACAGAGATCAACACAATAGTACACAATGAATGCCATGAACGGAAGCCATCCATTGTGTACAATTGTCATGTGATCTGCCGTGATTGGTCACAGCGATTACATGGTATCGGCAGTGGCCCGGTACACTGATCTGTCATCCAATGTGTCCAGGGGACACAGCGGTTGATGGATCGCACTGCAGCATGGCCTATGGGGTGCACATGAGGAGCGATCCTGGAAGGATGTCATATGACGTCAACCCAGGATAACAGTGCTCACGCTGAGTGGGAAGAGGCTAAGCTTGCTCTTCCTGTTTGCAAGATTATTGTGTTCTCTATCCAATATCTTGCTCTTGTCACTCATGCTGCAGTCCATATTTTCCTTATTGACCTTTGGTTTGTTCCTTGATTATGCTTCCACTTGATTCCAACCTGTAATCACTTTTTACTTTTTTTGGCTTGTTTACTGACTACGCTTCTGCTTGATCCCTTTCTGCTATATCTGCTGAAGAACCCCGGCTTGCTCACCTCCTAGTGAGGCGATCTTGAGGACCACAATCTGGTACTAACACGCAGCAAAACCCATCTCCACCATCAGGAGCTCTGGTGAACTTTGGTTTGTTCCTTGACTATGCTTCCACTTGATTCCAACCTGTAATCACTTGTTACCGAACTTTGGCTTGCTTACTGATAACGTGTCATGGATCTGCCACCTAAGGGTTAACTTAGTCCAGGCTGATTTCAGTGATTGGCAACAGGCTGCCTTATTTAAACACCTCAGCAGCTCTGTGTCCTTGCTGTTTGATCTGCAGCTCTGTGTATGTGTTTCCTGAAGATCTGATATCTGCTCCTGTTTGACCCGGCTTGTTTTGAGACTGTTCCTGTTATCCGCCTGCACCTGACCCTTGGCTTGTTTGACGATTCCTTCTGCCTGCTCCTCTTGTACCTTTGTTGCCAGCCTGATTATCGACCCGGCCTGCCTGACGTTCCAAGACTCTCCTCCAGTCTGCTATACTTACCTACTGCAGCCATCCAGCTTCAGTCCCAGTCTGCTTACCTGATCCATCCAGTCTGCTCACCTGTCTGCTGATCCATCCAGTCTGCTCACCTTCCTGCTGATCCATCCAGTCTGCTCACCTTCCTGCTGATCCATCCAGTCTGCTCACCTGTCTGCTGATCCATCCAGTCTGCTCACCTTCCTGCTGATCCATCCAGTCTGCTCACCTGTCTGCTGATCCATCCAGTCTGCTTACCTGCCTGCTGATCCATCCAGTCTGCTCACCTTCCTGCTGATCCATCCAGTCTGCTTACCTGCCTGCTGATCCATCCAGTCTGCTCACCTGCCTGCTGATCCATCCAGTCTGCTCACCTGTCTGCTGATCCATCCAGTCTGCTCACCTGTCTGCTGATCCATCCAGTCTGCTCACCTTCCTGCTGATCCATCCAGTCTGCTCACCTTCCTGCTGATCCATCCAGTCTGCTCACCTTCCTGCTGATCCATCCAGTCTGCTCACCTTCCTGCTGATCCATCCAGTCTGCTCACCTTCCTGCTGATCCATCCAGTCTGCTCACCTTCCTGCGGATCCATCCAGTCTGCTCACCTGTCTGCTGATCCATCCAGTCTGCTCACCTGCCTGCTGATCCATCCAGTCTGCTCACCTTCCTGCTGATCTATCCAGTCTGCTCACCTTCCTGCTGATCCATTCAGTCTGCTCACCTGCCTGCTGATCCATCCAGTCTGCTCACCTGCCTGCTGATCCATCCAGTCTGCTCACCTGTCTGCTGATCCATCCAGTCTGCTCACCTGTCTGCTGATCCATCCAGTCTGCTCACCTGTCTGCTGATCCATCCAGTCTGCTCACCTGTCTGCTGATCCATCCAGTCTGCTCACCTTCCTGCTGATCCATCCAGTCTGCTCACCTTCCTGCTGATCCATCCAGTCTGCTCACCTTCCTGCTGATCCATCCAGTCTGCTTACCTGCCTGCTGATCCATCCAGTCTGCTTACCTGCCTGCTCATCCATCCAGTCTGCTCACCTGCCTGCTGATCCATCCAGTCTGCTCACCTTCCTGCTGATCCATCCAGTCTGCTCACCTGCCTGCTGATCCATCCAGTCTGCTCACCTTCCTGCTGATCCATCCAGTCTGCTCACCTGCCTGCTGATCCATCCAGTCTGCTCACCTTCCTGCTGATCCATCCAGTCTGCTCACCTGCCTGCTGATCCATCCAGTCTGCTCACCTTCCTGCTGATCCATCCAGTCTGCTCACCTGTCTGCTGATCCATCCAGCCTGCTGGTCCTGTCTGCTGTGCCGGCCATCTGACCCATCTGCTGTTGATCCTGCCAGGCACTCATACCATTCTGCACTCCATGCCACCTGTCTGCTCTACCAGGGGCCGCGAGTCAGATACGTAAGGGAGGCCTTCCTCTGCACTATTGGCTCATCAGTCAGGTCCGTGAGAACTTGACATTACGCTTCTGCTTGATCCCTTTGAGCGGAATTCCGTCGGAAAAACCATCCAAGTTTTTTCAGACGGAATTTCTGATCGTGTGTATGGGGCATTAGACTCCGCACCTCGGGTGAGCCTTTGTCATCCACCAGGGTAACCTGCTTATATACCTATCCTGCTGGTCAGTCGGAGCCTCTCTACTGTTATAGCTACTGATCTCAAAGCCTGACCCCTGACCATGACACTTTCTGAAGAATATGCTTGGAAGCACCATTTTATTAGATGGGCACCTCTGCTGACCACACATCGGTTCCATTTTGGGGCCTCACCCTCTATACCATTGTCCACTGGACCTGGCTGCAGCCTAGGGCAGTGCAGGAGTTTGAACCTCAACAAGCATTGCGTGTGACCATCCACACGCTGTCATTTTTTTCCACATGTGCTAAAATAGGTTGCCTGACCCTAGCATGGGTATCCAGCAACCTTATGAATGTCAGTAAATGCTTACCACACTTTCTGCCATACTTTCCATATAACTACAACTCAACACAGGGTTTCTCAACTCCAGTCCTCAAGGCGCCCCAACAGGTCATGTTTTCAGGCTTTCCATTAGTTTGTACAGGTGATTTGATCAGTTTCACTGCCTTAGTAATTACCACAGCTGTTTCATCTGAAGGAAATCCTGAAAACATGACCTGTTGGGGCGCCTTGAGGACTGGAGTTGAGAAACGCTGACTCAACATTCCCTTAGAACAGAGGTCTCCAAACTTTCTAAATAAAGTGCCAGTTTACTGTCCTTCAGACTTTGAGAGGGCCAGACTGTAGCAAGTGGGAGTAGAAAATGCCCCATCACTAGTGTCAGTGGAAGGAATAGTGCCCCCTCATTGGTATCAGTGGGAGCAATGGCGCCCAATCATTGGTATCAGTGGGAGGAATATTGCCCCATCGTTGGTATTATTGGGAGGAATAGTTCCCCTTCACTGGTGTCAGTGGGAGGAATAGTGCCCCATCGTTGGTGTCAGTGGGAAGAATAGTGCCCAATCATTGGTATCAGTGGGAGCAATAGCGCCCCATCATTGGTATTATTGGGAGGAATAGTGCCACATCATTGGTATCAGTGGGATGAATATTGCCCCATCGTTAGTATTATTGGGAGGAATAGTGCTCCATCACTGGTGTCAATGGGAGTAATAGTGCCCCATCACTGGTGTCAGTGAGAAGAATAGTGCTCTGCTGTTGGTTTCTTGTATTAGTAAGAGGAACAGTGCCCAAGGGCCGGATAAAGGCAGACAAGGGGCCGCATCCAGCCCCATGGCCGCAGTTTGGAGACCACTGCCTTAGAAGGATCTCTCTCATGATTTGTATCCCTCTTCTTCTTGTCTGTGTTCACCTGGAGCTCCACTGACGCATCTACATGTAATTAATTACTTAATGTACAAGTCTTATTGACTTTAATCTTTCCTGCTCCAGATCATCTGATGTTGCTCTATGTCAGATCCGTACCTCCTCACAGCATATACACTTTGGGTAATGCACCAGAATTCAGACCTTTAATTGAACAGCTGGAAAGGATACAAACAATTCAGTGAGTTTAATTTTTTTTACAGTTGCCAGAAGCTCCTAAGAGAAACATGTCCTTTTGTAGTAATGTTGTGAAATTAGCAAACATTCCCAATGAGTGAAAAAAAGGATCCACATTTTCTGAAGGTTCTATTAATATAGGGAGCACCATATGGTGTATTATTTAGCAAGTTGTTTATAATATTTTTATGCTATGGGTGCTTTTGATGTTAGTTCAGTAAAATGCGTTTTATTTGTTTTCTTGTAGTCAAACCTGAAGGAGTTAAATCCTGCACTTTGCTTCTTGCTCTAAACAAGCTTTTTCCTTATTACCACGGGGACTCTCTGGAATCATTTCCAAGTCTCAGGTAACCCCTACTAAAAATAATTATATCTACAACTGGCGGTATTTGCCACCCAGAATAGATTTTTTTTTTAACATTCTTTTGCTCTGTATGACAAAATTATTTTAATAGTGATCATGAAATTAATCAAATAATAATAGTGGACAAAAAAGGATGCTCTGACAATGAAAATTGTATTGCCCCTTTATATTGGTGTTCAGTGGAAAAGTGGCCCCATACATTAATGGTCAATAGGAGAAGGACCCCCCCCCCCCCCAGATTAGTGGTCAGTGAGAGAAGGACCCCCATGCATTAGTGGTTAATGAGAGAAGACCCCCCTACGTTAGTGGTCAGTGAGAGAAGGACCCCCATGCATTAGTGGTCCTATGGGAGAAGGACCCTCTTACATTAGTGGTTAATGAGAGAAGATCCCCCTACCTTAGTGGTCAGTAGGAGAATGACCTCTTACATTGGTAGTCAGTGGAATAAAGACCCCCTTACATTAGTTGTCAACGAGAGATGGCCTCCCTTACATTGGGGTCAGTGGAGGAAGGGACTCCCTTACAATGGTGGTCAGTAGAAGAAAGACCTCTTTACAATAGTGGTCAAAAGGTTCACTATAGTGGTCAGTTGCAGAAGGACACCCTTACATTAGTGGTCAGTGGGAGAAGGACTCCCTTACATTAGTGGTTAATGAGAGAAGGCCCCCCTACGTTAGTGGTCAGTGGGAGAATGACCCCTTACATTGGTAGTCAGTGGAATAAAGACCCCCTTACATTAGTTGTCAATGAGAGATGGCTTCCCTTACATTGGGGTCAGTGGAGGAAGGACTCCCTTACAATGGTGGTCAGTAGAAGAAAGACCTCTTTACAATAGTGGTCAGTTGCAGAAGGACACCCTTACATTAGTGGTCAGTGGGAGAAGGACATATACGATTTTTAGGATTTGGCGCTTAGGTAAAGGCTGGGCTGGTGCCTCCCTGGGGGGGCTTCAAAAAATGGAGCAACGGTTGAGAATTGGAAAATGGGGGGGGGGTGGAGTGGCGCTGAAAAGTGAACCTTCAAAGGTGAGTCACACTTCTCAAGTGAAAGTGCAAGTGCTAAATTAAATGATTATGATTTTACCAAGGAGTGTTCTATACCGGTGATATGAATATTAAAAACTCATATGTACATCATGTCAACCTAATAAATTTTAAACGTGCAAAAATATTGTTGTGTGGTACACTTATTTAGTTCTTTAGTGCTTTATCCCTGAAATATGCATATATATCCGAAGCACACAATAACGTGAAAAATGGAAAAAGTGAGTCTGTGAAAAATCACAAAAAACGAAACACAAAAATCAAAAAACCCTTTTCCACGTGTAAGGGATGTATATAAACAAATATATACAGTAGCTAAGTCCAGTCCTCAGTGCAAAATGCAATCTTCCCAGGTGACTTGTGCAAACGCTTAATCACGAATCCTGTGCAGGAAGTGAAGTGACATTTGTGCTCCCCTTCCATTCCACACTCACCAGATCCTTATATCCGAGATCCTTGGACCTCGCAGGAAAACTCGGTGATTATCTATCCAGTTTGTGTACTGCTACTGCTTTACAGCTAGAAAAATAGAGAGTCCTGGCCTGGCCCAAAGGTCCTTTTCTGGTATCAGCTGCGAGTCTGCTTATTAATATTTTCTGTATTCTGTCCCCTAATCCTCCTCTCTCAGACTAAATAAACTCTATTAGACTTTTCAAAAGTGACTGCCCAATTCTTTACATCCCATAAGTCAAGAATTCAACCTTGAGGTGAAATGTCAACCGAGTCACTTGGGGGTCCCTAATGACCTCCAGGGGTGAGGAGGTCCTACTGGTTTGATAGTCAGTGTGGTGTAGTTTCACCCTCAGAAACCTGTAGGCCTTCTTCATGTTGTAACTATCCTGTAGCCAGGTTGAGCTGCTACATTTCAAACCTTCAGAGCACAAGTTCAGGTTGGGTCAACTGGCACGGCACCAATGTTCAGGTTTGTCACACAACACGGCAGAATAAAAGGAAAAATTCAAGATGCCGGTACAGAAGAACAGTAGACAAGTTGGTGAACCGGCTATACCTGTTGCAGTCGGTAAAGCCATAAAATTCTTTTTGCCGTGATGAGGTAACGGAGATGACTCCTGTGTTTTCATTTTACCCAGCTGGTGAGGAAAAGTTTACACACTTTAAAATGATCTTCTCAGAACTGAACTTTCAGGAAATGTCTGCCATGATTATCTTGATATCAGCCGTAATGAGCACCATGATGGCTTATCCAGCTGCCGGAGAACGAGGGGAAGGCTGTGCTGGACAGCTTCAACTGCTGGGTGTGAATGGTGTGAAAAGCAGCTTCTGTGCATGCTGGGGATCGTTCAGTAAACCAGGGGGCAATTATGTTACTAGTGGCAATCTTATAAAAGAAGAATGAACATTTCTCAGAATCTAACTGATTGACTGTTCAGAGACAGGTTACACCAGACACCTGAGAACACTTGTGCCTTTCATGTACGCTTTTGTGCATTTTAATGTACCTTTGTGCATATGCTGTTACTCACATGTGTCTAAGTAATACTTATGCTAAAAAGATGTATCAAATTGCAAAATACACATCCCCATGTATGTGAAATACCTCATTTTTTTTTATTGCATCTGTTCTGAATGAGCCTCTGCCTCTCCCCACCTAAGAAAAAGAAATAGTTTTTTCCACATTGGGTAAATGTTTTTTTTTTTCAAGCCCACCTTTGGGCAAAATTGCCTGCTCACTCATTCCTCACACCTACCCTGCAACCAAAAAAGAAAAACTTTGCTGGGACCATATTAACTTACCTGGCCTGCTGCCAGTTATTCTTTCTACTGCCCCTTGTTGTGACATCATTAAGCTACTTGAGTTTTTAGGACCTGAATCCCAACCTCATATGACTTTTTGTGGCACCTCTTCCAGAAGGAAAGGCCAGGGATCCAACACAGCAATACAAGCCTGCTGCCAGTCAGTCTTGTCAATGGCTGCTCGCTCATTTCTCACACCTACCCTGCAACCAAAAAAAAAAAAAAAAAAGGTTTCCTGAGACCATTTTAACTTACCAGAGTACACCATTATGTGATTCTCTGTGGCACCTTTTTTCCAGGAAGGAAGACCAGAGATCCAACACTGCAATGCAGCCTGCTGCCAGTTGCTCTTGCTATCGCCCCATGTTGTGACATCACCACACCACTGCTGAAGTCTTCAGGACCTGTGTGGAACCTGCAAATGAATAGCCAACGGGAAGTATCCACATTAGCAGGGCACTTGAAGGAAATCCCCCCACCACTCTGGAGTCTAAAAGAGAGAAGACTATTTCTTTTGCTGTATATATTTTTTTGTTATTAGAGGTATCAAGTGTTTACCTCAAAGCCAAAGTCGCAGACATTGAAGACCGCTCGAGGCGGAACAATTTGAAACTTAGAGGTGTCCCTGAGTCTGTGCAAAACGCTCAATTGAACCAATACGCATGTGATCTGATCCGTGCGGCCCTACCGTCCATCCCAACCTCTGAAGTGGTAATAGAATCAAGTGTTTAGTGCTCTAGGTAACTGTATAAATTACTCTTCGAGGTAGCGCCACACTTTTTTACATTTTTTATTTATCTGACTGGTTATTATTATTATTATTATTCAGGATTTATATAGCGCCAACAGTTTACACAGCGCTTTACAATATAAAAGGGAGACAATACAGTTATAATACAATAAAATACAAGAGGATTAAGAGGGCACTGCTCAGAAGAGCTTACAATCTAATAGGGTGGAGCAGGTGGTACAAAAGGTTGTAACTGTGGAGAATGAGCTGATGGAAGTGGTAGAAGATTAGTTGGAGACGTGATAGGCTTCCCTGAAGAGATGAGTTTTCAGGGATCACCTGAAGGTAGCAAGAGTAGGGGATAGCCGGATAGATGGAGGTAGCGAGTTCCAGAGGATGGGAGAGGCTCTGGAGAAATCCTGGAGACGAGCATGGGAGGAGGAGATGAGAGAGCTTGAGAGTAGGAGGTCTTGAGAAGAGTGGAGATGACGGTTTGGGTGATATTTGGAGACAAGATTGTTGATGTAGCTCGGGGCAGAGTTGTGAATGGCTTTGTATGTTGTGGTTAGTATTTTGAATTTAATTCGCTGGGTGATTGGGAGCCAGTGTAGGGATTGGAGGAGAGGGGTGGCAGACACTGAGCGGTTGGTAAGGTGAATAAGTCTGGCAGCAGCATTCACGATAGACTGAAGAGGGGAGGAGCCTATGGAGAGGTAGGCCAATGAGAAGGGAGTTGCAATAGTCAAGGCGAGAGATAACAAGGGAGTGACTGAGGAGCTTGGTGGGTTCATTTGTTAAAAAGGGGCAAATTTTTGAGATGTTACGGAGTTATCCAATTTTAAAAGGGGCAGTTTCACTCATTTACAAAAAGTCTTGTTAGCGCCATTTTTTTCACTTTTGATTCTACACAATAAGAAGAGTTTAATGTCACCAGGACAGCAATGGTCAGTATCCTCTAAAAAAAACACCACCCAAAACCCCCAGGAAAATAGAAACAGAGTTGAGAGTGAGGCCTGGAGATCTTGCTGAAGGGGTATACAACACATATAAAAAGCCATGGGCTAGCTCAATTCACCATGCTGTACCAGTGTTTTTAACCTTTACGACTTTGTACCAATAAGGAAAGTTTGATGCCATCAGGACACACATGGCCATTTCCTTCTCAAAAGGATGGTTAGACCACCAGGAACACCCAACACCCCAGGAAAATAGAAACAGTTGTGATTGAGGCCTGGAGATCTTGCTGAAGGAGTATCCAACACATAAAAAGCCATGGGCTAACTCAATTCACCATGCTGTACCAGTGTTTTTAACCTTTAGGACTTTATACCAATAAGGAAAGGTTGATGCCATCAGGACACACATGGCCATTTCCTTCTCAAAAGGATGGTTAGACCACCAGGAACACCCAAAACGCCCAGGAAAACCGGAACGGATTTGGGAATTATGACCTGGAGATCTTGCTGTAGGAGTATCAAACACACATAAGAAGCCAGGGGACCAGCTCAATTCTCCAGGCTCTACCTGTCACTAAAATATCACATTTGGGTGGACTGACCCTTTAAATAAGTACCACCGAGCTAAAGACGCAACCCCGCTCTCAGCAGTGGCACAATATGGCAGAAATGTGTTGGGACGAAGGAGCCTGATTATTCTGCGTGTCTTCAGGACACAACGTTCCAAGCTAGCGCCAAAGGAACAAAAATATTCTAAAAAGAGGCAAAACAAAGTGTTGACCTCATTTCACACGGGGAATGAATACCATGTGCACTGAGCCTCGCAGGCTGGAAAACTTTGTCTTAACCCATTCTCTGGCCCGAAAACAAACAGCCATCTCACAGTCCCAGCTCCTGCTTGTTATGCAGCGTCCGATAGAAGCCAACAAGGGGGGGGGGGGGGGCGATGACATCACTGTCACTTAGGCTGTGGTGTGATTGGGAAAACTGACCAGCGCTTTTTTTGTTCACAGCCACGGAGGACTCTGAAAGTGTGAGAAAATGTCAATTAAAATTTCATGTATTCAGAGCCGGGAAAAGTGACACAGGGCCAGTTTAGATGAGTCTATGGAAGTTTTAGGATTCATCTAGTTCACTTTTATCATAAACTATTGTATATTATTTTATATATTTTTTTTTTATTATATTCCAGTTTTGCCAATCTCCCGTGGCCTTTTCTGCAGTCACTTCCTCTCTTCAGGCACTCCTGCAATGGCTGCATGGCATTTCTCAGGGCGAGTTTCTCCTGGATCATAAAGTAGACTCCATGTGAGAGGGTGACAACATAGGCGAAGAATTGGGAGACAGGGATAGAGAAAGGAGCCAGTATTTAACCACTTAAGGACCGAGCCTCTTTCTGAGATTTGTTGTTAAAAACATTTTTTTTTTTTGCTAGAAAATTACTTAGAACCCCCAAACATTATATATATTTTTTTCCAACACCCTAGAGAATAAAATGGCGGTCGTTGCAATACTTTCTGTCACACCGTGATTGCGCAGCGGTCTTACAAGCGCACTTTTTTGGGGGAAAAAATACACTTTTTTGAATTAAAAAATAAGACAACAGTAAAGTTTTGTATTCATTTGGTCCGAATGATGAAAACACCCACTCTAAAGACACCTCATCCCAAAAAACATTTAGTCAAAAAGCGTAAGAAAGTAGGGGATGGAGGGATTTTTACGGTGTCTAGCATAAATTTATACACTTGACTTATTATAAGTAAAAAATGTAATTATTATTAACATATTCATTTTAAAAGAAAACACCAAAAATGCAAGCTTTTCAGTTAACAATAAAACATTGTATACATTTGGTGGTCATCGTCTTATACAGGTGGATTATAAATCGCAGCAAAAGATATTGCACATTAGCCCGACATGTTTCGCTATTCTAGCTTCCTCAGGGGATGTGCAAAAGATTTATTAAATTGAGACCACCCAAGCCTGAACCAGAGGGCAACACTGTTGCTGTGACCAGCGAGCTGCAAGTCTGCCTCTGTAGCTAAATCTACATAAGATCTGACTAAATTTTTTCGATCGCCAGTTTCCCATGGATACTTAGATAATTGAATCAATATAGAACATAGTTGTTTCCCTATCGGCCCTCTATGATCTTGCCATATTGACCCCCTTGGATTCGATGTATCTGGGACCAAGTCAGGGAACTGGCCAGGCAGTTTAAAGGTGCAACCATTGCATGGGTGGTCTCAATTGAATAAATCTTTTGCACATCCCCTGAGGAAGCTAGAATAGCGAAACATGTCGGGCTAATGTGCAATATCTTTTGCTGCGATTTATAATCCACCTGTATAAGACGATGATCACCAAATGTATACAATGTTTTATTGCTAACTGAAAAGCTTGCATTTTTGGTGTTTTCTTTTAAAATGAATATGTTAATAATAATTACATTTTTTACTTATAATAAGTCAAGTGTATAAATTTATGCTAGACACCGTAAAAAACCCTCCATCCCCTACTTTCTTACGCTTTTTGACTAAAAGACAACAGTAAAGTTAGCCCAATTTTTTTTTTATACTGTGAAAGATAATGTTACGCCGAGTAAATTGATACCCAACATGTCACGCTTCAAAATTGCGCCCGCTCGTGGAATGGCGACAAACTTTTAACCTTAAAAATCTCCATTGGCGACGTTTAAAAAATTCTACAGGTTGCATGTTTAGAGTTACAGAGGAGGTCTAGGGCTAGAATTATTGCTCTTGCTCTACCGATCGTGGCGATACCTCACATGTGTGGTTTGAACACCGTTTTCATATGCGGGCGCTACTCACGTATGCGTTCGCTTCTGCACGCAAAATCGGCGGGACGGGGCGCATTTAAAAATTTTTTTTTTCTTATTTATTTTACCTTTTATTTTTTATTTTTACACTGTTCTTTGAATAAAAAAAAAAAAAGTGTCACTTTTATTCCTATTACAAGGAATGTAAACATCCCTTGTAATAGAAAAAAAAGCATGACAGGGCCTCTTAACGATGAGATCTGGAGTCAAAAAGACCTCAGATCTCATATTTACACCAAAATGCAATAAAAATAAAAAGTGTTGTCATGTCAAAAAAAAAATGGCCCTTTAAGAGCTATGAGCGGAAGTGACGTTATGACGTCGCTTCTGCCCTGCAATGGTATGGAGACGTGTGGGGGCCATCTTCCCCTTACTTGTCTCCATACCAAGCAGGAGAGCGGACCCGATCGTCTCCGCCGCCACCGACGGATCTGCTAAGTGGCAGAGGGCACCGGAGCACGGCGGGAGGGGGGAGCCCTCACCCGCCGCCGATAAAAGTGATCTCAAGGCGAATCCGCTGCAGAGACCACTTTTATCTTGAAGCGGACCGCCCACTGAAGAAGAGGATACCGGGGTAGCTGCTGCCATAACAATGATTTTGCTCTTCAAAGTAGCGACGTAAATCTGCGGCGGGCGGTCCGTAAGTGGTTAAATCCATACATGCAGTTGCGGGGACAAGGACATGCCAAATTGCACCCCCCCCCCCAGGGTTGCCACCTGTCCAGGATTCACCCGGACAGTTCGGGTTTTGAATCGTGTGTTCAAGTTTCAGACCTCCTGAAACCCGGACACAATATTCATAATGGACTGTGGCTCCCCAAGTAACTGAGCACCACAACCGCCGAGTGCATAGTGATGTGCACAGGATCCCATTCCCATTCATGGA
This sequence comes from Aquarana catesbeiana, assembly GCF_042186555.1. NCBI lineage: Eukaryota > Metazoa > Chordata > Amphibia > Anura > Ranidae > Aquarana > Aquarana catesbeiana. Next base: position 335,067,535 of record NC_133330.1, on the reverse strand, counting down.
CAGGAGAGGAGAGAGGGCTTGATATGCTCCTCCTCCTCCCACCCCTACAACTCTGTCTGCCCTCCTACACTCCAACCCTCGGAGCTCTGGTACCCTGCAAAGGGATGTGTGGGCTGAAAATCTGAAGTTCAGCAACCGGCAGATACATTGTGGATGAAAGGTGTCGATACCTGAGCCTCCATCCTTGGGCGAGTGAGCTCACCATCCAATGTCTGTGACTGAAGTCCCCCCCCCCCCCCACCATCACTTCTCTCTCTTACCTCCGAGCGAGTGAATACACTAAGGTAAGAGGGACTCGGATCTAAGGGATGCCCTCCCCCCCCCCAAAAAAAAAATTCAGCACTAATCTGCATGCTTACCCCCTAAGCATAAATCATCCTTCCTCCTAATAAAAATCTGCCCCCTGCTGAAATCCCCTTCCCAGCATGAATCTTTGCCCCCCCCCCCCAAACCCCCAGCTCAAATCCTCTCATTCCCCATATCCCCCCAGCATAAATCCACCCCCACCTCCCCAAAACAAAATCCCCCCCCCCAGTGCAAATCCATACCTCCCAACTTTCTCAGATGGCAATGAGGGACACCTATTAGTAAAAGTATCTAGGCATAGGACACAACCCCCTGGTACACCCCCCTTAACCCCTTGCCGACCAGCGCACGCTGATATACGTTGGCACAATGGCATGGCTGGGTAATGGGCGTAAAGGTACGTCCCCTTTAAGATGCGGCTTTGTGGGCGCCGTGTGCTCCGTGACTGCGGGACTCGATGTCCGCCGGGTGCCCGCGATTGTGTCATGGAGCGGAAGAACTGGGAGATGTAAACAAGGCATTTCCCTGTTCTGCCTAGTGACATGACAGAGATCACTGTTCTCTCTCATCGCCCACCCCCCCCACAGTTAGAATCACCCCCTAGGACACACTTAACCCCTTCATCGCCCCCTAGTGGTTAACCCCTTCCCTGCCAGTGTCATTTACACAGTAATCAATGCATTTTTATAGCACTGATCGCTGTATAAATGACAATGGTCCCAAAATAGTGTCAAAAGTGTCCGATGTGCCCGCCGTAATGTCGCAGTCACGATAAAAATCGCAGATCTCCGCCATTACTAATAAAAAAAATGATTAAAAATAAAAATGCCATAAAACTATCCCCTATTTTGTAGACGCTATAACTTTTGCGCAAACCAATCAATATACGCTTATTGCGATTATTTTTACCAAAAATATGTAGAAGAATACATATCAGGCTAAACTGAGAGAGTTATTTTTTTTTATATATATATTTTTGGGGGATATTTATCATAACAAAATGTAAAAAATATTGCTTTTTTTTTTTTTTTTTTAAATTGTCGCTCTATTTTTGTTTATAGCGCAATAAATAAAAACCGCAGAGGTGATCAAATACCACCAAAAGAAAGCTCTATTTGTGGGGGGAAAAAAGGACGTCAATTTTGATTGGGTGCAACGTTGCACGACCGCGCAATTGTCAGTTAAAGCAACGCAGTGCCGAATCGCAAAAAGTGCTCTGGTCAGGAAGGGGGGTAAAATCTTCCGGGTTAAAGGAGAATTATACAAAAAAAAAAAAAAGGTTGGTTGAAATCACAAGTGCGTTTTATTACCACTATTATTCCTTTATATTGGCCTTTTGAAAATTACAAATGCAGCAATTTAAAAATGATGAAAGGTTTAGTGCTGGGAAACACTTTTTCAAAGATAAAAAGTGCATTTGATATTCAACTATATAGATCAGACCAAAATGAGGGACGAATGAGGAGGAATGAGGGACAGAGGGACATTGTTCCAAATCAGGGACAGTCCCTCCAAATCAGGGACAGTTGGGAGCTATGCAAATTAATTTCACAGAGCACAAATCCCCCTCCGCCCCCCCCACCACAAATCCCCCTCCGCCCCCCCCACCACAAATCCCCCTCCCCCACCACAAATTCTCCCCAATCCCCCATCCTAGCACAAATCCCCCCCAGATTTTCCCTCGTAGCACAAATACCCCCCAATCATCCCTGCTAGCACAAATCCCCTTCCTCCCCCCCCTACCATATTACTTTTTCTAGCGCAACCCCCCTAAAATCCCCCCCGCCTGGCACCAATCTTCTTCCCCCATCCCCCCTCTCAACACAAATCCCCTCAAATCACCACTCCAGGCACACCTCAAATGTCCCCTCCTTGAACAATTCATATCCCCTGCCACCCCCCCCCCCAAATTCCCCCTCCCCACACAAATCCCGTCCCCCCCAACCTCCTTGTGGTGCCCTCCCCCCCACCTCACATGATACCACAGTGCCCAGGGCAGCCGCCCCTCCTGCCCACCCCTTGTCCCGGCATACAGGTGTGAGTTACGGCTACAGTCATGGGGTCAGCACAAAAAGTAAGCTTTGTTTATAGAAAAAAAAACAAAATCCCATAAGATTTCCTAAAGAGACTCGGCTGCCAGATCATTCTTCTTGGAGGGAGAGGCCGGCTAAGAGATGAGACAGTCATGTAGATCCGTGTGTCTGCGCAGTTCTCCGCTGTGTTCAAAAGTACCTGACACAGACCAGCCTCTGCTGCAGCCTCTCACCTTGTGACTTGATACAACGTTACAATGTTGCAGTCTGGTCACCGAGGGGGGAGGAGACTGAGGAAATGCTTCCTCCTGCCTGCAGCAGACTGATGACATCGTCTCAGATCTAAAGTAAGGTGATCATATTTTTAAAATGAAATCCAGGGACAGTTTTTTTATATTTGCAAATGGTAAACTATTTTATAGGTATATTTTCCTCAAATGATAAACGCAGTACGCCCATTAAAAAAAAAAAAAAAAAATATATATATATATCTTAGAATTTTTTGAGATATGACTGTCAAATGTAATGAAAATAAGACAGAGAAAAAAGTGCAGAGTTCAGGAGTGCATTACATAAAGAATGTAGGGCTCAGCTGTGCCCATTTATGCAGCCTCACCAGTGCCCAGGAATGCAGACTCCCTAGTGCCCAGCAATGCAGCCTCACCTGTGTCCAGCAATGCAGCCTGGCCAGTGCCCATCTATGCAGCCTCACAAGTGTCTAGCAATGCAGCCTCACCAGTTCCCAGCAATGCAGTCTCACCAGTGTATAGCAATGCAGTCTCACCAGTGTACAGCAATGCAGCCTCACCAGTGCCCTGCAATGCAGCCTCACCTGTGCCCAGCAATGCAGCCTCACCAGTGCCCAGGAATGCAGACTCCCCAGTGCCCAGGAATTCAGCCTCACCTGTGCCCAGCAAAGCAGCTTCACCAGTGCCCAGCAATGCAGCTTCGCCAGTGCCCACCAATGTAGCCTCACCAGTGCCCATCTATGCAGCCTCACCAGTGCCCAGCAATGCAGCCTCACCAGTGCCCAGCAATGCAGCCTCACCAGTGCCCAGGAATGCAGCCTCACCAGTGCCTAGGAATGCAGTCTCACCTGTGCCAAGGAATGCAGCCTCATCTGTGCCCAGCAATGCAGCCTCACCTGTGCCCAGCAATGCAGCCTGACCAGTGCCCATCTATGCAGCCTCACCATTGCCCATCTTTGCAGCCTCACCAGTGCCCAGCAATGCAGCCTCACCAGTGTGGTCTGATCGGGTCTGCCTGAAAAACTGACAGGGGGACCCAATCAGTCCACCAGTGTGAAAGAGCCTAACACATCTGTGCGCTGTACCCACTCCACCCCCAACCCCCAGCACATCTCTGTACTCCCCCCCACCCTCAACCCCAGCACATCTCTGTACTCCCCCCCACCCTCAACCCCCAGCACATCTCTGTACTCCCCCCCACCCTCAACCCCAGCACATCTCTGTACCCCCCCTCCACCCCACACTTTCACCCCATGGTCGCTCACCAATCAATGTTGATGACAGTCTGTGATCAGCATCTCCCCCTGCACCTCAGTTCACTATGGAGTGGGGGAGGTGGAAGGGGGCGATCGGTAGCTCTGTGGTGTCTGCGGGCGGTGGGATCTCCCTGGGGCTTGTAGTTCTCTTCCTGAGTCTATACAGTGGAGAGGGGAGGGGCCTCTGACCCGGGCATCTATCAGCAAGAGTGTTCAAGAAGAGCGATTCACTTGTACACTGAAGAGTGAAACTGATAGATGCCCGGGTCAGATTCAGGAAGAGAACTACAAGCCCCAGGGAGATCCCGCTGCCCACAGACACCATAGAGCTGCCGATCGCCGCCTCCCACCTCCCCCCCACTGCATAGTGAACTGACAGGCAGAGGTGCAGGGGGAGATGCCAGGGCTTGGGCCCCCCCCCCCACCGCCCCTCCAATCCGGGGACAGACGGTCTCCGGGGAAAGTGGGCTCAATCCGGGGCCTGTCCCCGGAAATCGGGGACGTCTGGTCGCCCTAATCTAAAGGCTTTTAAATGCTAAAAATGTAAGATCTATTATAGCTAGATTCACACCTGTGTGGCTGCGCGGGCCGCTAGTTGCATAGGCATGAGAGCCCATTCTTTTCAATGGGCCGCCGTGCCCCACGAATCGTAGGAAAGAAGTCCCTGCACTATTTTTGAAATCGCAGCCCACGCAGGACCTAAAGTTCCCATCACAGGTGCGATTTTAATTGTGGGCAGCGTGCCATTAGAATGAATGGCACCCACCGCGGGTCCCACTTTCTCCGTGTGGGTGGTTTCCGGCTCCTGGCAGGGCCGGGACAGGGGGGGGCTGCCCTGGGCACTGTGGTATCATGTGAGGTGGGGGGGGGGACATGAGGAGTGTGGGGGGGGGGGAATATTTGTGTTGGGAGGGAGAATTGAATTTGGGGGTGCGGCAGGGAGTATGAATTGCCCTATGAGGTAAAATTTGGGTGGTGCTAGAAGTTGTGATTTGGGGGGATTTGTGTTGGGAGGGGGAATGGGGGAAGAGGATTTGTACTAAAAGGGGGGGGGATATGGTAAGTTTGTGATATGGTGGAGGGGATTTGTGTGAGGAGGGATGATTGGGGGTATTTGGGCTAGGAGCAAAAATTTAACGGGGGGAGGGGGATATGTGCTAGGAGGGTGGAAATTTGTGCTAAGGGGGATTTGGAGTGGGGGAAGAGGATGTGTACTAAGAGGGGAAATTTCAGGGGTAGAGGATTTGTACTAAGAGGAGTTTTTTGGGTTTTTTTTTTTTTTTTGGGGGGGGGGTTGATTTGTATGGGGGGATATGTGGAGAGAGAAGACTTGAGCTGGGTGGGGGGGATAAGGGGGCAAAGATTTGTGCCGGGAGGGGAGATTTCAGATTGGGGGGATGGATTTGTCCCGGGAGGAGGGGCAATTTATGCTTAGGGGTAAGCATGCAGATTAGTGCTCAATTTTTTTTTTTGGGGGGGGGGGGGGGGTGTTTGCTTACATATAATGCTCATACATCTTGAGGGGGAGGGGCACAGTTTTGCATGTTCATCCCGGACTCTCGATGACCTTGTCCCGGCACTGGCTGGTGGTATTTGTGCTGGCCCCGCAGAGGCGCCACCCCCACAGATGTGAACCTAGCCTTATAAAATTATACTGTTGCTCTATATTGTGACTTGTCCAGAATTTATTCATGCAGATTTGTAAAGTAAAAAAAAAAGAAAAGCTGACCTGATGAACCACTTGGTCTAATTCTGCCATTACTAAGCTTCTGACGCAAGCAGTGGGCGGGCTCTTGGGAGGAGTTATGCAAATATCAGAATGCCTTGATGGGTGGGTGTCGGTCTGGAGGAGTGGGCGTTCCCAGGAAGACTGTGTTTCCATGAAGACCACCCTTGGTTAACGTCCGCATGTGATGCTGAGCCTCCATGATTTGAAGAACTGAAAACCAATGAGTATAAAGTATATAGTCAAATTGCCTATTTGTGCCATGTAGATGTTAATGTTCTTATTACTGTCAGACTGCCACACTCCGCTCCCTCTTTTTTTTTCTTTTTTGGTTTTGTTTTTTGTCTTTTATTTCCTTTTCTTTTTTTTTTTTTTTTTTTTTTTTTTTGTACTATTCTCAATAAAGACTCATTATTCGAAAAAAAGAAAGAAAGAAAGAAAAACAGTGAATAAAAAGGGTTGTGGGCCGGGGCAGTCAGACTGCGGAAGAAGAAGCTAGATCAGCCTTTCTCAACCTTTTAACAATGAATAGAGGAACCCCAAAAATAGTTTTCAGGTCTCGAGGAACCCTTACTAAAACCAATTTATCAGGATTCCATAGGAACAATGCCCTTTATACTGGTGGCCAATAGGAACCTGGGGAGATGTCGGCCGCCGGAGCAGTGAACGAGGACCGCTGCTGGGGCTTTGATCTCAGGTAAGTAATTCATAATGCATACTAGCTCATTATGCCTTTATCTTGCAGGTTTTTTTTTTTTTTTTTTTTTTTTGGAATTGTTAAAAAGGGTTTACAACCACTTTAAAGACAGCTGAAAAGATATTTGGTGTCATGCTGCTGGCTTTGCTAAGGCCCCTTTCACACTGGAGCGGTTTTCAGGCGGTATTGCGCTAAAAATACCGCCTGAAAACCGCCCCTAAACAGCCTCCACTGTTTGTTCAGTGTGAAAGCCCGAGGGCTTTCACACTGAAGCGGTGCGCAGGCAGGGCGGTGAAAAAAGTCCTGCAAACCGCTTTTTTGGAGCTGTGAAGGAGCGGTGTATTCACCGCTCCTTCACCGCTCCTGCCCATTGAAATCAATGGGACAGCGCGGCTATACCGCGGTAATACCGCGGCTATAGCCGCGCTGTACGAGGGATTTTAACCCTTTTTCATCCGCCAGCGGGGGTTAAAACCGTACCGCTAGCGGCCGAATACCGCTGCAAGAACGAAGGTACAGCAGCGCTAAAAATAGCGCTGTTGTACCGCCAACGCCCCCACCGCCCCAGTGTGAAAGGGGCCTTAGTGATGCTCTGTAGGCACCATCAAAAAGGTGGTTCATCAGCCACAGCTCAAGGAACCCCTGGAGGAACACCAGGGTTCCACGGAACCCTGGTTGAGAATGGCTGAGCTAGATGATGCTGGAGGTCCTCCAGCCAGGAAATGAGGCTGGCGTTTTCTGACTCGCTGCCGCTACTAATGCACATTGTGAGAAGCTCACAGTGTGCAGTGAATACAGAGTAAGCCAATTCAGTACAGGAGAGGAGCCGGTACAACTGTGCAAGACCGAAGGGAAGGCCCGGAGGTCAGATTTAAGCAGGCTCTGCTAACGAAAATTTCAGTGCGTGACTGAAGTGCTCTTCTAACACTTGCCTGTACTTCTCAATCATCTAAGTGCATAAAAATACTTTGCTCGTTGTGTTGGAGGAGCCCGTCCTGCTTGCTGTGCTGGTTGCTCCCATTACGTCGTTCCATCCCGTCATTTTGGCTGGAGGTCAGGAACACATGTAATGCTCTGATCATTATTCAACATCATTGATGATGACCAGAGAGCGTGCCGTAGAGCGCCCGGCCCTTCGGACCAGCCCATGTCCACTGAGAATACATTCCATTCGTTACTCGTGAGCTTCTAGAAGACATCACATCCATCGGCCCCAAAGATTTCATCACATCTCCGATTCTGGACTGGGCTGCCTTGCACCTGCTCAATCAACATGGAAACCCGGGCCAGATAAGGATACAAAGATCTGCACAGGAAGCCAAAACCGATTTAGTGCAAAGCTGTCACTATTTACCGTAAATAGATGTCAACCTCTGTACTCTAGAAAATGATATATAGCTTTATATGACCGTGCAATTGCTACATCTTTACATGAATAGTTACATAGTTAGTCAGGTTGAAAAAAGACACAAGTCCATCTACCAAATTTATCGGCGTATAACACGCGCCGGCGTATAACACGCACCCCAAGTTTAGGAGGGAAGTTTAAGGAAAAAAAACTTACATTTAAATGCCCATCAATGCAGCCTCATCAGTGTCCATCTGCAGCCTTGTCAGTGTCATTGCAGCCTTGTCAGAGCAGCTTTGCCCCAGTGCAGAATTGTCATTGCAGCTTTGCCCCAGTGCAGCCTTGTCAGTGCAGCTTTGCCCCAGTGCAGCCCTGTCAGTGCAGCTTTGCCCCAGTCAGTGCAGCCTTGTTAGTGCAGCCTTGTCAGTGCAGCCTTGTCAGTGCAGCTTTGCCCCAGTGCAGCCTTGTCAGTGCAGCTTTGCCCCAGTGCAGCCTTGTCAGTGCAGCTTTGCCCCAGTGCAGCCTTGTCAGTGCAGCCTTGTCAGTGCAGCTTTGCCCCAGTGCAGCCTTGTCAGTGCAGCTTTGCCCCAGTGCAGCCTTGTCAGTGCAGCTTTGCCCCAGTGCAGCCTTGTCAGTGCAGCTTTGCCCCAGTGCAGCCTTGCCCCAGTGCAGCCTTGCCCCAGTCGTCAGTGCAGCCTTGCCCCAGTTGTCAGTGCAGCCTTGCCCCCAGTGTCCATTACATGCTTGCCTTGGACAGATCGCCGCCGACATACACAAAGCACGTAGTTTTAAATATGGCGTTGCGGAGTTCGGAGGGACTCAGTGACTGGGCGGAGCCAAGATACACATAGTCGAGTGTACTCGGCTCTTCTCGTTGCCGCTCACAGTCATGCCCAGTCCCGCCCTTTGATGGACATAACACAGGTCCAATGGTGGAACTGGGCGTGACTGTGAGCGGCACCGGAAAGAGCCGAGGACGCTCGGCTATGTGTATCTTGGCTCCGCCCAGTCACTGTGATCTCGGCGGCGCTTGTTCAGCTCCGCCGAGTCCCTCCAAACTCCGCGGCGACATATTTAAAACTACACGCTATGTGAATGTCGGCGGCGATCGCTCTGATAGATCACAATTAACGGGGATTGGCGTATTACACGCACCCACGATTTTCCCCTGATTTTAAGGGGAAAAAAGTGCATGTTATACGCCGATAAATACGGTAGTTCAACCACAAAAAAAAAAAAAAGAAAAGAAAAGAAAAAGTATCATACAATCCCATGTACCCAATCCTATACCCACAGTTGATCCAGAGGAAGGTGAACCCCCCCCCCAGAAAAGCATGATCCAATTTGCTACAGCCGGGGAAATAATTCCTTCCTGATCCCAGAGAGGCAATCGGATTTTCCCTGAATAGCACCAGATAACACCGCAACTGAAAATCCACCAATGCACTATTATAATAAGGTGATTTATTAGATTTCACATTGCTTTTAACAGGGACTACAACCTCTTTCCCGCCCGAATCTCTTCTGTGTAACCTCCTTTTCTTGCTGCAGCGTGTGGAGGGCGGGGCTGCGGTGGGCTCTGAGAAAGGGCGGAGCCAGGACCAAGGAACATGGGGGGGGGGAGGCACATTTTTGCAGGTTTAGATTAATTTGCCATCCACAATATCGAAGCTGGCACTTTTATGGAGATGACAGTTAGAACCACTCAGTAGGAAGATCCCAACTTCAGTTTAAAGGCCAAGTTCACCTTTTCCAAAAAAATTGCTTATGTTGTTAAGGTGCCCCAGTAGATATTAAAGACTGTGCAGCTTTTAAAAATGTTCATAAAATGTATTGTCATACCAGTAGACCATTACCCCCCAAAGCTCCATTCCCAAAGGGGAAGCTGCCACTGCAGGTTACTCACATAGTCCCAGTTAGGTGCCCTTCTCTTCCCACTAGAATGTATGCCTCTCCCTCCATGGCCATGTACCGACAACTCCTTAAGCCCCGTGCACACGATCGGACTTTCCGATGGGAAATGTTTGATGACAGGCTGTTGGCGGTAAATCCGACCATTTGTAGGCTCCATCGGACAATTGTTGTCGGATTTTCCGCGGACAAATGTTGGAGGGCAGGTTTTAAAATTTTCTGTGAACAAATGTCTGTTGTCGGATTTTCTGATCGTGTGTACACAAGTCCGTCGGACAAAAGTCCAAAGTACAAACACGCATGCTCGGAAGCAAGGATGAGCCGGAAGCGGTCGGTCTTGTAAACTCGCGTTCGTAATGGAGAATTAACATTCGTGACGCGGCAAATTATGAAATCTCCAAATGCAGCGCACAATTCTCTTCTTCTTTAATGGGATAATAATGAAGCTGCTTTGCTGGTGATACTGATGGAGTTATTGCAAACTAATTTTCAAAGGCTTTTTTTTCTAGTGATATCAAGAATATTATTATTATGTTTTTTTTTTTTTATTTGGGCAAGTTACCACATCACCATTATCCCGTAGTTTTTAAGATCAAAGATACAACTATGTTGGTGTCCCTTGTCAATTTTACATTGTATTTTTTTAAATGTAACTGCCGACTCCCAAACTGTCATTTGAAGTATTATTGTGCATTAAAAAAAGAAAACAAATAAAATTAGACATGCTATCTGCCAATAGAACTTAACCAAAAAGTGCATTCTATGCATCCAAAAATATAGAAAATATACCAAATCAAATCATTATTATTCAACCAAAAAAATAATGTCAAAGCAATAACTCCAAGGCCAATAATAAATAACACGTTATCTCCTCCGATTCCGCAACATGGCTGGTTGACGAACGGCCGTTCAGAAACGAACTGAAAAGCGTGATATGAAAAGCGCGAAATGAAAAACGCGCATCAACACTCGCCAAACTTCTACTAACACAAAATTAGCAGAAGGAGCCCAAAGGGTGGCGCTAAAGAGCTGAAAAACAACGTAGTACGTCACTATGTTCGTATTTGTTGGCCAACAATTCCTTGCCGTTTGTATGCAAGACAAGTTTGGGCCAACGCCCTTTGGACAAAAGTTCACGGTTTTGTTGGCCAACAATCCGATCGTGTGTACAAGGCTTTACTCTTAAATGGCCTGCTTATATATGTTCCAAGGGAGAGATAAAAAAGTACCTGCTCAACATCTTAAAGGATCTTACAACTTTAAGAGCAAAAACCTAAATGATCTATTTCACAGACTTGAAATCAGTACAATGTAATACAAAGTAACCTTTAAAATGAACCTGTACTTTCTGCACACTTATCAAATTATCAGGATCGTTCTATAAGAGGGACCTTAAAGCGGAGTTCCACCCAAAAATGAAACTTCCGCTGATCGGATCCCTCCCCCCCTCCGGTGTCACATTTCAGGGGGGAGCAGATACCTGTATAATCCAGGTATTTGTTCCCGCTTCCGGGCATAGATCACCACAGGCTCCGCAGTGATCTACGCCATGTCCAGCCCCTCCACCCCCCTCCCCCGCTGTATTCTGGGAGACACACAGGTCCCAGAAGACAGCAGGGACCAGGGAGGACTCGCACATGCGCAGTAGGGAACTAGGCTTTGAAGGCTTCACTTCCTGATTCCCTTACCGAAGATGGCGGCGCCTCCACCCGAGAGCCGAGGGACAGAACAGCTTCGGGTCCTGACATCGCAGGCACCCTGGACAGGTAAGTGTCCATATTTTCAAAGTCAGCAGCTGCAGTATTTGTAGCTGCTGACTTTAAAAAAAAACATTTTTTCGGCAGAAGTCCGCTTTAAGGCCCCATTGAACACTCTTTGTGTATTACTGTAAAGCAGTCAGGCTGCATAAATGGTAATAAATATGCTTGTCTTTTACTTTTTCTTTAGCTATTAGGCGCTGCAGTAAGGGTTGAAATCCCAGTGCGGGAAGCAAATAGGCGAGTCAGACTGCCGCTTTCACACACCATGTAGGGGTCCAGCTCTTTAGCAGTTTGACATGTTCCCCTGCACACTGCTACAATCAACGGTACTGCCAAAGCAGCAAGAACACCAGTATTTAGAGCAGTGTGCGGGAGGGCGTGTCGGACTGCGGAGAGCCAGGCAACTGTGTTGTATATGAGAGCAGCGGTATGACTCTCCTTCATGCTGCCAGCAAAGGGTTTTTTAACAAAATAAAGAAAGATGGGCATATTTATTCATATTACTATTACTTGTATTACTATATATGCAGTCTGGCTGCATTAGGGCTCATTCACATGGACACAGAGGGTCAAAGTCGTAGAGCTTGAAAAACATCTATTTCTCTGGCCCATACTGGTGTATAGCCATATACAGTCACATCCTGTATTTGATTCCTATGGCTGGCTGTACACTGCATAGAATGAGCCCTCATAGTATTAAATCAAGAGGTGAAATCCATATGCAAAAATCAGTAGCAGGACTGAGCCAACCATCATATTAACTTCTACTACCGGACACATACAGCTTGATGATCTAAACCAGACCAGAACAATGTTTCTCGGTCTATTGATTAATCTAACAGTCTTACAATTGAAAAATAAATCCTTCACATAGACGGAGACAAAGGTTGAGACGTTCCCACAAGCCATTTCATTTACAATGTGGTGGATGTGTGGGGGATATCCCATTCTATCAAATAGGATTTATTTTAATTTACCTTTTGAAACCTCAGCTCTCCAACTATGCAGATGTCTGATCTTAAAATTATGAATAGTCTAAGGACATTCCCCCTCTATCTACAGTATACATGAAACCACAGAGTACAGAAACGTTCCATTTGCCATAATTCACATACTGCTGCATTGTTCATAGGGACAGAAAACTGAATACAGGACTTAATTCCCACATAAAACGCTATACAAATGTCCAATCCCATCCAAAACCTAAATTATTTAAGAGCTGTCACAAGAAAAGGAGGTGGGGGGACTTCTTCAACTAGGGACACCTATTCTGGTGACAACTAACTGTGGGGAGTGTTCTCCAGGACACAGGGCATTAAAAAAATTGCTGAGAGTCATTTTAAACATATCCTACGTTCAGGGCAGCCATCAGAAATTTTGGGGCCCCTTACACAGGTTTGGGCCTGCCCCGTTCCCCCTCTGACCACAATCATTCCCCAGGGCCTTTCAATTGGCCATCCCACGACTACTTCAATGCACCCACTTTTATTTTAACACTCTTACAACTTAATACTTAATGTACAAAAATGAAAAAGTGTATTCCAAGTCATCTGTCCCATATATTCAGCAAAGAGACATCCCCATATTTTCAGCAAATAGACATCCCAAACCAGCAAAGAGACATCCCCATATATTCAGCAAAAAGTAATCCCCATATATTCAGCAAAGAGAGATTCCAATCCAGCAACGAGACACCCCTATATATTCAGCAAATAGACATCCCAAACCAGCAAAGAGACATCCCCATATATTCAGCAAAAAGTCATCCCCATTAAGTCAGCAAAGAGACATTCCAATACAGCAAAGAGTCATCCCCACATATTCAGCAAAGAGACATTCCAACCCAGCAAAGAGACATCCCAATCCAGCAAAGAGACATCCCAATATAGCAAAGAGACAGTCACAGCACAGGCCTACATCCAGCTACAATTTCAATCAATTTACCAAGAATGCAATATCTAACAACTTGTCTCCAGTCCACAGTCAGCAGTCAGGCAGGCTACATGCAACACAGGAGATGGTTGGAGACTGCAGACATACTACTGGAGATGATCAGAGACTGCAGACAGCATGCAGGTCCCCCCAGACTCCTGGCCAGGTGCAGACAGCAGGCCCCCTCAGACTCCCATTCCGTTGTCAGCAGGAAGCTGGGAAAGTACAGCACTAGAGGCAGAGGTTACATCCTCCTCCTCTGAATGCCAGGGCCTCCATGCACTTGATTGGTTGCTAAGACACTAGGCAGGCCTAGCAACCAATCGTTTTTACAGGTGGGACTAAATTGCGAGACCGGTAAATCAATGACAGTTATTACGGCCGTGGTGGTAGTTTCTGGTAGAGTCTGGTGGCAACGGCGTTACTCGCCGCACTCCGATCCGAGGCCTGAGATGCGGCCTGTGGGTCACCCTGCTGTTTCCAGAACATTGCCGGTATATTGCGGCTGAGTTGCGTGCATGGGTCCTGCTGGGACCAGGTGATTGACGAGCTCCTCCCGGTCATCGTCGCACATAGGTGGAAGGATTTTCCCATTGATTAAAGGCAGCATAGGAGCTCTAGGTGGCAGAGTTCTCACTTCCTCTGGTGCCAGGCCACGGCCACCCCCCCACCCCGTTGTACGGTTTCTAATACAGTGCAGGCGGTGTACACAGTATCCAATACAGTGTTTACAGTTTCTATTACACTTCTGGTGGTGTACACAGTACACAATACAGTGTGGTGTTGCAAAAGAAAATATACATCATGTCCGGAAGGCCACCAAGGAGAGGCAGATGCTCACAGGCCACTAAAAGAGGGCAAGCAGCCTCTGTGTCTACAGTCAAAAATGCTGGTGGTGAACATGGTGCATCCTCTGCAGGTGGCCATGGGGCACGCTTGTCCTTTTTTTCTGCAGCTGGCCGTGTTATCGAGCCACAACATGCAGAAGAGTTAGTGGAGTGGATAACAAAGCCGTCCTCATCCTCTGTCACCCAGGCTCAGAGTAGTTTGCCTTCCAAAGCAGCTGCCAAAGCGGCCTATTCCACCGGCTCCTTGTCCACAGTCACTCCTTCCGTAGCCCCACCATTATGCACGAAGGTGTCCCCAGAATTATTCGACCACAGTGTAGGGTACATGCTGCTGGAGAATGCGCAGCGATTTGAGGGCTCCGATGTTGGTTCCCAGGTTGAGGAAGGGAGTAACGTGAGCCTAGATAGAGGGGGTGCCCATAAAGCCGTGACAAGAAACTGGCAGTCATGTTCCCCCCAGTTGCAACATATTGCTAAGTATGGCCAGTGACAAGGAGGGAGGGGATGATGAGGTCACTGACTGTACTTGGGTGCCTGAGAGAAGAGAGGAAGAGGAGGAGGAGGCACAACTCCAACGAGGCAGGATGTCCTCTAGGGGGCATCTTAAGGGCAGCCACCCTATTGCATCACACAGCAGAGCTTCGCAGATGCAGGGCACTGCTGACTCCCCGCTGACTTTTAAAAGTTCCTTCGTGTGGACCTTTTTTGACACATGTGCAGCAGATCGCATCTAATGATTACGTAATGGGGTCACGTGTACACACGGTCAGACTTTTCGACAACAAAGGTTTGGCGGTCTTTCCGACGGACTTTCGATGGAGTTACGATGGACTTTCGGCTGACTTTCTAACGACCGGACTTGCCTTCACACCAAAGTCAGACGGATTCGTACATGATGACGGACTAAAATAAAGAAGTTGATAGCCCATAGCCAATAGCTGCCCTAGCTTCGTTTTTTGTCCATCGGACTAGCATACAGACGAGTGGATTTTTAGACCAGACTCAAGTCCGTCAGAAAGATTTGAAGCATGTTCCAAATCTAAAGTCCGTCAGATTTTCGACCGAAAAAGTCCGCTGCAGGTCCGATGAAGCCCACACACGGTCGAATTGTCCGCCGGACTGAGTCCGTCGGACCAGTCTGGTCAAAAAGTCTGCTTGTGAGTACGCGGCATTAGTGACCCAGAGGACTCAGAATCGAATGCCTCTGCAAACTTACGCTGCATGGCCTCCCTGATTCTGCAAAGCCTGCGAAAGGACCCTAGGAATTGTGGTATCAAGGAGAGGGATCATTACTGGCTTGCAACCCTTGATCCACATTACAAGGGTAAGGTTGCAGAACTCATCCTGCCTTCGCAGAGGGAGCACAGGATGAAACATCTTCAGGAGGCGTTGAAGAAAGGTTTGTGCAACGCATTTTCAGACCCTGGGAGGTTACAATTTCCTGGTGCTGCACAACGTGTTGCTGAGGCTTCGTTCAGTCAGAGGAAGAGAGGTGGGGAAGGTGGCCGGTTGACGGATGCCTTTAAACAATATTTCAGTCCTCAGCGCCAAGGTCTGATCGGTTCAAGCAACCATCTCCAGTGTTAGCAATACATGGTGCAGGAATATCTAGGGGCAAGATCAGACTTGGAGACCTTTCCAACAGAGCATCCACTGGGTTACTGGGTCTTGAGAATGGACTACTGGCCAGAACTTGCTAAATATGCAATTGAGCTACTGGCCTGTCCTTCATCCAGCATGCTTTCTGAATGCACATTCAGTGCTGCTGGAGGGTTTGCAACGGATCAAAGAGTGCACCTGTCCACAGACTCCGTTGATAGTCTAATATTCTTAAAAATGAATCAGTCTTGGATCAGCAGCTATCAAGCACCTGATGCTGATGTAACTGATTGAATTTGCTATAGATGTGGGATCCCTTGAAGACTGCCTATGCTGACTATCCTTTTCCTCCTCAATCTTGATGATGCTAGCTTCCAACAATATTTTTGGTTTAGGGCACCACCACCACCCAAGGCCCAATTTTTCTGCCCATGTTTAACCACTTAAGCCCCGGACCATTTTGCTGGCCAAAGACCAAAGCACTTTTTGCGATTCAGCACTGCGTCGCTTTAACTGACAATTGCGCAGTCGTGCGACATGGCTCCCAAACAAAATTGATGTCCTTTTTTTCCCCACAAATAGAGCTTTCTTTTGGTGGTATTTGATCATCCCTGCGGTTTTTATTTTTTGCGCTATAAACAAAAATAGAGTGACAATTTTGAAAAAAAACGCATTATTTTTTACATTTTGCTATAATAAATATCCCCCAAAAATTTATAAAAAACCCAATTTTTTTCCTCAGTTTAGGCCGATACGTATTCTTCTGCATATTTTTGGTAAAAAAAAAATCACAATAAGCGTTTATTGATTGGTTTGTGCAAAAGTTATAGCGTTTACAAAATAGGGGGTAGTTTTATGGCATTTTTATAATTTTTTTTTTTTTTACTAGTAATGGCGGCGATCAGCGATTTTTATCATGACTGCGACATTATGGCGGACACATCGGACAATTGTGACACATTTTTGGGACCACTGTCATTTATACAGCGATCAGTGCTATACAAATGCGCTGATTCCTGTGTAAATGACACTGGCAGTGAAGGGGTTAACCACTAGGTGGCAGTGTAGGGGTTAAATGTGTCCTGTGGTTGTGTTTCTAACTGTGGGGGAGCGTGGCTGTGTGTGACACGTCACTGATCTCTGCTCCGATCACAGGGAGCAGAGATCAGTGACACTGTCACTAGGCAGAACGGGGAGATGCTGTTTACATTAGCATCCCCCCGTTCTTCCTCCCCGTGAGACGATCGCAGGTATCCCCGCGGTGATTGAGTCCGCGGGACCCTCGATCCGACTCATGGAGGTCCCGGCCGGCGCGCGCGCACGCCGGCGGCAGCGCGCACGCGATGGCACGGCGGCAAATTTAAAGGGACGTACCTGTATGCCCATTTGCCTCTCCGTGCCATTCTGCCGACATACATCGGCGTGCACCGGTCGGGAAGTGGTTAACAGGGGCATGTAATTACAATTTTTGATCTAATATTTCACAGCAGGGCCCGTTCCTGCGCCCAACAAGAGTATCTGTGAGGGGTTACAGTGCTGTGGCACCACTACCACCACCACCATCAAAGGCCCAATTTTTCTGCCCCTGTTTAACAGGGGCATGTAATTACAATTTTTCATATAATATTTCACAGCAGGGCCCATTCCTGCGCCCACCAAGAGTAACTGTGAGGGCTTACAGTGTTCTGGTACCACCAACACCTAAGGCCCAATTTTCTGCAGAGTATATAGGGCAGGCCGTATAGTATATATACTGCTGTTCAAAGTATATAGTGCCTGGGGGCCCCCCACACCGTTTTTTTTTTAAAATTTAGTGCCGGGATATTATATCCATACCAGACCCAAAGAGCCTGGTCTATTGCCGGGACCCGACAATACATTACAGCCGCGAGTAGTTTTAAATTCATTTTTTTCCTTTAGAAATGTCATTTTGCTGTGGTATTGTTCTAAACACGGGAAAAATGTGCTACTTTACAGGCATACTAAGGACATCCCCCAGGCACGATATTTAAAAACGGCCCTTTTTAAAACTTTGTTTTGCATTGATACACGTCCCCTGGGGCAGGACCCGGGTCCCCAAACACTTTTTTATGGCAATAACTTGCATATAAGCCTTTAAAATTACCACTTTTGATTTTTCACATGCGTGTCCCATAGACTTTTAACGGTGTTCGCGTGTTCGAACAAATTTTTTGCATGTTCCCCAATGCAGATCACCCTACAAAAAAAACAAGGAACCTAACCAGACATTGGGGGTTATTTACGAAAGGCAAATCCACTTTGCACTGAAAGTGCACTTGGAAGTGCAGTCGCTCTAAATCTAAGGGGTAGATCTGAAATGAATGGAAGCTCTGCTGATTTTATCATCCAATCATGTGCAAGCTAAAATGCTGTTTTTTATTTTCCTTGCATGTCCCCCTCAGATCTATAGCGATTTTACTTCCAGGTGCACCTGCAGTGCAAAGTGGATTTGCCTTTCATAAATAACCCCCATTGCGTATTTGGGTGAAATTTTACTCCTGGATGGAGAATCCCGATTGGTCTGGTCAATATAAATGAATTCCTGAACCATGCCTGAGATTATTAGAAATCAAAATCTGACTAATGACATCGTTCTTGTCTACCAATGTGCCATCACCTGTGCTGAGATGCAGCAATTGTCTACACTAATAATAGAAATGATGGGTAATGCGTTGCAAACTTCTGATCTTCATGTCCATCCAGGGCACGTCTTTTTCTAGTCATGGGGCTGCGCATTGGCTGCCACAACTGTCCATCACAGGTTCTCAGAGGGTTTTCAAAGGGTCCTGCCAATGTAGGACACCAACCTCAATGCAGTTCCATCCAACAGGGGACCCTCAACTCCAAAATATCCTATTGAGGAACTTTCGGTCAGCTTTCTAGGAAATACAATTGAACCTTTCACGCAGGCTATGATGCAGATAACCCTAAGAAAGATCAATGACACCTAACCCAACATTGTATGTGTAACCTTACTTTGTGTATTTGTTTGGTGGAAATTTTACTCATGGGTAGAGTATTCCTTCAGTCTGGTCAATATAAACAAATTCCCAAACCATGTCTGAGATTATTACGAAGCAAAATCTAATGGAATCTTTCTTGTCTGCCAATGTTCCATCCCCTGTGTTGAGATGCAGTGTGCCCAGCAATTGTCTACGCTCATAAAATAAATAAAAAGTGATACGTTGCAAACCTCTAATTTTCATGTCCATCTAGGGCAGTGATGGCGAACCTTGGCACCCCAGATGTTTTGAAACTACATTTCCCATGATGCTCCACTACACTGCAGAGTGCATGAGCATCATGGGAAATGTCGTTCCTAAACATCTGGGGTGCCAAGGTTCACCATCACTGCCCCAGATGGACATGAAAATTAGAGGTTTGCAACGTATCACTTTTTATTTATTTAAGGTTCCTCATCACTGATCTAGGGCATGTCTTTTCCTAATCATGGATGCTGTTCATTGACTGCCACAAGTGTCCATCACAGGTTCTCAGAAGGTTCTCAAAGGGACCTGCCAATGTAGGACACCAACCTCAAAGCAGTTCCATCCAACAGGGGACCCTCAACTCCAAAAATATCCTAATTAAGAACTTGCTGTCAGCTTCTGGGAAGTAAAATGTAACCTCTCATGCAGGCTATGATGCGCATCACCCTACAAAAAGACCAAGGACACCAAACTCGACACTATATGTGTAACCTGACATTGTGTATCTCTTTAGTGGAAATTTTATTTCTGGATGGAGTACCCATTCGGTTTGGTGAATGTAAATGTATTCCCGAACCATGCCTGAGATTATTACGAAGTGAAATCCGACTAATGGCATGTGCGCTCGGAGTGCTACGTGTCAAATGAAAAGGTCCTTTCTTCTCCCTCCAGTCTGCTGGCTTCTGGACAATTCTCAGTGCGGAAATTTTCTCAGAATATGTAGCACTGGCATCGAGCGATGATAAATCTTCCTGCAGAATATGATGTGATGATGTGAAGGAAACAGATGCTTCTGTGTCTCATTTTGTTTTGAATTAAGCGCTTTAGAAGACGGTAATGAGCCAGAGGTGAGCGGGAAATCCACCGCGGATTAATCCCTGTTTTTGCAAAGGGACCGGCGAGCGATACCGCTAATCCGTTTATCCCGGCACCGCTGAAGGCTGCGCTGCCATATAATCTGAGAGGTGCCCTTTTACCTTGATTAATAGCGGTATAGGGTGCCGCATACTGGCAAAATCTCTCTCTGTCCAGCTGCAGGACTACAAAACGTTTTTAATACCATTGTTTTGTTAAAGGTCTGTGCATTATAAAATACTTTTTTTTTACCTTTTTGCAACATTTTTTGTTGTATGTTAGTGCTGCTGATTCATGCTTCAGATGCTTTGCAGCCACTTCCTGTCTACATGCACTCTGATGACGGCTGCATGGCTATTCCCAGGATTTGCTTCCAGATGGAGAACACAGTGGGCCATGCCTGTTTAAAACCCCTTACCGACCGGCCACTGTATACATACATCATTTCTTCGAAGGTGGATGTCTCGGTAACGGCAGCGGCCGCTGCCACAACTGAGGTATCCATCTTTAGGGCCGGCGGTTCTGTGTACGATAACGGTGGTCTCTGTGGCGGATTCACAGCGAGATCGGCGGTGCCACCCCCCTCCCGTCGCTCTCCCGCGCCCTCCACCGCTTACCGGAGCCATCGGTAGCGGCGGGGGCGATCGGGACCTGTCACGTCCGTGGTATGGAGATGAGTATGAAGATGGCCTCCAACCGTCTCCATACCATAAGAGGGCGGAAGCGACGTCATAACGTCAGCTCCGCCCATACGTCTTAAAGGCATATTTTTTTGTTGTCATTTTTTTTTAAATGACTTTTTTTTTTTTTTTTTTTGCATTTAAGTCCAAATATGAGATCTGAGGACTTTTTGACCCCAGATCTCATATTTAAGAGGACCTGCATGCTTTTTTCTATTACACGGGATGTTTACATTCCTTGT
Source organism: Aquarana catesbeiana (assembly GCF_042186555.1). Taxonomy (NCBI): domain Eukaryota; kingdom Metazoa; phylum Chordata; class Amphibia; order Anura; family Ranidae; genus Aquarana; species Aquarana catesbeiana. The sequence continues at coordinate 335,046,864 of NC_133330.1, read as the reverse complement.
AATAGGAATAAAAGTGATCCAAATTTTAAAAAAAAAAAAAACTGTGAAAAAATAAATAAAATAAAGTAAAATAAATAAGAAAACAAAAAAAAAATTTTTAAAGCGCCCCGTCCCGACGAGCTCGCGCGCAGAAGCGAACGCATACGTGAGTAGCGCCCACATATGAAAACGGCGGTCAAACTACACATGTGAGGTATCACCACGACCAGTAGAGCAAGAGCAATAATTCTAGCCCTAGACCTCCTTTGTAACTCAAAACATGCAACCTGTAGAATTTTTTTAATGTCGCCTATGGAGATTTTTAAGGGTAAAAGTTTGATGCCATTCCACGAGCGGGCGCAATTTTGAAGCATGACATGTTGGGTATCAATTTACTTGGCGTAACATTATCTTTCACAATATAAAGAAAAATTTGGCTAACTTTACTGTTGTCTTATTTTTTTATTCAAAAAAGTGAATTTTTTCCAAAAAAAGTGCGCTTATAAGACCGCTGCGCAAATATGGTGCGAAAAAAAAGTATTGCATTCCATTTTATTCTCTAGGGTGTTAGAAAAAAACAATATATAATGTTTGGGGGTTCTAAGTAATTTTCTAGCAAAAAAAAATGTTTTAAACATGTAAACACCTAAAATCCAAAACGAGGCCGGTCCTTAAGTGGTTAATGCGTGTTGCCACTTGTAGCCTGCATCAAAATCCCATATATCTGGGTGACAGTTGTCGTGCTTTAACAGGAAGTGCATAAACAAGGACCTTCATGGCAGGTCATCAGGTAATATTTTAATGTAAGCTGCAGGTGTTAAAATATTTTAAATAACTTTTGTAATGGTTTTAAAGTGGACCTTTCATTGACTTTACAAAATCTGACATGTCACACTATACTGCAACACTATCATTTTTTAGGAAATGTCCTAAACAACATTTCTAGGTGTTGTCCCTTACAACCAGCTCCTCTCTCTCTCTCTTTGCTGCTGCTCCCTTCACCAGCCTGTAATTGCTTTGTAGGAGGGGCTGTCACAAGTGTCATTGGGTGAATACAATGTAACAAAATATTGTTTAATTGTATTTATAATTTTTTTTCATATGCACAACATATCAAAGTTGTAACTTTTGATCTGCTTGAGTTCGGGGTGGAGGAACTTGACTGGCCTGCACAGAATCCTGACCTCAACCCGATAGAACCCCTTTGGGATGAATAAGAGCGGAGACTGCGAGCCAGGCCTTCTCGTCCATTCTGGAAGAATGGTCAAACGTTCCCATAGACACACTCCTAAACCTTGTGGACAGCCTTCCCAGAAGAGTTGAAGCTGTTATAGCTGCAAAGGGTGGGCCAACTCAATATTGAACCCTACGGACTAAAGCCCCCATACACACGATCAGAAATTCTGCCAGCAAAAGTCAGATGAGAGCTTTTGGTCCGAAATTCTGACCGTGTGTACGCTCCATCGGACTTTTGCTGGCAGAATTCCAGCCAGCAAAAGATTGAGAGCATGTTCTCTATTTTTCGGTCGGAAAAAGTCCCGACTGGAAATTCCGATCGTCCGTACAAATTCCGACGCGGAAAATCCCTACGCATGCTCGGAAGCATTGAACTTCATTTTCTCGGCTCGTCGTAGCGTTGTACGCCACCGCGTTCTTGACGGTCGAAAGTTCAGAGAACTTTTGTGTGACCCGTGTGTATGCAAGGCAAGCTTGAGCGGGATTCCGTCAGAAAAACCATCCCAAGTTTTTTCCCGATGGAAAATCGTCTCGTGTGTATGCGGCATAATGCCCCGTACACACGGTCGGACATTCCGACGAAATATGTGCGATCGGAGCTTGTTGTTGGAAATTCCGACCGCGTGTGGGCTCCATCGGACTTTTTCCATCGGAATTTCAGACACACAAAGTTTGAGAGCAGGCTATAAAATTTTCCGACAACAAAATCCGATCCTTTAAATTCCGATCGTGTGTACACAAATCCGACGCACAAAGTGCCACGCATGCTCAGAATAAATTAAGAGAGGAAAGCTATTGGCTACTGCCCCGTTTATAGCCCCGACGTACGTGTTTTACGTCACCGCGTTCAGAACGATCGGATTTTCCGACAACTTTGTGTGACCGTGTGTGTGCGCAAGACAAGTTTGAGCCAACATCCGTCGGAAAAAAACAATTTTGTTGTCGGAATGTCCGATCAATGTCCGACCGTGTGTACGGGGCATAAGACTTGGATGCCATTAAAGTTCATGTGCGTGTAAAGGCAGGCGTCCCAATACTTTTGGCAAGATAGTGTATATAATATAATCTGTATAATAATAAATATTATACCTCAAAATCTAAGGAAATATTTGTTTTATTTGAAAACATGGCTGTAAAGAGTGGTAACTATTATTTTTATTTTTTCATTTACAAAAAAAAGTATAAAAACACTTTAAATATATACTTTATGCTAGAAAAATTGTATCCTATAAAAAAAAAAGTATCTTTCATAATTCCTGAGCAACTTGGTCTACCTAAAACAGGATGGATAATGAACTGGGCCTGTGCGATTGCCGACTCGCTCTGCTGGGTGCCGTGACCTCGCTCTCTGAACTTTTAATGAATCTGTTTCCAATTCTCATCTGCAAAATTGCCCTGGCACACCCTGGCACTGGAAAATTAAAAAAAAAAAAAGCCTTTTAGCTGTGGCACACCCTGGTTCTATGACACCCCCCCCCCCTCCTCCCGCTCTGATTACTCTGCTTCCCAAGGAATTTGATCTTTGCAGTAACTCCCGCTCTACATCTGCCATGTGAACCCTAAAAATTTCTATTCTCATTAATTACCATTCAGGGCGCAGGCAACATGCTAAGATCATGACAGATCTAATTATGTCAGTACGATTGTTCTATACCTCTCTCTCGCTCCCTTTCTCTCGTCTCCTTTGAGACCTTTTTTTTTTTTTTTTTTTTTTACAAACCGCACTTAAATAAGTTTTTGAAATTGATACTGGAGTTCCAAGTAACGGGGACAGATGGTGGTGATTTGACGAGAAATGTGGTCTGTGTGTGTGTCATATTATATTTGTCTTAGCTGAGTTGTACACTAATTTTTCATTTCGGGTCGATGGTATCAAAGCAGACAATGTAATTGCTCTTAGACAAGGGATGATCTGAGATATAAAAACCCGGATAATAAAGCGGCGGCGAGGAGGTCAGCAGGCCGCGGCACAGCAGGAGGACCTAAATGTGCAATTGAAACTTTCGAGCCCCCGAGTAGATTGCTACATGATGTTTTCAAAAATAATTGTGAAATATAAGATCACATACCACCCTCCCGGCGCTGACATCGATGTTTGTTTTAGGTTCTGTTTGGTTTTCTACAGATTTTTTTTTTTTATCTTCACTTCGTAGAAATGTTATGACTGGTAGGGTGAGCCCTACCACTGTTAGGTCCTAGGGAGCCAGGCTGAGATCTACCCTGCTGGGTCGGTTGTAATAATTGGTGCCTTCGTTCCCAGAGACAAGGAATGAGCACAGGGAAGACAATGGATGATTATATTTGTGGCACCCTCCTAGTTAGTGTAGGTTGATTGGTAAATTTAGTTCAGTTCCTCAGCGGAGCAGGGGTTGATCGTTCAGGTCTGTTCAGTGTCCCGCAGGCTGCTGCTCTGATTACTTCCTTCTGCATTCTGGAGGATTCTAGAATCATAGTGAGAAGAAGAACAGAGTGGGCAGCCTGCATATTTATGGGGAATCCAGCCAATCCCAAGGGAGATGTGCTCAGTAGCAGGGATGGACTTGCCATCGGGACTACCGGGAGATTCCCGGTGGGCCGATGGCTCAGTGGGCCAGTTTCAGAGACAGGGGAGGAGAGAGAGATACACAGCGCCACCGCTACCAGGAAGTAGTAGTACACACCGATGCTCTGCATCTACTGGCCCGATCGGTTCCCGGTGGCGGCTCCTAATTCAGATCGATGACACGCTTGGACTCTTGCACAGCGTCTCAATGTCTTTCACCCTACTAACTTTGTCAGTAATGTTCTTTAAGTGGAATAAAAGTTGTTTTAATGCTACATTTGGCGCTGTGTATCTCTCTCTCCTCCCCTGTCACGTTGTGTGTTGGGGGGGTACAGAGCTGGGTTGGAGGTGCCCATCAAGCCCTGTAGTAGCACTGCATCTGGTGACAAGTGACTTGGCAGGTGACAGGCGAGGGGGCAAGTGATATGTGGCATCTGGTGGCAGGCGATGGTGGCAAGTGACAAGCTGCTTCTACTGACAAGTGACGTGGCAAGTGACGTTTTGCATCTGGTGGCAGGTAACGTGGCAAGTGACATGCGGCATCTGGTGGCAGGCGACGTGGCAATGACACACTGCATCTGGTGGCAGGCGATGTGGCAAGTGACGTGGCAGGTGACACACTCAGGGCTCTCACTGATTCTGCATTATGGTGAGTTGAACTATTTCATGTTATATTACAATGTAATAATAGAAATAATGCACTTCAATCATCCTGACACCATATCAACCATGGTGCCGAGAAGATTGAAGCGCCAACACCAGGTGTTTGGAGTAAAGTGGGCCGGTCTGGATGAAGTCCAGGGCCAAATTTTTGTCCCAGTCCAGCCCTGCTCAGTAGGTAGCTGGAGAGCCCATAAAAAGTCTGAGGCAGAGAGAGAGAGAATTCCTGGGTCCATTCCTGCTGGAGGAGATATATGTGGCAGGTTAACTGAAGGCCATCGAGAAGACATTGAGGTCCCAGCTGACACTTAAGATGGGGCGGGAGGGTTGGCAGCTCTTCCAGCCTCGTGTGTTCCAAAAGGCCCAGAATTCCCTGGGGCAGAACTTTTATAAGCTCAGGCCCAGCCCCATCACCCCTATCCAATCCTCTGCGACCACTTTACCACATCCTTCCACCACTCAGCTCCTGGCCATGCCCCCATCAGTCAAGGCTCTCTTTCCCTAAAGGGATCAAGAGGCCTTCATGGCTGCTGAGAGGCAAAGATGTACAATCGGTGGTAGAACCTTTAACCCCATCGTGTGTGACCTTGCCTTTATGAAATTATAATGGATACAGATTTTGTTGGAAGGGCAAGCCCACAGCTTTATTAGACTCAAAAACCACATCTATAAACAATGGCATAAAGAAATATAATTCCATCATAACCTGGTGTTGATCACAGGTATTCTGTGGGCACCCAGTATTACCTTATTATAACATTGTCTTAACACCTATCTTCACCATAAGATCCAGGCAGATGTCCAATGAACCAAAGGACTCGTAGGACTTACGGCGCTAACAATTTTTAGCTGACACAGTAAAAAAAAAAACAACAAAACTGTGTTGAAGTTGGGAGGGTAAAAGGAAACGTGCTTGTTGGCAGGTCTTATCTGAAGAGGTCAATGTCCGCACCCTTTGGGTCTTTTAAGGTCTCCGCACACTTTCCACACACCCATTTGGCCTTGACCAATCTTGACCTTTTAATTCTTTCACTTGAGTAGTCTGAGGGGAGGGCAAGTATCCCTTAAAGCAGCCATTCTCAACCAGGGTTTCATGGAACCCTAGGGTTCCTCCAGAGGTTGTTAGGAGTTCCTTGAGCCTGGGGTTAATTTAATTGTCCTGCCATCTGATGGTGCCTGCATAATTCCAGAGCCAACCCACTTGGCAAGAACATTAGCATGACACCAACAATCTATTTAGCTGTCTAATGCCGCGTACACACAAGCGGACTTTTCGACCGGACTGGTCCGACGGACTATCCGACGGACTTCCAACGGACTTTCCCAACGGACTTTCCCAACGAACGGACTTGCCTACACACGATCACACCAAAGTCCGACGGATTCGTACGTGATGACGTACGACCGGACTAAAATAAGTAAGTTTATAGCCAGTAGCCAATAGCTGCCCTAGCGTCGGTTTTCGTCCGTCGGACTAGCATACAGAGGAGTGGACTGTTAGATAGGAACTGGGTCCGGCGGAGTTCCGACGTTAAGATTTGAAACATGTTCCAAATCTAAAGTCCATCAGATTTTCAACCGAAAAAGTCCGCTGCAGGTCAGATGAAGTCCACACACGGTCGAATTGTCTGCCGGACTCGGTCCGTCGGACCAGTCCAGTCGAAAAGTCCGCTCGTGTGTATGCGGCAAAAAAGGGGGGCATTCTGATCACCTTTGTATGGGTTGCATTCTTCCTACTGATCATCAACGTAAGGGGCATTTCTTCCATTGATACTCCGATGAATTGGTTTAAGTATGGGTTCCCTGAGACCTGAACATTATTTCAAGGGTTCCTCTGGAGTAAAAAGGTTGGGAAAGGCTGCCTTAAAGACATTCCATGTAAGGATCTTTCCAGCAGCCAGGGCCCCCTCTCCCTAATGTCAAGGGGCATTCAGAGGCCAAGCTCTTGGCACTACAAGAGGTTTGGCCAGTGGTGGATTAATTGTACCAAGAGCACCACGCTTTTTTCAGCTCATAGTCTCCTCCCTGCCTGCCATTTTAATGGAATCATTCACAAGAGTCTCTGTACATTTGGGCAGCACAGTGGTGTAGTGGATAGCACCTTTGCCTAGCAGTAAGAAGGGTGGCTGGTTCGAATCCCAACCACAACACTACCTGCCTGGAGTTTGCATGTTCTCCCTGTGTCTGCGTGGGTTTCCTCCGGGTACTCCGGTTTCCTCCCACACTCCAAAGACATGCTGGTAGGTTAATTGGATCCTGTCTAAATTGTCCCTAGTATGTATGAATGTGAGTTAGGGACCTTAGATTGTAAGCTCCTTGAGGGTAGGGACCGATGTGAATGTATAATGTATATGTAAAGCGCTGCATAAATTGACGGCGCTACATAAGTACCTGAAATAAATAAATCAATTTGCGTTATGCTTTTGACATGAGCATTTTTTTGAGGTATTTTGAAACACATTGATTACATTTTGAATTGGATCTTATACCACAGTATACTTTTTGCCAATTGCTTGTGATGATGGCAGATTATATTGAACTTATGCTTCAAGGTACAGGATGTGTGAATGCTGGGGGTTGTGATTAAGCTGAACAAAGTTCAGTCAGTGGCAATTCCTCAGACCCCAAACATATCGCCCGAACCCTGCTGACGTCTACAGGAACCGAATCTTGTCATTTTTTTCTGTCCTTTTTTCAAGGCTAATTTGCAAGCTTTTGTTAAGAAAGGGGCATGAGCAGCTGGGCACTGCCATGGGGAACATGTACCAATGCAAAAAAAAAATTTATTAAAATACCATTCAGCAGCCTTTAATTAGTATTAAAGGGCAACATTAAAAAAACACAATTCCTTTAAATAACATGCTTTGGGGATGCCTTAAACCTTTACGTGAAGTTACACTCCTGTATGATGTACTCTTTTAAAAGTAACAAAAAAAAAAAAAAAAAAGCTCCCGCTGCTGACTGTCAGATCCCTGGCCAAATTCCAGTTTATAAATCAAATGTCTGGGATCCTAGGTTTCAGGCAGGTGTACCTCATGGCAAGCTGGGTTCGGGTCAAACTCATGTCTGACCCAAAGCTCCACCCTCCTCCCTACATACTAGGGCTAAGGGAATTTGGTAAAATTGTAATAATTTTTTTTTTTTCGATGTCTGTGTTTTCTTTTTGAGAAAGAAAATTGTAATATAAGGAGACTAACGAGGGGCCTTTTTGGCACAAAAACAGGTCCACGATAGTTGAAAGGAAATTCTGTATCCTTCAGTATCCGTTTAAAGCCCATTGCACCCTTTAAAAATCAGCAAACACCGCCTCAACGGTGCCTTCCATGTTCAGTCCAATGCAAAAGGGGCCCTTTTACACACCGATCAGTTTTTGGTCAGTTGTTCAGTTAAAGAAAGCAGACGAAAAATGCATGAAATATGCATTCCTTTAAATCCTATGGAAGTCTTCACACTGGTCCGTTGTGTTTCAGTTGCGTTTTTTAAAAGTAATGCTTGCTGTATTTTTGGTGAATGTTTGGTGCAGTTAAAAAAAAGTACCTTTTTGTTTGAAATAAATGGAAACTGCAGCAAAAACGCATCAAAACCGCAGCAAAAACGCAATGTGCCTGTGGGAAGTGCTTCGTCCATTCATGTGTCCAGGGAAAAATGCAAACGGAGGAAAAAATTCATCAATAACGTATTGTGTGTTTTGCGTTAACACACAATTGCGCAGCAATTGATCCAACAGGGCCCAAACCATATACTACTGCTCAGTTCCTTGTAGGTGGTAAAACCTGCATGGCAAGTATACACCTCTACAATGACTACCACCCAAAGAACCTGACTAATCGCCCCTTATATCGCATCAGCCAGTCAGTAGGTAGGAATCTCCCCACTGTAGGGAAAATTCCCCTCTTGATAAGCATACAGGGGGACCTTAAAGCGGGGGTTCACCCACACCGCCAAAAAAAAAAAATATTAAAAGCCAGCAGCTACAAATACTGCAGCTGATGACTTTTAATACATTGCCACTTACCTGTCCCGGGGTCCAGCGATGTCGGCAGGGGACGCCGAGAACCCGCTCGGTTCTCGGCAGCTGCCGCCGCCATCCTAGGTGAGGGAATCAGGAAGTGAAGCGTTGCGGCTTCACTTCCCGGTTCCCTACTGCGCATGCGCGAGTCGCGCTGCGCGTCCCTAGTGGTCCCCGCTCTCTGCTGGGAGCTGTGTGTTCCCAGCAGACAGCACGGTCGGGACAGGAAGAAGCATAGACTCCCATGGGAGTCTATGCCGGAAGTGGGTGCAAATACCTGTCTTTGACAGGTATCTGCACCCCCCTCCCCCCTGAAAGGTGCCAAATGTGACACCAGAGGGGGGGAGGGTTCCGAAAAGCGGAAGTTCCATTTTAGTGTGGAACTCCGCTTTAAGCCCTTGTTTTTTGTTTTGTGTGTCCAGTTCAGGAGATTACCATTTGTTTCCTGTCCTGAAGACAAATCCCCAGTGGCGTCACTAGGGTTGGTGTCACCTGGTGCACTAAAACACGGTGTCACCCCCCCCCCCTTCTATTTTAGGGCAGGCAATCCAGCCAGCAGCCGGAAGCCCAGCCAGCAGCCCAGCGTTGGAGTGTGTTGCCGCGTGTTGCAGCGGTCAATAAGGCCTAGAGGATAGCAGGTCCCTTCCTAATGACTCAGTCCCTAGGAACAGTAATGGACAGGCCCTCTTACCAGGCCCAGCAAAACATCAGCAGTGATCTCTCTGGCTGGACGTTCGCTCACTCTAGGTTGCCCAAGCGGACTCTGGTCAGTAGTGTAGCACGTCTGTACCCTAGCAGTAGCTCAGTCTTTCTCTCTCTGGTGGTGCTGGGAAGCAGCATGGCTCTCTGTGGTGGTGTGGGTACAGCGTGGCTCTCCCTGGTGGTGCGGATACAGCGTGACTCTCTGTCTGATGGTGCGGGTACAGCGTGACTCTCTCTCTGATGTTGCGGGTACAGCGTGCCTCTTTCTTTGGTGGTGCGGGTACAGCGTGGCTCTCTCTCTGGTGGTGCAGGTATAGTGTGTCTCTCTCTGGTGGTGCAGGTACAGCATAACTCTCATTCTAGTGGTGCGGGTACAGCATGGCTCTCTCTCTGGTGGTGTGGGTACAGTGTGGCTCTCTCTCTGGTGGTGCGGGTACAGTGTGGCTTTCTCTCTGGTGGTGCGGGTACAGTGTGGCTTTCTCTCTGGTGGTGCGGGTACAGCGTGGCTCTCTCTCTGGTGGTGTGGGTACAGAGTGGCTCTCTCTCTGGTGGTGTGGGTACAGTGTGGCTCTCTCTCTAGTGGTGTGGGTACAGTGTGGCTTCCTCTCTGGTGGTGTGGGTACAGCGTGGCTCTTTCTGGTGGTGTGGGTACAATGTGGCTCTCTCTCTGGTGGTGCGGGTACAGCGTGGCTCTCTCTGGTGGTGTGGGTACAGAGTGGCTCTCTCTCTGGTGGTGTGGGTACAGCGTGGCTCTCGCTGGTGGTGTGGGTACAGTGTGGCTCTCTCTTTGGTGGTGTGGGTACAGTGTGGCTTCCTCTCTGGTGGTGTGGGTACAGCGTGGCTCTTTCTGGTGGTGTGGGTACAATGTGGCTCTCTCTCTGGGGGTGCGGGTACAGCGCGGCTCTCTCTGGTGGTGCGGGTACAGTGTGGCTTTCTCTCTGGTGGTGTGGGTACAGCGTGGCTCTTTCTGGTGGTGTGGGTACAGTGTGGCTCTCTCTGGTGGTGCGGGTACTGCGTGGCTCTCTCTCTGGTGGTGCGGTTACAGCGTGGCTCTTTCTGGTGGTGTGGGTACAGTGTGGCTTTCTCTCTGGTGGTGTGGGTACAGCGTGGCTCTTTCTGGTGGTGTGGGTACAGTGTGGCTCTCTCTGGTGGTGTGGGTACTGCGTGGCTCTCTCTCTGGTGGTGCAGGTATAGGGGGATTTTTTTGGTATCCCCCAGCACAGTCCTCTCTTTTCTTGTAGCACTCACTACCTCAGCTTTTTCCCAGGTTTCAGGCTCTCAATCTCTACCCCCAGATTCTGGGGGCGGTAGTCTGCTCCCTGTGGACAACATTGGGGCCACCAATCTTCCGGGACTACATGTCCCATGATGCTCCCCTAGTCTCTTATGATGTGGCCAATGGGGAGGGAGACCGGGCAGCAATCTGGGTGGCGAATCAGGTGAGAGCCGCTCTCTCTTCTCCTGCACTGCTGACAGGAGAAAGTGGGGGCGAGTGGGGGGAAACACTCTTACAGCCTACAGCTCGCCTCTCCCCAGTCACAGCGGCACTGCTGTTCTCTGGCGGACTGAGCGGGGAAAAGAGCCCGCTGTCACCGCTTCATTGATGGCGAGTGTCACCCAGGTGTGGTCCGCACCAGGGACGTGCGGTGAGTGGCTGGTGAGGCACTGGCTAGTATCAGAGCCAGATACACACAGGTTACATACGCCACGATCGTTAGAGCGAGAGCAATAATTCTAGCACCAGACCTCCTCTGTAACTCTAAACATGTAACCTGTAAAAAAATTAAAAGCGTCTATAAAGATTTATAAGTACTGAAGTTTGGCGCCATTCCACAAGTGTGCGCAATTTTAAAGTGCGACATGTTAGGTATCTATTTACTCGGCGTAACATCATCTTTCACATTATATAAAAAAAATTGGGCTAACTTTAGTGTTTTTTTTTTTATTGATGAAACAGTTTTTTTCCCAAAAACATGCTTAAAAAATTGCGCAAATACCGTGTGAGATAAAAAGTTGCAACGACCACCATTCTATTCCCCAGGGTGTCTGCTAAACCAATATATATATAATGTTTGGGGGTTATGAGTATTTTTCTAGCGAATATATGATGATTTTTACAAGTAGGAGAGAAGTGTCAGAATTGGCCTGGGTGGCAAGGGGTTAATTACCATAAGTAATATACAAATCATTATTATATATTGTCTTTAAGGGAATTTACTATATTTTCAAAAAATGTGCTCAAGCAGGTGGCTTAACAGACAAATTACTGAAGTTTGAAGTTATAACTTCCAACCAGTCATTTCACAGTAAATAGATAAATAATAAATGATTATCTTATAACATAGAGCATAATAATATATGATTTAGCTTGTACCTTTTCAGCAGCAGCAGATTCTCATTCTCCCTCTTAACTGTGTGAGAAAAACATGGCATTGTGGGTAAATCTTATACACTTAAACACATGTTTTTTCCCTTGTAGATAAGAGGGCTGGGCTGGAAGAGAGTATTTATCTTTTAGACACGCCCCCTTCTATGACATTGTAGTGAGAGGAGAGCCTCCACTGCAGCATTTTTATTGGACAGCTGGGACCAATAGTGCTATACCATTGGTCCAAGACTCCAAGCTGTCCATTGAGCTCAGTGCCTCTGACAAGAAGTGAGGAGAGGCACTGTGAGCTCCTCCTCTCAGTCTGCTGTAAACAGTGTGTCGGCTTGTATTTAAAGTGGCCGCGCTGTATGTAGCTTCTGACAGGCTGTGCAAGGAGCCCCGTATCTCTGGAACCATAGGTCGTAGGAGCCCCAAATTTTTACCAGTGGTGGGGTAGGACTTAGGCTACATACCTCCCAAGGTAACCGAGCTACGACCCTCGAAGCTTGATTTTAAAAAACAATTATTTTTTTTAAAGGGGCACTAAAGGTTCGGGTTTTTTTTTTTTTTTTTTTAAATAACAAACATATCATACTTACCTCCACTGTGCAGCTCGTTTTGCACAGAGAGGCCCCGAACCTGCTCTTCTGGGGTCCCTCAGCGGCTCTCTCGGCTCCCCCCACATTAGATAACCCCCTTGGAGAAGCGCTTTCTTGCGGGCGCGCTCCCGAGTCCATAGACGCCGAATGCAGGACTTGGCTCCGCCCCCCCGGTGGCCGTGTCATTGGATTTGATTGACAGCAGCGGGAGCCCATGGCTGCGCTGCTATCACTCTTTCCAATCAAGAGCCGAGAACCCCTGCAGAGAGAGAGAGAGCGCGTCCCCGTGGGACAAGTTCGAGGGTTCGGGTAAGTAAAACAGGGGGGGCTGGTCACGGACAGGTGTTTTATCACCTTAATGCATAGGATGCATTAAGGTGAAAAAACACGAACCTTTAGTGTCCCCTGACTGCACATCCCTGGTGTTCTGTCTCTGGGACAGCTAGCTAAACCTTCTTATCCCAATAACTGTAGATACCATATTTCTTTGATCTTAGTTTTATTAGAACAAGCCAGTTGAAACTACAAATAACAGAAATAGACTTCAATAAGTACAATATTGCATACAATACAGCATACATTGCAGAAACAACAATATACAATACAAGATGTGATAGTAAAAACTTACTTTTTAAGTTCTCTAAGGGGTGATGGCGACAGATTGAGAAATACATGTGTTGTTTCCTGAGTATCTTCTCAAAGAATGGTGACTGCTTCACTTCCTGTGAAGATTCTACCCAGAATTCTCTGCTTGCTGACAACTTCCTCAACTACACATACAGTAAACAATTAAACAGAATTGCAGCAATACCAAAAAGGAGCACTTGATGGAGCCTGCACACCACATATGATCATCTTAAGTAAATTACACATTTTGCATGTAAATTTAACAACACAGGTACAAATAATCAGGAAGACATCTGGTGGACAGAACACCTGGTCCGCACCCCCATAGTGACGCCACTGCAAATCCCCTCTTGGTTGTGACCAGAACAGTTGTCCCAATTGGAACAATGATAACTGTAACATTTTGGATCTCCTACTGCCCTAGGCCACGTCCTTTGTTGGCTATGCTGAAATCCAAACCTGACTTTTCCTTATTATTATCTTATATTGCGTTATATGACTATAGCGGTGATAGTTGAGAAATATAAACCTTAACATTTTGGCATACAGTGGAAGTCACCATAGAGTGGTAAGTGCAGCAAATTTTGGACATTTCACAAGAATCTGAAGGCTTCTTCCACCACATTCCAGAGACCTCACGTGAGGTCTGAAGTCATCAATTTCATCATTTGTTTTGCATTCGGCATGGAGGACCGGAGAGCGTTACTGGACACATCTAAAAAAGATGGATGTTGGCGAGTCAGGAATGTGTGCTCCTCTCCGCCTGGCGCTCTCTGGGGCCTGCATGTAACGAGTGCGCTCTTCTCTCCAAGGGCAGATTTGGTGGGATGAATCCCAGATGTGTGCGATGAGAAATGAACTTGCTCGCTTATGTTACCAGCGGGGACGCCATATGCTCAGAGGTCATTTAATAAAATCCCCAAATGTCAACAGTGTAATTATTTAAATTAAATTGAAACTCCAGAAAAATATTTGCACACGCCCCTTTGGTCCCATTATACGGGATTAAAAAATAATTCCATTTTAAAATAGGGTTAGTCTTGTCTTCTTTTAAACCCCTGCAAAGCAGAAAGCAGGCGGTCTTCTGGCTCAGCTCCACCAACCACGGTGCTGAATAAACGGGGTCCATCTTTTCCCGACTTATCAGGAAAGCCGCACATTTGCCTTGTCTCTTATTTTTTTTTCTTTTCCTCAAAAAACTTTACTGTAACATAGATGAGCTCACAACATCCATCCAAGTACATTGGGCAGACGTTGCTCTTCCTTCCCTGTTGCATTGCAGCACCCCAGCATATGATTAAACCCCAAGCCGTGGTGAAACACGTTTCAAGAGAAGGAACGAGGTCTGAAGGAGGGCAATTCCGCCACATCATGTTGTGAACCCATCCATGTTACAATAATGATTTACAAGGAAAAGAAAAAAAAAAGATGCAGCAGATGTGCGGCTTTTTCTACTTGAATAAAGCAAAATCTGCACCAAGAACCAATCAGGACTTTACTGCATCCCCCCGGATAAGTATGTTCACATAGACTTTTATCATTGCTGTAAACCCTTGCCAATCCTGTCATCTTCTCGTTGAACCTTTTCAAGTTCGCTCAATGAAAACACGCATATTTCCTGTAAACCATCATTTGGCATTTAGATTATGAATCCACAAAGCCAGTCTAAATCTGAAGTGTGTAGGTAGCTTTTTTTTTTTTTTGCTTTCAGGCACTGGGAGCTAACAGGTAGGTGCATGGGTAGGTTACAGAAGAAGAACCCAGGTGGACCACAGCCCTGTAATGAATCTCGGTTATCATAAACAGAGCAGGTAGGTAATCCTGCGGGCAGGGGTGTTGCTAGGTCTACAAAAGATCTGGGGCTAGAGCCCATAGCAGCGTAGTAAAGAAAGTCATACTTTACGCTTGGGCGGGCATACACATGTATACAGTAATATACGTGTATGTGTGTGTGTGTGTGTGTATATATCCCCAGAGAGCCCCCCCTTACTTTAGATTCCCCAGAGAGCTTCCCCCTTGCATCAGGGTCCCCAGAGAGCTTCCCCCTTGCATCAGGGTCCCCAGAGAGCCTCCCCTTACATTAGGGTCCCCAGAGAGCCCCCCTTACATTAGGGTCCCCAGAGAGCCTCCCTGTTAAAATCAGGGTCTCCAGAGAGCCCCCCCTTACAACAGATTCCCCAGAGAGCTTCCCCCTTGCATCAGGGTCCCCAGAGAGCCCCCCCTTACATTAGGGTCCCCAGAGAGCCTCCCTGTTAAAATCAGGGTCCCTAGAGAGCCTCTTCCTTGCATCAGGGTCCCCAGAGAAACCCCCCCACTTACATCAGGGTCCCCAGAGAGCCCCCCTCCTCTAGGGACCCCTGCAGAGACTCGGGGCTATGGGCCCCAAAAGCCACCCCCTAGCGACGCCACTGCCTGTGGGTATAATTGAGAAAAAGGCGCCACTAATCAAAATACCGCCACTGCGCCTCTGGATAGATACAGAGTATGTGGAAGCTGCCACCTAAAAGAATAAAATATAAAAGCTGAATTTTAACTACTGGTCAAACTGGGATAATGACACAAAGTCAAAATAGCGGTGCTAAATGTTTGTGCACAAGTATTAAATCCCCTAAAGTGACATGTGACTCACAATTTACAAATGAGAATATAACTGACATGTGCTAAAATATAATAAATGCTAAAGCACTAAATTGACAAATAGCACTAAACACCCTGTGACAAGTGAAGTGATATGATGTAGCTAGTGAAGCTACAAAAAAAAAAAAAAAATTCCAAAATCTAAAAAAATAAAGTCCATAAAATATTGAAGAGGATCTTTAGTCGATGTGAAGATCCCTTATGGGGCGTACACACGGTCGGACTTTTCAGCTACAAAAGTCCGACAGCCTGTCCGACAGACTTTCAACGGACTTTCGACGGACTTGCGGCGGACTTTCTAACGAACAGACTTGCCTACACACGATCACACAAAAGTCCGTCGAATTCTTATGTGATGACGTACACCGGACTAAAATAAGGAAGTTGATAGCCAGTAGCCAATAGCTGCCCTAGCGTGGGTTTTTGTCCGTCAGACTAGCATACAGACGAGTGGATTTTTCGACCGGACTCGAGTCCGTCGGAAAGATTTGAAGCATGTTTCAAATCTAAAGTCCATCGGATTTGAGGCTGAAAAAGTCAGTTGAAAGTCCGGAGAAGCCCACACACGATCGGATTACCAGCCAGCTTTAGTCCGTCAGCGTCCGTTGGACTTTTGTAGACGAAAAGTCCGACCGTGTGTACGCGGCATTAATCCATTCACCACACCAATGTGTCTGTGATTCCACTCCCCTAAAGAAACGCACTCACCAAATTCCAATGCCTACATTCTCATGTTAGACTAAAACGCATTTAAACCACATGGATAGGGTTTTAGAGCAAGCATCCGAACTCCAGCTGTGCGTCTCATATAATATGGTACAAGTTAAAGGACAGCAAAAGTGACTAAGGTAAGCCTTTCAAAGCCTCCAGAGCAGCGGATAAAACGGCCACGGCGGACCCAAGGTGTGCAGGCATAAGGTTGAATCTCACCCATCCCTTGGTCCTGGATCTAAACCTGCTCTACAACTTGCTGGTGTGTCAAGCAACGTCCTGCCTCAATGATGTTGATTGCCGTACAGCCACGTCCCCGACATGTTTCGTCACAAGGACTTACTCATGGGTAATTGATTTGAAAAATTGCAAAGCGAACAGTCTTTTTCGCCTTTAGTAAATCACCTCCTAAAGCTCAAGATGTACAACCATAAGAGAACGAGAAAGTTTAATGGCTGCTCCCCCTTTCTCTCTAATCAGAGGTTTCGATTAGACATAGCCTGCCTGAAAAAGGAAATATTTGCACGGTGCTCTGTGAAACCTTTGTCATGTATTTAATGATTACTTGTGAAACAGAAGCTATATATTTAAAAAAATAATTAATTATAAATCAAAAATGAAAAGTTTATAAACATAAACATTGAAAAAAATTAAATGCTAATACAATTGACTCAAATATTAAAAATATTAATATTTTTTTCCAACTACACATAAATGCCGCATTTGGTGCGATATTTTATTTTTCATTATTCTTTTTTTTTTTTTTTTTTTTCCTGTGCACACAGATACTGCGTAGCCAGAATGATCTCAGAATTTTTATTTTCCATATGAGAACTCTTAAAATTTACCTGATATAACCTATAGTGCTGAGCGTTTATTCCATACCCCCAATGTGACCTGGATTCCCCTCTTCTCCCCCGTTACTCAACCTCCTGACTGATTAGATGATTCCACCAGCACAGATTACAGACCAGACAGTACACAGGCTGCCTGACCTGATGTTTAGATGGGGGGCGGCGGGGCGGGGGGGGTTCTGTTTGGCAGATGGGGGGGGGGGGTGACGATGTCACACATGAAAACTACAACAGAAGCTACATTAATCAAACTGAGATAGCAAACCTCTGACATGTTAGTGTTACAAGTTGTGTCTGTTCTGCAAGTGTTTTTGTAGTCATTTAAAGGCCAACTCCATCCAAGACTAAAAGAATAAATACAGTAATTCATTAAGAGGTGAATTCACTCAAATAATTGAATTGAATTATTTAATTAGTTTAACTAGCTGTGAACATGATGTGATTGTGCTACAGCTGACAATAAGAAAATGATACAGTGTTTCAAATTTTTATAGTGTGTAAAAAAAATGTTTTAAATGAATAAAGTGTATTCAAAGAATGTATCAGGTCAAAATAGGTGAGTTAATAGATTTGTATTTCAATTGATCAAACCTGCCGAACCAGCTGCTGGCAAGGCTTGTGCAGACAATCACACCGGAAGAACTACCATTCAAGGTCCATTAACATCTGGTCGGTGTGTACTGACTGAGCAAAGTTTGGAGATTTTGATTGGCCAGCAGTGGTGGTCACTCCATTAGTGGCGCAGGAGCGCCGCCCACCTAATACATGTGCCCGGCCCCTAATCTACAAGCAGGGCGCCGGACGCGTGGATTTCATTGGGTTTTTGAGGCTCAAAAAGGGTGGGCTCGGGGTGCAGAGCCCACCTACTTGTATGAGAATAGAGAATTAATATTCACTATTGTCTTCCTGCTTCTCCTCCCGGCCAATCGTAAAGCGGGTCCCGATTGGCCGTGAGGAGCAGCAAACGTATTGGCTGGCCAGGAGCAGAAGCAGGAGGGAAGCCGCTGAGGAGGAGACGCAGGGGGAAGCTGCCGAGGAGGAGACACAGGGGGAAGCTGCTGAGGAGGAGATGCAGGTGGAAGCTGCCAAAGCTGCCGGTGGCCTGGATGGGGTAACTGCGGGGCTGGTGGGCGGATGGGCAAGCGAGGGAGGGGTGGGTTTTGTTCGCAATTCGACCGAGCAACAGGGGGGTTGGGGGTTTTGATCGATTAACCGACCGAGGGGGGTTGGGTGGTTTGTTTGCTGCCCCCCCCCCTGGAGCACCAGCCGCCAATGTTGGTCACCATTGAAAAAGGGGACTCTGACTTAACCACTTGCCGCCCGCTATATAGCAGAATGGCGGCGGCAAAGTGGTTTCAATATCCTGACTGGGCATCATATGAAGTCCAGCAGGATAACAGCTGCCGTGCGCCCGTGGGGGCGCGCATTGCGGCGATCGGTGGTGTGGTGTGTCAGTCTGACACACCGCAACACCGATCTAGGTAAAGAGTCTCTGCCGGAGACTCTTTACCACGTGATCAGCCGTGTCCAATCATGGCTGATCACAGTGGAAATAGGAAGAGACGTCTGTCAGACGCGAGTAGAGAAGAGCCGATCGGCTGCTCCTCTCACAGGGGGGTCTGTGCTGATTGATTATCAGTGCAGCCCCCCCGAGGATGCCCACACTGGACCACCAGGTATGCCACCCTAGACCACCAGGGATGCCAATCAGTGCCAACAATGGATGCCAATCAGTGCCCACAATGGGCATCACTGATTGGCAGGCATTATTGTTTGGCACTGAGTGGCATCCATCCATACCATCAATTATTGTACAACTGTGCCACCTATCAGTAACCATCCATGCCCATCCATGCCGCCTGTCAGTGCCCATCTGTGCCGCCTATCAGTGCCCATCCGTGTCACCTATCAGTGCCCATCCATGCCGCCTATGAGTGCCTATCCATGCCGCCTTTCAGTGCCCATCAGTGCCACCTATGTGTACCCATCAGTGTTGCATATCAGTGCCACCTATCAGTGCCCCATCAGTGCGGCATATTAGTGCCCATCATCAGTGCCCATCAGTGCCGCCTTATCAGTGCCTGTCAGTGCAGCCCCATCAGTGCCCATCCGTGAAGGAGAAAACTTACTTATTTACAAAGTTTTGTAACAGAAACAAAAAAAAAACTTTTTTTTTCAAAATTTTCGGTCTTTTTTTATTTGTTTAGCAGAAAATAAACATCCCAGAGGTGATCAAATACCACCAAAAGAAAGCTCTATTTGTGGGAACAAAATGATAAAAATTTAGTTTGGGTACAGTGTAGCATGACCGCGCAATTGTCATTCAAAGTGCAACAGCGCTGAAAGCTGAGAATTGGTCTGGGCAGGAAGGTGTATAAGTGCCCGGTATTGAAGTGGTTAATGGGGTTTCTGATGGGGACTATAATGTAAGGGGGAAACTCTGAAGGGGGACTCTGGGGACGCTGATATAAGGGGGGACTCTGATGAAGACTCTCATGTAAGGGAGGTCTTTGATGGTGACCCTGATATAAGTGGGGACTGTAACGGGGACACTGATGTAAGGGGGGTTCTGATGGGTACTCTGATGTAAGAGGGGGATTAGGATGTAAGGGGGCATCTGATGAAGACTCTAATGTAAAGGGGAAACTCAAAAGGGGGACTCTAGGAACCCTGATATAAGGGGGTACTCTAATGGGGATTCTGATATAAGGGGGGTTCTAAAGGCTACTCTCAAGTAAGGAGGGTCTTTGATGGGAACCCAGATATAAGGGGAACTCTAATGGGAACTCCAATGTAAGGGGGAGTCTGATGGGGCCCTTATTTAACGTCCTCCCAGATGGTACCTCGCACGCACGCGATCTGTCACAGGCTGTTTCCATCGGATACAGCGGATGACTGATCACTGTACCAGCCTGCTGCCGTTACCCAAGGTCACCTAGAGCCCAGGGCAAACATGCCAAACTGCGCCCCCCCAAGATACATGAGTATTATGTGTCAGCAAAAATCCCCCCCCCCAAAAAAAAACATTGAGCACTTATCTGCATACTTACCCCCTAAGTACAAACCCCCCTCCTCCCAGTACAAATCTGTCCCCCTGCTGAAATTCCCCCTTAAAAAAGTCACCCTTCCTTGCACAAATCCTTTACTCCTAAAATTGCCTCTTCTAGAACACATTCCTCCAACCCCCACACCCCCCCAGAACAAATCTTCTTCCGCCCATCCCCCCTCCTGACACAAATCCCCCTAAATCCACTCTTAGCACAACCCCCCAAAATAATTTCCACTCCTAGAACAATACTTAGCCACTGCCGCCCCCCAAATTTCCCTTTCCAACACAAATCCCCTCCCTCCAATCTCCTTGTGGCCTCCCCCCAATCTGACATGATACCACAGTGCCCAGGGCAGCTTTCCCTCCTGCCCACCCCTTGTCCCAGCCCTGCTGGTACCATGTGATCACTGTAACCAATCATAGATTATCACATGACAATGGATGGCTTTGTTTCATGCCATCCATTGGTTACAATTGTGTTGCTAGCTGTGATTGGTCACAGTGATCATGAGGTTCAGACAAGGCCAATCGCAACCCATCTGTACCATGTGATTAGCTGTGGTCAATCACAGCTAATCACAACAAAACACACCGAATGAATCAGTTTTTTTCAGTAAAAATGGTTGCTTATACCAGTGAAATTCACTGGTATAAACAATGATAATGTGGTAAAAAAAAAAAATCCTGATCACTTCCCCAGATTAGGGCAATGTTACTATGGAAATAATGTATTACTCTGGTCACAGTGTGTAAAAAAAAAAAAAAGAAAATCATAAAAAAAAAAAGAAAAAAATGTAATAAAAAATACATTTTATTTTTTTTTTTTTTACATACTGTCACCAGTCACCACCACACCAGTTATATGATGAGGCTGCACTGCACTGGTGACTGTATGTTAAAAAAAAAAAAAATCATGCAATACTTTTTTTTTTAATTTCCGAATTTTTAAAAAAATTGTGATAAAAATGACAACTATAAAAAAAACTTGCTATGTCTCCTAATAAATACCTTGGACCGTCTGCTTTACAAAAAGGGGGTCATTCAGGGGGTATTTGTACTGTTCTGGCATTTTCAGGCCTCGAGAAATGAGATTGGCCGTCAGTCCATCAGAATTGATCCATTTTCAGATAGATATCTCATAGTTTGTGGACTCTCTAACTTTCCTACCGACTAAATAATATACACCGATTTGGGTTATATTCACCAAAGAAATGTAGCAGAATAAATTTTGACCTAAATTTATGAAGAATTGTTATTTATTTGCAAAATCTTATAACAGAAACAAAGAAAAACATTTTTATTTCAAAGTTTTCAGTGTTTTTTTTTTTTTTGTTTATTTAGCAAAAAATAAAAAACACGGTAGTGATTAAATACCAACAAAAAGAAAGCTCCATTTGTGTGGGAAAAAAATGATAAAAATGTCATATGGATACAGTGTTGCATGACCGCGCACTTGTCATTCAAAGTGTGACAGCGCCGAAAGCTGAAAACTGGCCTGGGCAGGAAAGGGGGGGGGGGGGGGGTAAAAGGGTTCTGGTATCGAAGCGGTTAAGGGGGGGCTCTGATGAGTACTCTAATATAAGCGGGGACTATGATGTAAGGGGGGAGACTTTGATTGGCTCAAGTTTACTTGGTTTTTCTTTACTTTGTTTTAATGAAGTTCTTTATTTGTTTCTATGAATTATATCATACTGATTACAAAAAAAGCTCCAAAGTAAAATAGATTTTTTTGGGGGGGCCCATAAATATTTTTAAAATACACTATATTGTCAAAAGTATTGGGACACCTACCTTTACACGCACATGAAAGAGGAGGTCCGCCCACCCCTGCAAAAATTAAAAGCCAGTAGCTACACATACTGCAGCTGCTGACTTTTAATAATAGGACACTTGCCTGTTCTGGAGTCCAGCGATGTCGGCACCGCAGCTGATGTTTCCATCAGCTGTCGGGTGCACGCCGCCGCCATTGCCGGTGAGGGAACCCGGCAGTGTAGCATTGCGCCTTCACGCTGGGTCACTACTGCGCATGAGCGAGGCACCGCTGCACTCTTCTACTGGCCCGGTGGTGGGGAAAGGAGGAGGGGGGAGCAGTGAGCCGAGCTGCTGACGTATTTTGCCGCAGCCTGGTCTCCCGGAAGTGGGGACAGGGCACCTGTCAAAGACAGGTATCTGCTCCCCCCCGAAAGGTGCCAAATGAGGTGTCTGTTAAGTTCCTCCACCCCAAACTCCCTCATCCATGTCCTTATGGATCTTCCTTTGTGCACTGGTCCAAATCATTTGGTGGAGGGGGGATTATGGTGTGGGGGGTTGTTTTTCAGAGGTTGGGATTGGCCCTTTAGTTCCAGTGAAGGGAACTCTTAAGACCTCAGCATCCCAAGACATTTTGGACAATTTCATGCTCCCAACTTTGTGGGGACAGTTTGGGGATGGCCCCTTCCTGTTCCAACATGACTGCCCACCAGTGCACAAAGCAAGGTCCATAAAGACATAGCTGAGCGAGTTTGGGGTGGAGGAACTTGACCGGCCTGCACAGAGTCCTGACCTCAACCCGACAGAACATCTTTGGGATGAATTAGAGCGGAGACTGCGAGCCAGACCTTCTCTTCCAACATCAATACCTGGCCTCACAAATGTGCTTCTGGAAGAATGGTCAAACATTCCCATAGACACACTCCTAAACCTTGTGGACGGCCTTTCCTGAAGAGTTGAAGCTGTTATAGCTGCAAAGGGTGGGCCAACTCAATATTGAACCCTACGGACCAAGACTGGGATGCCGTTAAAGTTCATGTGTGTGTAAAGGCAGGCGTCCCAATACTTTTGATAATATAGTGTATATGATTTGGTCCTCCTACTTAAAAGTTTTGAAGACCCCAGTTCTAAATAATCATTAACTGTTTCCTACATGGCCCCTATGTGGCACCATTTAAATCGAAGCTCCTATATAATTAATCTTAAACCGATTAGTCTATAGGGCCTTCGGTCCCTCCTGATGGTACAAATGGACATCTGTACCCCCCCCCTCCCGTCCAGTTCCATCTTGACCCCAACCAGTATAAACATAATTATTATCAGTAATATCCCCCTCTGCTATTCCGCAGGACGCTCACTCCACGGGGGTGGGGGTAATCTCTTCCACTTAAACTACAATATCTGTTTAGCAAAAAAACAACAAAAAAACCAACAAACATTACAAAACGTATCAAAACTTTTCCAAATATCTCATTTGCAATTACGCTAAGTACTTCTGGGGCCTCTCCGGCTGCTCACCCCTCCGAATTTCCAAGACTGACAGATCGGCATTGTGAAATATGGCCCCAATACCCAACACGTTTCGTCCAGATAATCCACTTAACCTCCTACATGTTGATACAGATGGAAAAGATACGCTTTCTGTTTTAACAAGCAATTAATTCAATTTCTATTCTACAGCTTGACTGATTTAGTTTCTGCGCTCAACTTAAAGGATCTACTTATAAAAATATATTATTTGGGGTGGGGGGTGGGGGGATAATGATTCCTCTGTGGATCAAAACAGAGCCTGGGGCAAGCGTTTATCCCCAATAATATCTAATATACGCCACAGTTTCATTTATAAACAGAGCAATTGAATGGTGAAATTGTGTGTCTTTTTGCACTTAGGTGTCTTTGGAGTAAAAAAAAACAAAAAAACACGCCAAACACTTTGGAGTTACACCTCATGCCCAATTAAAGGAAAACAGGCCATGGGACACATTTAGGAGATTATTTATAAAAAAAAAAAAAAAAAAAGTCTGCCGCTTTGAATAATCGCCCTAATATGTTTATTTATGATCATCAGCATCATCTAGTGGCCATAATGTGGTATTTTACTGATTGAAGTATTTCCTGGAAATACCGCATTATGGCCACTAGATGGAGCTGATGATCACAGGAAATAAATTAGGATGGGATTAAGGTTCAAACCACCCACCAGCAGACCCCAACAACCACTGGGCCGCGGAAGTGGGAGAAGTGACCCTTGTCCTCATCAACAAAGGGACAAGGTACCTCCCCCCCATGTTGAGGACATGCGGTCTGGTATGGTTCGGGAAGTGGGGGGGATGCTCGTCATGACTTTTGTCAGGCTGCATGCTCGGATAAAGGCTTGGAGACACCAATGATGGGGATTATTCCTCCCACTGACCCCAATGATGAGACACTATTTCTCCAACTGATACCAATGATGGGGCACTATTCCTCCCACTGATACCAATGATGGGGCACTATTCCTCCCACTGATACCAATGATGGGGCACTATTCCTCCCACTGATACCAATGATGGGGCACTATTCCTCCCACTGATACCAATGATAGGGCACTATTCCTCCAACTGATACCAATGATGGGGCACTATTCCTCTAACTGATACCAATGATGGGGTACTATTCCTCCAACTGATACCAATGATAGGGCACTATTCCTCCCACTGATACCAATGATAGGGCACTATTCCTCCAACTGATACCAATGATGGGGCACTATTCCTCTAACTGATACCAATGATGGGGTACTATTCCTCCAACTGATACCAATGATGGGGCACTATTCCTCCCACTGATACCAATGATGGGGCACTATTCCTCCCACTGACACCAATGATAAGGCACTATTCCTCCAACTGATACCAATGATGGGGCACTATTCCTCCCACGGATACCAATGATAAGGCACTATTCTTCCAACTGATACCAATGACGAGGTACTATTCCTCCCACTGATACCAATGATAGGGCACTATTCTTCCAACAGATACCAGTGATAGGGCACTATTGCTACCAACTGATACCAATGATGGCGTAATACTCCTACAAGTGATACCAATTAGGGGGCACTATTCCTCCCACTGATACCAATGATGGGGCACTATTCCTCCCACTGATACTAATGATGGGGCACTATTCCTCCCACTGATACCAATGATAGGGCACTATTCCTCCAACTGATACCAATGATGGGGCACTATTCCTCCCACTGATACCAATGATGGGGCACTATTCCTCCCACTGATACCAATGATGGGGCACTATTCCTCCCACTGATACCAATGAGGAGGTACTATTCCTCCAACTGATACCAATGATGAGGTACTATTCCTCCAACTGATACTTATGATGGGGCAATATTCCTCCAATTGAAACCTATGATGGGGCACTATTCCTCCCACTGATACCAATGATGGGGTATTATTCCTCCCACTGATACCAATGATGGGGTATTATTCCTCCAACTGATATCAATGATAGGGTACTATTCCTTCAACTGATATCAATGATGGGGCACTATTTCTCCCACTGATACCAGTGATGGGGCACTATTCCTCCCACTGATACCAATGATGGGGCACTATCCCTCCCACTGATACCAATAATGGTGCAGCTTCAGGGGAGAGCAGGGACAACTGACAACAAATGTTCCATAGTAAGCCTATAGGTGATGTCACCACATAGGCATTGCAGCCATTGTTGACTGTCCCTCCTCTCCCCTTCTAGGAAAATCATGTGACCAGACCAGTGCGCCCTCAGAATAGGTAAGTATCCTTTCACAGGGTAGATAGTAAAGGATGTAGAAGTGGGTGGGAGAAGGTTTAAGCATAGCTGGGAACAGCTTGGACTTCCACTTTAACCATTTGCCGACTGACGTACATATACTGCTAGGCGGCGGCTCCTGCAGGCAAAATCCCATATCTGTACATGATCACCTCTTCCGGGTTTCCTAATCACGTACTTGCATGTGATCACCACCAGCGACCAGCTCCCGCTGTGATTGGACGCACCGGGAGACAATCAGCGGGTCTGGCAGATCCCGATGTTTGCTGGGACCAGCCGATCTTTCACGAGGTGAGGCAGAACGGCGGTCTGCCTATGTAAACAAGGTACTGTAGATCGCCATTCTGCTATTAGGGGAGACAGAGATCCTGTGTTTCTGCTAAGCAGGAACACAGATCTCTGTCTTTTCACAGCCAAAGCCCCCCCCCCCTACACACATTTAGTAAGACCCCTTTCACACTGGGGCGGTTTGAAGGCGCTATTGCGCTAAAAATAGCGCCTGCAAACCGACCCGAAAGTGCCGCTGCTGTGTCTCCAGTGTGAGAGCCCCGAGGGAGCGGTGCGCTAGCAGGACGGGAAAAAAAAATCCTGCTAGCAGCATCTTTATACATCTTATACACCGCTCCTTCACCGCTCCTGCCCATTTAAATCAATGGGGCAGCGCGGCTCTACCACCGACAAAGCGCTGCGGTGGTTTTTAACCATTTCTCCGCCCCTAGCGGGGGGTAAAACCGCCCCGCTAACGGCTGAATACCGCCGCTAAAACGGCCTAAAGCGCCGCTAATAATAGCGGCGCTTTACCGCCAACGAACCTCCCGCCTCGGTGTGAAAGGGGCCTAAGCATTCCCTAGAAGCACATTTAACCCTTTGGTCACCCCTGATGTTAACCCCATCCCAGCCATTGCCTTTAGTACAGTGACAGAGGCATATTTTTAGCACTGATCGCTGTATTAGTGTCACTGGTCCCCAAAGTGTCACTTAGTGTCAGCTTTGTCCGTTGCAATGTCGCAGTCCCGCTAAAAATCGCTGATCGCCACCATAACTAGGATAAAATAACTAAAAAAATTTAAATTTCATAAATCTATGCCATAGTTTGTAGACGCTATAACTTTTTGCGCAAATATACACTTATTGGGAATTTTTTTTTACCAAAAAATATGTAGCAAAATACATATTGGCCTAAACTGATGAAGACATTTTTTACATTTTTTTTTTTATTGAATATGTTTTACAGCAGAAAGTAAAAAATATTGTTTTGTTTTTTTTTTTTCAAAATTGTCGGTCCTTTTTTCGTTTATAGCGCAAAAAATAAAAAAACGCAGAGGTGATTAAATACCACCAAAATAAAGCTCTATTTGAGGGGGGAAAAAAGGGCAAAAATTGTACTTGGGTAGAGCGTCGCACGACCGCACGACAGCGCAATTGTCAGTTAAAGTAACGCAGTGCCGTATCATGAAGGGGTCCCGGGGGGTAAATCTTCCCGGGGCTGAAGTGGTTATGGATGACCTACAGATACAGATTGGCTCAGAAAAGGTTACCGTATTATGTTTAAAGTCATGACAGGTGTCCCGTAGTTTGGCTCTGGTCACCATTGGAGCTGAGCTTCTCCTTGCAATGACCCAAACCTGATCCCCATCACTTTATTCTTTGCCTTCTAATAGCTTTCATCATGATGATCTATCCTATAGAGCATGGCGTTCTGTTACCACAAATAGACGCAGAACAACTGGCGATCGGAATATTAATAATTCACTTTGCACTCCATCCTCACATGTACAGAAATAAATAAACGCGAGCCCTATACTGTTTCCATCAGGACGCGGCTTTGCATCGTCCTCTTGTCATTGGGCTTGAAGTCCCTTCTAATCTTCGACAGCTTTTCAGGACTCCGCCACCATGCAGGGCGGTGAAAATAAAGCCGCACGCTTTCCAAGAAGAGGAGAGCAGCGGTGTGTTGATACGGAAAATGTACAAGCGCTGACAGGCAGGAATGGCGATGGATCCGGAGCCACTGTCAGCGGCGTCCAGGAGACAAAGGAGGGGACACATAAAACTGTCACGGCAGGTGGAAGGACTGCTCTTTGGTGGAACTTTGTGAACCTTCTATAAGGATTCTAAGTTCCTTTCTCATGTGGTATCGGGAGTAGTGATCTGCGAACGCGCTCCGCCCTGGATTTGAACTTTGTGAATCAAGATTGTACGGGTTGAAACAGAACACCGGACAATTTTTTGGTCAGTTTTACCAAGGTCTAGTGCTGAAAACCGGTTCCTGATTCACTATATGCTATTTAAAGTCCTACGGAATGCTCTCATCACTTTATTTTCATTCTTTATAGACCTGCACTGATGGATGACAGCAGGGGCGTTGCTAGGTCTACAAAAGATCATAGCAGCGAAGTAAAGAAAGTCATGCGCTTGGCGGGCACATACATGTATATTATATATGTGTGTGTATGTGTGTGTATATATATATATATTACATCAGATCCCCAGAGAGCCCCCCCTTACATCAGGGTCCCCAGAGAGCCCCCCCTTACATCAGGGTCCCCAGAGAGCCCCCCCTTTCATCATGGTCCCCAAAGAGCCTCCCCCCTTACATCAGGGTCCCCAGAGAGCCCCCCTTACATCAGGGTCCCCAGAGAGCCCCCCTTACATCAGAGTCCCCAGAGAGCCTCCCCCTTGCATCAGGGACCCCAGAGAGCCCCCCACTTACATCAGGGTTCTCAGAGAGCCCCCCTTACATCAGGGTCTCCAGAGAGCCTCCCTCTTACATCAGGGTCCCCAGAGAACCTCCCCCTTACATCAGGGTCCCCAGAGAGCCCCCCTTACATCAGGGTCACCAGAGAGCCTTCCCCTTTACATCAGGGTCCCCAGAGAGCCCCCCTTGCATTAGGGTCCCCAGAGAGCCCCCCCTTACATTAGGGTCCCCAGAGAGCCCCCCCTTACATTAGGGTCCCCAGAGAGCCTCCTTCTTACATCAGAGTCCCCAGAGAGCCCCCCTTACATCAGGGTCACCAGAGAGCCTCCCCCTTACATCAGGGTCCCCAGAAAGCCCACCCCCCTACATTAGGGTCCCCAGAGAGCCTCCTTCTTACATCAGGGTCCCCAGAGAGCCCCCCTTAAATCAGGGTCACCAGAGAGCCTCCCCCTTACATCAGGGTCCCCAGAGAGCCCCCCCTTACATTAGAGTCCCCAGAGAGCCTCCTTCTTACATCAGAGTCCCCAGAGAGCCTCCTCCTTACATCAGAGTCCCCAGAGAGCCCCCTCCCTGCATCAGGGACCCTAAAAAGCCCCCCAATAATATCAGGGTCCCCAGAGAGCCTCCCCCTTACATCAGGATCCCCAGAGAGTCCCCCCTTACATCAGGATCCCCAGAGAGCCTCTCCCTTACATCAGGGTCCCCAGAGAATCCCCCCTTACATCAGGGTCACCAGAGAGAGGGCGGGCAGTGAGAGATGATATAATCTCTCTGCTGCCCATAGATGCACAGTGAGGGCAGAACAGCAGGGATGCAGGGCGGGCAGTGAGAGATGATGTCATCTCTCTGCTCTCTGGCCCGCCCAACTCTCCCATGCTGCCTGCCTGTTCTCCGGCCCTCCCGCACCTGCTGCAGAGAGGGCACAGCCAGTAGTGAGCCGCGGTTCTGTGGTTTGGGGACCCCTGCAGAGACTCGGGGCTGTGGGCCCCAGATTTGAGGCTATAGGCCCAAAAGCCACCCCTAGCGACGCCACTGGAGGATGGATGATCTTTATTTGTTTTTGGCTTGGAAATGTCTTAAATATAATTTTTTTTCTAAAAGTGAAAATGGAAATGCTCCTCCTGCACTTTCACCTCAGTGCTCTATGTGGACTTAAATGAGTAAAGGACACAACCAGGCCTGCCATTAGAAATCATGGGCCCCGTACATCCTACCCCCCCCCCCCCACAGCCTAGCTACAGCCCCTTGGCAAGGTGAAGGAAGACTTTTAAATCAGTTATGACCTTCAAAATCCCCAGCAAGGTCATATGAGGGAATTGAGGGTCATGATAACGCTGGTGGAGGGCTACTATTGGAAATCATGGGCCATCTACATCCTACCTAATAGCCTCCCCACCCCTCCAACCTAGCTACAGCCCCTCAGCCAGGCAAAGGAAGACTTTGAAATCCCCAGCAGGGTCATATGGGGGTATTGGGGGTCATGATCACCCTGGCAGAGATGAGTAAAGGACCCAACTTGGGCTACCATTTGAAATCATGGGCCCTGCACACCTGTCACGTACCTGATGGACGAGCCTGATGTGCAGTGGGAAGGCCTCGCGTACAACCCCGGTTCAAGGGCCACCGATGTTGAGAAGAGTGGTCACCAGAGCCGGGTGGTGTATGGGTGCCTGGATCGTCCTCCGTGCAGCGGATGTCTTCCCCGAGTAGACCAGCAGGGAAACGGCTGGTGTAGTCAGCTCAGCTAATGTAGACAGGAAGCAGGAACAAGAAGAAGGGAAGTCCAGAGGTGTGGAGACCTTGGATGCGTGGTCAGACAAGCCGGGTTCGGTAACAGACGATCAAGCAGATATAACGACAGGCAGAGAATAGTCAGGAGGCAGGCAAGGTTCGGCAACAGGATATCAAGCAGTGGAAAGGTAAGCGTAGTCACAAGGCAAGCCGGGGTCAGGATAACAGAGAGCAACGTAGTCAAGCAAGCCGGGTCAAACAAAGGGAACAGATCAGGATCTCAGCACCAGGATTTCACAGGTACAAGCTTCAGATCAGACAGCAAAGTCTCTGTGCAGCTGGAAGGTTTAGCTGGAGTCTTTTGGCGCCAGTCTCATTGGCGTGCATGGCTGCGTCTATGCGCACATCTATGTGCCGGGAAGATCCCTGACAACACCCTACCTAATAACCCCCCCCCCCAGCCTACCTAAAACCCCTCATCCAGGTGAAGGAAGACTTCAAAATTCAGTGATGATCTTTAAAATCTGCAACAGGGTCATATTGGGGGTCATGATAATGCACTGTGGCCCTAAGTTTTATAAAACCCTAAGGATAAAGCTGTAAGCTGCTGCTAGTGTGTGTGTGTGTGGGGGGGGTGCTATCTCACTGGCTTTGGCTATGGCGCTGTATATGCATATTTACCCCTTTGTTACCAGGACAGTGGTAGCTAGAAGACATGATTCTGGCGGTGGGGTTTATGTCCACTGCTCCTTTTCTTGTTACATTGTAGCGGAAAGAATGTTGGACGGCCTGAGGATGATGTCAAAGGAGAGCAATACTGAGCTGTGACCCGACAGCAGCATCAGGGGAACAGCTGGCCTCCCCTGCTGACCCGATGAGACCCTGGCCCGGTACGGGTGTAGGCAGGTGCCTCTAGCTACTTTGCCACCGGGTGGCTCTGTAGCAGAATAGTGTCTAGTTACAGTAATGCCGCGTAGACACGAGCAGACTTCTCGTCGGACTGAACCGCGAAGGACTTTTTTCGACAAAGTTCCGACGGAATTCCGACAAAACGGACTTGCCTACACACGATCACACCAAAGTCCGATCCTTTCGAACGTGATGACGTACGACCGGACTAGAAAAGGGAGTTCAATAGCCAGTAGCCAATAGCTGCCCTTGCGTCGTTTTCGGTCCGTCAGACTAGCATACAGACGAACGTTTTTTTTCAATAGGAATCGAGTCCGTCGGAAAGATCTGAAACATGTTCTATTTCTAAGGTCAGTCGAAATTTTCGACAGAAAAGGTCCGATGAAGCCCACACACGATCGGAATGTCCGCCGGAATCGTTCCGTCAGACCTTTGCTGCCGGAAAGTCTGCTCGTGTGTACACGGCATAAGTAAGGTCTTTAGGTGCTAGGCCACTTTAAGGTAAAGATCTCCCGCAGTGGGGTCAGGGGTGAGATAGCACCCATATATAAGTCAGGTAGGGAGGGGCATACACTCTCCTGGGGCATGGGAGCTAGTCACCCCACATCTGTGATAATGTAGCCAGTACATGTAGGCCCTGGACAGGGCAAGAGGCCGGGTAGAAGGGACCTGTAAATACAGTAGGAGGAGCTGGCTGTAATCTTTTTGTCCCTTATGGAGGTGGGGGTTAGGACAGATTGCAAAAGGTCTTTTATTCCAGACTTTAGATCCCTGTGTGAGGCTGCTTCCCTGCAGGGTTTCTGGGAGAGATGTACTACCTAGCAAAGAGGTGACTGCACAGAGCTCAGTCCTGTGAGTACTAATGACCCCAGGCAGAAGAGAGACTAAAAAGGGGGATGAGCTGAGATGCTGCACATGCTTTCACGTGTGACTGCTGCAGACTGTCCACTAAATGTGATTGATTGTGCAATGTCAAGTGACTCCGGAATGTATGTTCTTGTGATGTGACTGTAATGCCGTTTTCTAAACACCACCAGTAAAGTGCAGCAAACGACCTCTTATTTATTTATTTATTTCAGGTACTTATATAGCGCTGTCAATTTACGAAGCGCTTTACATATACATTGTACATTCACATAAGTCCCTACCCTCAAGGAGCTTACAATCTAAGGTCCCTAACTCACATTCATACATACTAGGGACAATTTAGACAGGATCCAATTAACCTACCAGCATGTCTTTGGAGTGTGGGAGGAAACCAGAGTACCCGGAGGTAACCCACGCAGGCACAGGGAGAACATGCAAACTCCAGGCAGGTAGTGTCGTGGTTGGGATTTGAACCAGCAACCCTTCTTACTGCTAGGTGAAAGTGCTATCCACTACACCACTGTGCCGCCCCTTGTGTGGACATTCCTTCCTTTGGGGATATAAAGGACAACAGCTGGGAATGTTGTGTGGAGACATACGGCAAGGAGCAGGAGGTATCATGATCTAGCAGGGCTGAGGTGAGGGTAGGGACTTGTGTTTTGGCACCAAAACCAGCCAACCATTAAGACCCTCTTACATGGGCATACTAACTGTACCACTTTGTGGTTCTGGATGCAACCCTCCACCACAGGCTTCCTTATTCAGTGCAGATCAGTTGAGGGGACCTGTCTGACCAGGTCTGCCAGAGTGCCCTGGACAGTGTGGCCATACTCTTTTATCTATTGGAGTCTATTGGACTTATATTTAGACATGTGGCACAACTACTCTAACTAAAAAACGATTTCTTTAACCGCAGTTGGGCTTTAAAGTGGAACCTGAACTCAAAAAGTAAAGCTTTGCTATGTTATCAGGAAGTGCACCTGCTGGTGAGAGAGAGTGTGTCTAAATTAGGGAAAGATTTTGGTGGAGGAGGGACAGTATAGGGACCTTCCACCTCAGCTGCTACCTTAGACCTCCTTTCTTCTGCCTCTCTGGTGTCTTAGTCGCCACACCGTCTATCAGTCACCTCCTTCATCGTCCTGTCGGGTAGCACAAACCTGCTAACGTGTCTTCTACATCAGTGGTCATCAACCCTGTCCTCAGGGTCCACTAACAGGCCAGGTTTTATGTATTACCTTGGGGGAGATGCAGACTAGAATACGGCAATCTCTGAGCAGCAAATGATATCACCTGTGATGTATTTCAGTTATCTTGCAAACCTATATAAACAGATGTATAAATAATCACTCTAAATGAGAAACATTGACACATCAAAGCGGCGCTATTCTCAGTCACAATCTATGACTGGTAAGTAAATGTCTCTGTTAGAGATACTAAAAGAAGAATTTCACCAAAGACACATGAGGTAAAACTTGATATGGAGTCTCCAGCTGGGTATAACTAGTATGCGTAGCATATCTGATGAGTGCACCTTTCACCATCTGTTATGTCACCACGTGCTGCACACACCCCAGTAAGGGGTTCGAACTCACCAAAAACCAAAAGGTTAATAGGCCTTAGATAGCATCCTCATTCCATCACTCTCTAGGTCCACCAGGCAAGTAGTCAAAAGACATCAGCAGTATCCACATGTAGGAAAGAGACTCCACATAGTCCCGCTCCAGCGTTCCCGGGAAAAGTTACCAGAGGTATCTCGTATATCCAACCGATCGAAAGCTGGAGGGATAATATTGGAACGGCCCTGCGCCTATAGATTTGTTTATTTTATTTTGTTTGTTTGACTTTTAAATAAATGATCAAAACAGTATTGGACTATGTGGAGTCTCTTTCCTACGTGTGGATACTGCTGATGTCTTTTGACTACTTACCTGGTGGACCTAGAGAGTGATGGAATGAGGATGCTATCTAAGGCCTATTAACCTTTTGGTTTTTGGTGAGTTCGAACCCGTTACGGGGGTGTGTGCAGCACGTGGTGACATAACAGATGGTGAAAGGTGCACTCATCAGATATGCTACACATACTAGTTATACCCAGCTGGAGACTCCATATCAAGTTTTACCTCATGTGTCTTTGGTGAAATTCTTCTTTTAGTATCTCTAACAGAGACATTTACTTACCAGTCATAGATTGTGACTGAGAATAGCGCCGCTTTGATGTGTCAATGTTTCTCATTTAGAGTGATTATTTATACATCTGTTTATATAAGTTTGTTTTCTGTTAAGTGGCTGCTGAGAGACATGTCTTTTTGTGATTACCCATATCTGGTTAAATTACTGCTGTCTAATTCGTTACCATCTTTATCTACCTAAGATCTCATAAGCGCTGAGATAGGAGAATTGTGGCAGGGCGATTTTTGCCCCTTTGTTTTTTGATTATCTTGCAAACCTGGCCTGTTAGTAGGCCCTGAGGACAGGGTTGATGACCACTGTTCTACAGTATTCAAGAAGAAATTCGCTTCTCAAGTTCTGGATTCCATTTAAAGGGACATGCTTCAGCCAAAGATTGTTTTCCCCCTTTCCTTCCAAAGCAACCTCTGTTACCATCTGATGTCCTTAAAGTGACTCTTCACTCTTTCTATGTTACTAAAGGGGAACTTTGCTAGCTATTTTACCATCCCTTGGGCAACTCTGTTTCTCCTAAAAGAGACTACATCCCTATTGTGCACCAATGTACTGTACGGGCCCCAACTAGCCGGCACATGCTACATGTTTAGAGTATCGTACGAAAAATGTATTTACCTACATTTCTGAGAGTTAAACCCTGACTCTTCTCACTGAGAGTCCACAAGTGAGCTAGCCCTGTGTTTGTTCTTTTCTTCTCATTTTCATTTGCTCATCTGGGCAAACTTTCTCTGTTTGGGAGCCTATGTTTAAATCTTCAGTACGGGTGGGAGTGGCTTAAAGTGCTACTGTATTGTGTTTACATTGCCTTTTCTCATTGGTGTTCTGCCATTTGGAGGATGCAGCTAATTGTTTCCTTTGGCCTGTTTTGCCATTTCCGTGACATTACAACATATACAAGTTAAACAATTATCTCACTAGTCCACACGTGTTTATCCTCTGTGTGATAGCCAGGGAGTCAGCTGGCCGAAGTATTTTGGCGGTGTTAGCGGGGACAATACCCTGCTCGGGGCTCAGTAGTAGACATGTGTGGTTCGTTTAGTTCTGATTTGAAATTCGGACGAAGTTTAGTTTTTTGGAAATTCGGATGTATCCAATACTTTTTGAATTCGAATAGTTTTCAAATTTGAATTCTAGAAGTTTTCAAATTTACAAAGAGAATAAAATAGAATAGAAAATAAAGGAATATAATATAAAGCAAAATAATAGAATAGAAAAGAATATAAGAGAAAAAAATAGAATATAATAGAGTAAAACAGAACAAAATAGAATAGAGAATAAAAGAACAGAATAGACTAGAATATAATAGAAACAAATAGAATAGAAAAGAATAACACAGAAAGAATATAACCATCTTCCGAAATTCGAATTTAGAATAGAATAAATTTGAATAGAAAAGAATAGAATAGAAAATAAAATAATATAGTAGAAAAGAATAGAATACACAGATAGAAAAAGATTACAATCAAAAAAACAATAGAATAGAATAGAATATAGAATAGAATATAACCATTTCCCAAAATTCTAATAGCATCCTTTAGAATTTGAATAGAATAATAAAGAATAGATCAAAAGATCATCAAATTATTATCAGACCGAGAGAAAATATACATAGTGTCTTGTTTTAATGGTAATATTATGTACTCTCTTTACAGTATTCCAGTGACATATTTCATCAGCAAGTTCTTGCTGTGTCATCTTTATATATATATATATATTTTTTTCTCTTTACTTTTTGACAGTTTGTCTGTTTATTTCTTGTACCTTGTCCTGGCTCCCACACTCGCCCAGGAATTTGCCCTTAGGGGCCTATAGATGTCCCCTGATTTGGTTGGTCCAGCCGTGGTAAGCTTCTATGTCCATTCCTTATGGGGATGCAGTTATGGATTGGAAACGTTGATATGACATATTATTCTTAGTATTGTTTGGATTGTTCAACATGCTCACCTCTATGGCGGATTTGAGGATTGTGCATATATGTTCCATCATTATTGTATGTATTTTTGATTGGTTTGTTTATAAGCTAGATTATGTATGTCTGTCCTTTATAGAGATAACTGCATATAATGTCTCTGGAAACATACTCTTGAAGAAGCGGTCACACCGCGAAACATGTCGAGTCTGAATTGATCTAGGACGACATTCCGATCGCTGCCCCTGGATGGATGCACGTCCAATTGCTCAGTTCTTCTTCAGAGAATGAATTTATATGTATCGTATACTCCTTCTTTTTAGGACCTTTTTAATCATGTCATTGTTTCAATAAATTTATATATTTTTATACAAATGTGTATGTAAGTCCCTGCCATACCATGAGAGTCCACAGTTGCCTTAGACCAGGGATCCTCAAACTACGGCCCTCCAGTTGTTACAGAACTACACATCCCATGAGGCATTGTAAAACACTGACATTCACAGACATGACTAGGCATGATGGGAATTGTAGTTCCTGAACAATTCTTTACAGTATTAAACTTCATGCAGCACTATAAATCTCCTGAAGAAGCTCTTGCAGAGCGAAACATGTTGAGTAAAAGTGGCTGTATTAGTGTACGAAATGTATAACTGAATATTAAATGTATTCTTTTGAAATATATTTTCTATCAAATAAAAATTATATTTTAAAAAAAATATATATTGTTTTTTTGTTTCTATTGGCACCTTAAAAGTCCCACTTTCTGTATCCTTTACACTACAGCTTTAATACTGTTACACGTGCTAAAGAACCAAAAGACAACATAACTTTGATAGGGAAGCTACTGTTGGGTCCGAAGGACCTCCCGTCACTTGACTTTCTCCATACAAAGCTATAAAATGGGGTAAATAGAAATAATGTGGGTCATAGTAAAAATGAAAATGTAAAATCCTCCGTTAAATTCTGGTATTAGGGATGAGCTTCGTGTTCGAGTCGAACCCATGTTCGACTCGAACATCGTCTGTTCGCCCGTTCGCCGAATTACGATCGATATGGGCCATTCGCGCCAAATTCGTGTGGCGCGTCACGGCCCATAATTCACTGCGGCATCGCAGTGCATTGTTGGCTGATGATTGGCCAAGCATGCACTATGACCCGCATGCTTGGCCAATCACAGCGCCGCCTGAACAGAGAGCCATAATTGGCCAAAGCCAAGGAGGCTTTGGCCAATTATGGCTCAGGGGATTTAGTACACGCCCCACACTATATAAGGCCGCCTGCACGGCGGCCCTGTGTAGTGTGTGTTCCGGCGTTCATTGAGAGGGAGAGAGAGAGACAGACAGTGACATTTGATTTGAGTTAGATAGATTAGGCAGAACAGTCAGTCAGTTAGCTGCACTTACAGTGTATTGTGTATATATATGCATTCAGTTTAGCTAGATCCGTTCTTGTTATCTTCCTACTGACAGGCAGGCTTGTCTTGTTACAGTATTTACAGCTACCTGAAGAAAATTACTGGTGTTCTTTTGATCCTATTAGTATCACAGTCAGGCAGCTAGACTATTTACAGTTAGTGCAGTGCGTCCTGCTCACAGTGTTCAGCTAAAACTACAAGTTAGTGGGGTGCGTCCTGCTCACAGTGTTCAGCTAAACCTACAAGTTAGTGCGGTGCGTCCTGCTCACAGTGTTCAGCTAAACCTACAAGTTAGTGTGGTGCGTCCACCTCACAATGTTCAGCTAAACCTACAAGTTAGTGGGGTGCGTCCTGCTCAGAGTGTTCAGCTAAACCTACAAGTTAGTGCAGTGCGTCCTGCTCACAGTGTTCAGCTAGATCCGTTCCTGTTATCTTCTTACTGACAGGCAGGCTTGTCTTGTTACAGTATATACAGCTACCTGAAGAAAATTACTGGTGTTTTTTTGATCCTATTAGTACCACAGTCAGGCAGCTAGACTATTTACAGTTAGTGCAGTGCGTCCTGCTCACAGTGTTCAGCTAAACCTACAAGTTAGTGGGGTGCGTCCACCTCACAGTGTTCAGCTAAACCTACAAGTTAGTGGGGTACGTCCTGCTCAGAGTGTTCAGCTAAACCTACAAGTTAGTGGGGTGCGTCCTGCTCACAGTGTTCAGCTAGATCCGTTCCTGTTATCTTCTTACTGACAGGCAGGCTTGTCTTGTTACAGTATATACAGCTACCTCAAGAAAATTACTGGTGTTTTTTTGATCCTATTAGTACCACAGTCAGGCAGCTAGACTATTTACAGTTAGTGCAGTGCGTCCTGCTTACCGTGTTCAGCTAAACCTACAAGTTAGTGGGGTGCGTCCTGCTCACAGTGTTCAGCTAAACCTACAAGTAAGTGTGGTGCGTCCACCTTACAGTGTTCAGCTAAACCTACAAGTTAGTGGGGTGCGTCCTGCTCACAGTGTTCAGCTAAACCTACAAGTTAGTGTGGTGCATCCACCTCACAGTGTTCAGCTAAACCTACAAGTTAGTGGGGTGCGTCCTGCTCACAGTGTTCAGCTAAACCTACAAGTTAGTGGGGTGCGTCCTGTTCACAGTGTTCAGCTAAACCTGCAAGTTAGTGGGGTGCGTCCTGTTCACGGTGTTCAGCTAAACCTACAAGTTAGTGGGGTGCGTCCACCTCACAGTGTTCAGCTAAAGCTACCTGTAGAAGGTTGGTGGTGTTCTCATACTACAGGCAGGCAGTTGATTTTGCTAGCTGCAGTATTAGTACACATATATATATATATATATATATATATATATATATATATATATATGTCCCAGCTTAGTGCAGCTACAGGCCATTAGTATGTCTGGAAGGCCAAGAAGGAGAGGTAGACAGTCACAAGCCAATAAGAGAGGGCAAGCAGGCTCTGTGTCTAGTGCTGGTCGTGGAGACGGTGCATCCTCATCAGCACGTGGCCGTGGGACACGCTTGGCCTTTTTTTCGGCAGCTGGCCGTGTTGAGCCGCAACATACGGAAGACTTGGTCGAGTGGATGACCAAGCCGTCCTCATCCTCCTCATCCTCTCTCACCCATGCCCAGGGTACTTTGTCTGGCAAAGCAGCGGCCTCTTCCCTCGGCTCAATGTCATCAGTGACTCCTTCCCTAGCCCCATCATGTCCTCCTGAGGAGTCCCTCGAACTGTTTGACCACAGTGTTGGGTACATGCTCCAGGAGGATGCCCAGCGTTTGGAAGGCTCTGATGATGATACTGAGCTCGATGAAGGCAGTAACATGAGCACGGACAGAGGGGGTGCCCAAGAAGGACAGCAATCTGGCAGTCATGCTCCCGCTGCTGCAGCATACTGCCAGGTTTGCTCCAGTGATGAGGAGGGAGGGGATGATGAGGTCACTGACTCAACGTGGGTGCCTGATAGGAGAGAGGAGGAGGAGGAGGAGGAGGAGGTGGCACATCATAAGGGCAGCACATTGACTGCATCACACCCCAAAGCTCCACATGTGCAGGGCGCTGCAGTCTCTGCGCGTTATTCAAAAAGTTCTTTGGTGTGGGCCTTTTTTGAGACGAGTGCATCAGATCGCACTGCTGCTATTTGCAACATATGTCTCAAGCGTATCTCACGTGGCCAAAACATCTCCCGCTTGGGTACCACATGCTTGACCAGACATATGTTGACCTGCCATGCAGTTCGTTGGCAAGCGTATCTAAAAGACCCACACCAAAGAACAAAGAGGACCTCTCCTTGCTCCTCATCAGCTGAGATTTCCAACCCCACTATACCTTCAGTCCTCTCTGAGACCTGCACTGAGAGGAATGAAGGTGTAGAATTAGGTGTGTCACAGCCAAGTACTTGTGGGCAATCTGCTTTTGGTACACCGACGTCAGATTGTACCAGGCAAATTTCCCTGCCCCAGCTGCTGCACCGCCGAAAGAAGTTTGCTCCCAGCCATCCACATGCCCAGCGGTTGAATGCTAGCTTGGCAAAATTGCTAGCACTTCAACTGCTGCCTTTTCAGTTGGTAGACTCTGCCCCCTTCCGTGAGTTTGTGGAATGTGCGGTTCCTCAGTGGCAGGTACCCAAATGCCACTTTTTCTCACGGAAGGCGATTCCGGCTCTCTACCGGCATGTGGAAGGCAATGTCCATGCCTCGCTGGACAGGGCGGTCAGCAGTAAGGTGCATATTACCGCTGACTCATGGTCCAGAAGGCATGGACAGGGACGTTACCTAAGTTTCACGGCGCATTGGGTGACTCTGCTGGCAGCTGGGAAGGATGCAGGACAAGGTGCAGTAGTGTTGGAGGTTGTTCCGCCACCACGCCTCCAAAATGCTAATGATTGTGACACACCTCTCTCCTCCACCCCCTCCTCTTCTTCTTCCTCCATGGCCTCTTCCTGTGCTTTGTCCTTGGAACCAGTGGTGCTCCGTAGCTGTTCAAGGGGCTACGCAAGTACGCAGGCCAAAAGATGCCATGCGGTGCTTGAGCTGGTGTGCTTGGGGGACAGGAGCCACACTGGGGCAGAGGTTCTGTCAGCTCTGCAGGGGCAGGTTCAGAGGTGGTTGACGCCACGCCAACTTAAGGCAGGAATGGTGGTTTGCGACAATGGCACCAACCTCCTCTCTGCCCTCCGACAGGGACAAATGACCCATGTGCCCTGTTTGGCTCACGTCCTTAACTTGGTGGTGCAGCGGTTCTTGGGCAGGTACCCGGGCTTACAGGATGTCCGGAGGCAGGCCAGGAAAGTCTGTGTGCATTTTCGCCAGTCATATAATGCCAGTGCTCGGCTGACGGACCTCCAAAAGGAGTTTAACCTGCCCAAGAACCGCCTAATCTGTGACATGCCCACCAGGTGGAACTCAACGTTGGCCATGCTGCAGCGGCTGCACACGCAGCAGAGGGCCATCAATGAGTACCTGTGCGACTATGGCACCAGGACAGGGTCAGGGGAGCTTGTTTTTTTTTCCCCACGCCAGTGAGCCATGATCAGGAATGCATGCACTGTCCTGTCACCATTTGAGGAGGCCACGAGGATGGTGAGCAGTGACAGTGCATGCATCAGTGACACTGTCCCCCTTGTCCACCTATTGGAGCACACGCTGCGTGGAATAATGGACAGGGCACTTGAGGCAGAACAGAGGCAGGAAGAGGAGGACTTCCTTAGCTCTCAAGGCCCCCTTTATCCAGACAGTGTTCCTGCGTGCCCGCCGATCACACAGGAAGAGGACGAGGAGGAGGAGGAGGAGGAGGAAGATTGTGTCAGTATGGAGGTGGAGCCTGGCACTCAGCATCAGCAGCAGTCTTTAAGGGATCAGTCCCAAGAAACACATGAACTTGTACGTGGCTGGGAGGAGGTGGCTGCGGACCATGTCGTCCTTAGTGACCCAGAGGACTCCGGACCGAATGCCTCAGCAAACCTACGCTGCATGGCCTCCCTGATCCTGCAAAGCCTGCGTAAGGATCCTCGTATTCGTGGTATCAAGGAGAAGGACCAATACTGGCTGGCAACCCTCCTTGATCCACGTTACAAGGGTAAGGTTGCGGACCTTATCTTGCCATCGCAGAGGGAGCAGAGGATGAAACATCTTCGGGAGGCCTTGCAGAAAGGTCTGTGCAACGCGTTCCCAGAGACTGGGAGGTTACAAACTCCTGTTTCTGGACAACGTTTTGCTGAGGCTTCGGTCAGTCAAAGAAGGAGCGGTGGAGAAGGTGGCCGTCTGACCGATGCGTTCAGACACTTTTTTGGTCCGCAGCCCCAAGGTATGATCGGTTCCAGCAACCATCGCCAGCGTCTGTTTTACATGGTGCAGGAATACCTATGGGCAAGATCAGACTTGGACACCTTTCCCACCGAAAATCCTCTGGGTTACTGGGTCTTGAGGATGGATCACTGGCCAGAGCTTGCACAGTATGCAATTGAGCTACTGGCCTGTCCTGCATCCAGCGTTCTTTCGGAATGCACATTCAGTGCTGCTGGAGGTGTGGTAACCGATCACAGGGTGCGTCTGTCCACCGACTCGGTCGATCGACTGACCTTCATAAAAATGAATCAGTCTTGGATCACCACCAGCTACCAAGCACCTGATGCTGATGTAACCGAATAATTTTTTTTAAAATCTCAGATCCCTTCAAAGACTGCCTATGCTGATGCTGAGTGACTATCCTCTTCCTCCTCAATCATCACGCTGATAGCTTGTAAGAACATTTTTGGTTCTGGGCGCCACCACCAGTGCCTAAGGCACAATTTTTCTGCCCCTGTTTCACAGGGGCGTGTAATTACAATTTTTGATGCAATACTTTGCAGCAGGGCTCGTTCCTGCGTTCCAACTAGAGTGTCTGTGAGGGGTTGCAGTGTTGTGGCACCAGCACCAGTGCCTAAGGCCCAATTTTTCTGCCCCTGTTTAACAGGGGCATGTAATTACAATTTTTGATGCAATACTTTGCAGCAGGGCTCGTTCCTGCGTTCCAACTAAAGTGTCTGTGAGGGGTTGCAGTGTTGTGGCACCAGCACCACCACCACCACATGCCCAATTTTTCTGCCCCTGTTCAACAGGGGCATATAATTACAATTCTTGATCTAATATGTCACAGCAGGGCCCTGTGAGGGCTTACGTTGTTGTGGCCACAACAACACCTAATGCCCCGTACACACGGTCGGATTTTCCCATGGAAAATGTCCGATCGGAGCATGTTGTCAGAAATTCCGACCGTGTGTGGGCTCCATCGGACATTTTCCATCGGATTTTCCGACACACAAAGTTGGAGAGCAGGAGATAAAATTTTCCGACAACAAAATCCGTTGTCGGAAATTCCGATCGTGTGTACACAAATCCGACGGACAAAGTGCCACGCATGCTCAGAATAAATAAAGAGATGAAAGCTATTGGCTACTGCCCCGTTTATAGTCCCGACGTACGTGTTTTACGTCACCGCGTTCAGAACGATCGGATTTTCCGACAACTTTGTGTGACCGTGTGTATGCAAGACAAGTTTGAGCCAACATCCGTCGGAAAAAATCCTAGGATTTTGTTGTCGGAATGTCCGAACAAAGTCCGACCGTGTGTATGCCCTATAAGGCCCAAATTTCTGCTGAGTATATAGGGCAGGCCCCTACTTTCAAACATCTAACTTACAAATGACTCCTACTTGCAAACGGAAGGAGACAACAGGAAGTGAGATGAAATCTACCCCTAGGAAGGGAAATTCTCTCCTGTAAGAGTTAAGATGGGAAAAACATTTCTCCTTTCCACTGATGCTTTCCAATCCTTGTTCCACAAAAAACCCCAAATTCTCAAAAAACATTTGTCATTGGGACAAAAAGTGAGGTGAAATCTTCTAAAGAGTAGGAAAGACAGCAAAACAAATGTCACAGGGGTGATAAACCTTCCCTATGTTTTCCAAAAAGCTTAAAAAAGATATTTTGGCTG
Source organism: Aquarana catesbeiana (assembly GCF_042186555.1). Lineage (NCBI taxonomy): Eukaryota > Metazoa > Chordata > Amphibia > Anura > Ranidae > Aquarana > Aquarana catesbeiana. Next base: position 335,003,636 of record NC_133330.1, on the reverse strand, counting down.
GAGCTAAACACGTTAAAAATGTACCCGTTCAAAATGACAAACAGATTCTACTTAACAACAAACCTACAGTCCCTGTCTTGTTTGCACCGCCTGTATACTGCTGTTCAGAGTATATAGGGCCTGGTGGCCCCACACCTTTCCTTATTTTAATTTGGGTGCGGGGTTCCCCTTAATATCCATACAAGACCCAAAGAGCCTGGTAATGGACTGGGGGGTACCGTTTGTCTCACTGATTTTCATTCATATTGCCAGGACCCGACATTACATTAAACCCGCAAGCAGTTTTAAATGAGATTTTTTCCTTTAAAAATGACATTTGGTGCAGGGACTGTTCTAAACACGGGAAACACGCGTCACTTTACAGGCATACTATAGACACCCCCCAGGTATGATATTTAAAGGAATATTTCACTTTTTTTTTTTTTTTACTTTAAGCATCATTAAAATCACTGCTCCCGAAAAAACGGCCGTTTTTAAAAGTTTTTTTTGCATTGATACATGTCCCCTGGGGTAGGACCCGGGTCCCCAAACCCTTTTTAGGACAATACCATGCAAATTAGCCTTTAAAATGAGCACTTTTGATTTCGAACGTTCGAGTCCCATAGACGTCAATGGGGTTCTAACGTTGTGCGAACTTTCGGTCCGTTCGCAGGTTCTGGTGCGAACCGAACCGGGGGGTGTTCGGCTCATCCCTATCTGGTATTATATGGATATATACGGTGAATTGTGCAGCCGGTTTATCAGAAAGACCTCGCAGTACTTCGCCTCCATCCAACAGCAGAAAGCTGAAACTCTACCGGAGTGGAAAGAAACCTTTTCGCTGTCATTTCCTTCCGCTGTGGCGACACGGGAAAAATTAAATATCGTTTCCAAACACTGAGAATGTCACAATGAAACTTTGTTACTGGTCAAGAGGCTTCTAATGTACAATGGAGCGGGCAGGCGCACAATGGGAGCCTCTGTTACCAAAATATTGTTTATAATTTTTACTTCCTGCCCAACCAGAAATTATATTAAAACTGGATATATGTGTACATTTAATAGCTCTTTAACTCTCATTTAACGCATATTCCCTCCATAATTACCTTCATTTATATCAAGAATTCAGCCAAATTCTGTGCAACATAATCCCATGCCCCCCCCCCCGCTCCCAATACTGTAACTATAATATGTCATTAAATAGGCTTTTAACCTTTAAAGTGAAAGTATAACCAATGTTGGTGTATTTGGTTCTTTGTACAGGCTGTAACATTGTATTTTATATCATTTTGTACTGTTTATATCACATTTATGCGTGAAAATAAAGTTTTAAAAATAGATACATGTATGACAGTTTAGAAAGCATTCTAGAATTTCTAATATTAAAGTCTATTGAATATCCACTTGACCTCCGAAAGATTTAACCCCCCCCCCCCCCCCCACCTTCATGACCAGGCCATTTTTTTTGCGATACGGCAAAGCGTTACTTTAACTGACAATTGCGCGGTGTTGTCCCCAAATAATATTTATGTATTTTTTTCACACACACCATTCGATCACCACGCTTTTTTTTTATTTTTTTGCGCTATAAACAAAAAAATATTGACAATTTAAATTTAAAAAAAAAACTATATTTTTTAGTTTCTGCTATAAAACATATCCAATAAAAACATCTAATTTCTTTATAAATTTACGCCAATATGTATTCTGCTACATATTTTTGGTTAAAAAAAAAAAATCCCAATACGTATATATTGTTCGGTTTGTGCAAAAGTTATATTATCTACATACTATGGGATATATAATGGATTTTTTTTTTTATACTAGTAATGGCGGCAATCAGTGACTCATAGCAGGACTGCGATCTTGCGACGGACATTCTGACACTAACTGACACTTTTGACACTTTTTTGGGAACCAGTGACACCGATACAGTTATCAGTGCTAAAAATATACACTGTCACTGTACTAATGACACTGGCTGGGAAGGGGTTAAACATCAGGGGCGATCAAAGGGTTAAATGTGTACCTATCCAGTGTTTATGTGTACTGTATATGGTGCTTTTACTAAGGGAAGTGATGGATTTACTTTGCACGGAAAGAAAATCCATCACTTCCCCCCCCCTGTCAGAATGGAGCTCTGCCTTGTTTACATAGGCAGGGCTCTGTTCCGTGTGTTTTCCCAATGATCAGTGGGTGCTGGTGGACATCTATTGGCTGGTACCCACTGATCGGCTTCTGCAGTGACAAACCATAGCAGAAGCGGTGGCACCCCCTACCCAGAAGTGCAAAATCACGTATATATAAGTGATTCTGCACAACGCGGCCGCCCTGTAGCAGTGAATCTGCTATGAGGTGGTGAGCATTTGAATACAGATAGTTATTAAGGTGATAAAAAAAAGACACAAATCCATCATAGTGTACGAGAGGTGGTGGTCATTGAATTTCCAGAAGGTCAAGCCCAAGAGGCAGAATGAGGACCCAAGGTACGGCTCCGAGTGCCCATCATAAAAATAAGAGGAGAGGCGGGAGATCCCAGTGTAATGTGTATCTACAGTATATTATAGTTGTTGGTTCAGAAAAAAGTTACACAGGCATTTCTTAGAAAGAAAAGAGAAAAACAAAGTAACATACATCTGGTGAGGTTGTGGTCATCCCGTGGGGTGAGGTACAGAACCCTCCAATATTGTGGGTACGGAAAACCCCTGTCCCCATGTTTGAGATCATGTATCATTTGTTGTCCGGAATTGATTAAGGAAGAACAATGCCGACCACCGGTGATGTGCAGTGGTGGCCGGTGGTAATTTTCTTGGAGGGGGGGGCGGCAAACAGTACCACTCCCCCCCTTTCCCATCGGTTGGTCAGTGGGCAGGACTAGTACACTTACCCCATCTATGCGGCACTTCTCCCGGGCTCTCGGCGGCTCTCCCGTTCTCCTGCTCTCCACCGGCGACGGCTCTGGCTTCCGCCTCCTCCCTCTTTCTCGGCGGCCAATCGGGAGTCTTCTCTTTTCGGACCAATCAGAAAATGGGTCTCACACCCTCTTCTGGTTGGCTGGATTGAGGATCAGGTGGGACCGGTGGGGGCGGTGGGAATGGTGGGGTCAATGGGAGGGCCTGAAACACTTTGTTGATTCACTACCGCAGCCTATCAGGTCGACTAAGGAGTTGATAGCCCTGGAGAAAATATGTATGGAGAAAAAAGGGAAAGGGGGGGTTTCGAAGATATACAGAGTCTTAATGCATCTGGGGAGTGCAGAATACCCTCCATTCAAGGTGAAGTGGGAGAACGAACTAGGTCTCAAGCTAGATGAAAGGGAGTGGGGGCTGATATTGAAAAGGGTTAACACCACTTCGGTGGATTGTAGGATAGTGGAGATGAATTACAAATTATTGGCGAGAATGTATATTACACCTGACAGAGCACATAGGATTCGGCGGAAAACCACACAGTTATGTTGGAAGGGATGTAATGATATCGGGACTATGGCACACATCTGGTGGTTGTGCCCGGAAATTAAGAAGTTTTGGGAACTGTTTTGGGTGTTACAACAGCGAATATTCATTCGCTGTTGTAACACCTGGGTGGGCTCATGGCGCAATGCTCTGCGCCACGATCCCACATATTTTGAAGCCTATCAGAGCCTCTGGCTCTAATCAGATGCTTCTAAAAAAAAAAAAACCCCGCCGCTGTAATTCAGGCACCCAGCATCCTGAAAGGGGCCGGACGCCTGAATAGGGGGTGGCCACGGTGGCCGCGGATAGATTCATGCTATGCATGAATCTATCCATTAGTCATATAGGGGGTGGCATGGAGAGAGGGGGCGGTGCCCAGGCACCCCTAATGGACGGGCGGCCGCTGGTGACGTGTATGATGTGAAGCCTTTCCCCTCCATCACTTCCTGGCCAGCCTCTCAGTTTGCTTCCCTATATAAGACATGCTCACTGCCGCCAGTGTTCTCTCAGTTCTCCGAGCTCCTGTTTGCCGACTATTACGTGTATTCAGTGTCTGACTTCACGTGTATCGACCCAGGCTTGCCGACCATTTGTGTTTGTCTGCTGCCTGCCCTGATCTCTTGGATTCCCTTTTGTCTCATGCCATTTGTAACTCTGCACATGTGAGTGGTCTCCGCATTCTCAGCTGGGCAGTTCTGGGGGCCGCGACCTGGTTCCAGCTTGCTGCAAGTCCATCCCCACCATCAGGGGGCCCTGGTGAAGTAGCAGGCCGGGACTTAGACTCCACGCCCTGGGGAACCCCTGAGTTGGTGATCTACAAGGGCTCACTATCACAGACACCTGACATTATTAGGTTGTATCTTTTCCACGGCTCCTTCCTGCCTTGGCTTCACATCATAGGATCAGAGGTCCAACAGAAGCACTGCAGCCAGTGCTGGGGAAAGGTCATCCAGTGTGCAGGGCAAAGATGCCAAACTGCGCCTCCCCATTTACTATATGATTTCCGACTTTGGGGATAATACACTCAGCTGTCACTTGCTTGTCAAAATCACTGCCGCTATCACTACTCCTGCCTTGTAACAGAAGGAAGGCGCCCCCTACAGTAAACCATTGCCCCTAGGGCAGCCGTCCCTCTTGCCCACCCTTTGTCCCGGCCCTGACTGCAGCAGGTAAGAATTTCACAGGCAGATAACTGCAGGCGAAATCATGGCAAACAAATAAAGAAGCGTGTTTCTTTTTTTTTTTTTTTCTATTTATGTGTTTATCGGTTTCCCTAAATAGCGTGGGCAGTTTTTTTTATGGGGGTTCACTTTAATAACTCAAGGTCAGTTTGCACACACAGCTGAATGTGTGACTTGTCCTCCTTCTCCACTCCAACCCAGTCCTGTACTGTTCTGTGCAAACTTCAATGACAAAGAAACAGTCTGAAAGCAAGCGGCTTCTTCTGTGTTTCTTTAGCAACCGCATACTACTACCCCGTGACAACAATGTTAAATATAGAACACTAGTTTAAAAAAATGAATAAACATGGCCCAAAATTGGAATTATGTCTTTTTTTTTTTTTTTTTAATAAATTATTAAAAATGATCTTTTCATTTGAATCTGTACCCAACAATCATTTTCTTAACCTGCAGAAAAAGTCCACACCCCTGTGAGTGGCTCACTACTTTTCCTGGCAGCTCTCTTTTTTTGGGCCCATGACATTGGGCTGTTGATGGCATCAGTCTGAGATGCTTCTGGAATCATTCAGAATTCATTGATAGGTACATTCCACACGCCTCAGTATGTTTTTTGCATTGCTATAGACTTGTATGGAAATAAAAAAAAACATTTGAAGCAAACAAAAGCAAGTCGGCAAAGACCCTTACTATGTCACTTGAGCTGATCATGTGACCGGCACGGAGAGACCCTCTCATTGAGCTCCCATGAAGGAGGATTTGGCTGGAACCCACAGAACGGTAGCAGGTAAGAGTCTGTTGTGAAACAGGCAAACAATCCTTGCAATGTATCCAGTTGGCTAAGATCAAGTGTAGTATGTGTTCTTATCAGTTTTTGGGGAAAGAACTCTGACTTTCCTTTACCAGTTTGGGAATTCAGTTAGTATTTCCCTGATGTAATTAGGTGGGACCAGTGGGGGCGGTGGGAATGGTGGGGTCAATGGGAGGGCCTTTTTTCCCTCCTCGGTTGAATCTGGCCTTGTGAACAAAGCTTATCCCCAGTTGTAGGTAAGGCTCTCCCTAAGCTCTCTAAGTTCTGATACCTTCCTGGTAGGGATGGAGAGGCACTGGTCTAGTGGAATGCCGGGCTGTGAATTAAGCCCGTGGTGTATGTGCCCCTGGGGTAGCAGTCCAGGGGTGCCGTAAATCTCACAGGTGGGGACGTTCATCTTGAGTTTTTCTGGCACCGAGGTCACTGCAACATTTACACACGTTTTTTTCCCACCTGACTCTAGGGCCAGGCCTTTTGGCTAGGACCAGAATTTTTAATTTTTATTCCTGGCCGAAGGGCCTGCAATGATATTGTAGTGTGGCGCTAAGCACTTCTCCACTTCCCTTTCCCCAATTTTATATGTGTGTTTTTGTCACTTGCACTGTGTACTTTCTCACTCCGATTAGTAGGGTCTTGGTTCTTGGACCTTCCCTGAAAGTCTTGGGGGGGGGGGGTAGTACATGGTCTTCTGGTCTGGTCCTCCCTCTCTCATGGGGTCTCCCTTTGGGCGATCCCCACCTAGTACTTGGGGTTGGTCTGTTTCGGCAGGCCTCCCAGGGAACGGGACCCGCCGGTTTTTTTGACCAGGTGGGCCAGTGAGTACCTCAGTCCCTGTCAGGAGCCTTGCACCCCGGGGGATCAGGGTAAGGGTCCTTCCTCTTCGGAGGAGGACCATGTGTACACCCTGTGCGCTTTTTTGTGTTCTCACTTTTGTGTGTGTACTTTTCTTTTTTTTTTTTTTGCACCGGGTGTTACGTTTTCAAGTGTGTGCCACGGCACCATGGGACTTAATAAAAAAAATTAATTTACCCTCGAGAGTAACAACCATTTATAGATTACAACTGTGCCAATTCTAAAGGTATAATATATGAACTTTTGAATACATCCCAGTAATAATTCCTTTTGGCTTGAACAGCTGCTGTGCTTGATACCATATAATCCTCGTGGAATGGCCGGGGATTCACTGCTGACTTGTGGTTGCATTTGCAGTTCTTTAAATAACCTTGCTCATATTAACTGTGATTTATGACATGTCAGTACTATTCTGTGACCCCAATTTAATTATCACTTTGTTTAGGCTTTAGTTTTTACAAATCCACGCTAAATATTGACGTTTTTTGCATTTGCTACTCTTTTCAACATTTATCAACAAAAGTTACAGTAAAAGGTAATTTGTTAGAATGCAGACACGTCAATAAACAATAGTAACCAGATTTGCAATATTCAACACGTTCCTATGAGTAGAACCTGCTCTTCCCCTCTCCTTCTCCCCTTCCTCTTCTCCCCTTTCTTCTCCCCAGTGGCGGCTGGTGGTATTTTTTTTTCGGGGGGGGGGGGGGGGGGGACAATGCACCCATAGCCAGTCAGTCAGTCACCAGCCCCGCATTTACCCCATCTAGGTTGTGGGCAGTGCTCCACCGGACGGCGGCTTCCCCTGCGTCTCCTCCTCCTTGGCATCATGGTGGCTTCCGCTGTGCGTCTCCTCCCTCCTCCTCCTAGGTGGCCAATCAGATCGCTTCTCTTTTCGCTTCCTGATTGGCCAGGAGGAGAATCAAGAAGACAATAGTGAATATTAATTTGCTATTGTCATACAAGTGGGTGTGCTCGGGGCGCAGTGCTCTAATCACGTGCTTTTTTGAAGCCTATTAGAGTCTCAGGCTCTAATCACGTGCTTCAGAAAAAAAAAAAAAAACCATTGGAATTTATGCCTTCTGGTGCCCACATGTAGATTAAGGGGCTGGACGCATGGATAAAGGGGGCCGCTGCCTCTCCCCCACCTTTTTCCCACACATGCCCCCTATTTTCTTCCTCTCACTTTTCTTTCTCCCCTCTCCTTCCCATTTTTCCTCTTCTTTGCTCCCCCCCCCCCCGCATTACAGGCCCCTACTGCCTCTCCCCCACCTTTTTCCCATCCACACCCCCTTTTTTTCTTCCTTTTACCTTCCTGTCTCCCCCTCTCCTTCCCATTTTTCCTCTTCTTTCCTCCCCCCAACAACTCTCTCTTACTCATCCCCTCCCCACCCCTGAAGTTCAAACCGAGCACCAGAATGGGGAAGAAAGGGGATTTAAAAAGACTTTGAGCATGGCATGTTTGATGGTGCCAGACGGGCTGATTTGAGTATTTCAAAGACTGCTGATCTACTGGTATGTTCACGCACAACCATCTCTCGGGGTTTACAGAGAATGGTGGGAAAAAGAGAAAATATCCAGTGAGCGGCAGTTGTGTGGAGGAAAACGCCTTGTTGATGTCAGAGGAGAATGGGCAGACTGGTTCCAGGTGAATAGAAAGACAACAGTAACTCAAATAACCACTCATAGAACAAAAACGAGGCTGGATGGCTGCAATCTCCTTTATTCCATATAATAAAATTGAACATCAACAGCACAGGAAGATGAACTAATAAACACAGCTAACATGTTTCACACCTGAACCGGTGCTTAATCATAGAAACAACCAAGGTATGCAGAATACTATCTCTGAACACATCCAACCTTGAAGCAGATGGGCTACAGCAGCAGAAGACCACGCTGGGTGCCACTCCTGATAGCTAAGAACAGGAAACTGAGGCTACAATTCCCACAGGATCACCAAAATTGTTCAATAGAAGATTGGAAAAAACGTTGCCTGGTCAGATGAGCTTCGATTTCAGCTGCGACATTCAGATGGCGGGGTCAGAATTTGGCGTAAACAACATAAAAGCATGGATCCATCCTACCTGTGGGGGTGTAATGGTGTGCGGGATATTATCTTGGCACACTTTGGGCTCCTTAGTACCAAATGAGCATCGTTTAAACACCACGGCTGCTGACCATGTCCATCCCTTTATGACTACAGTGTCCCCATCTTCTGATGGCTCCTTCCAGCAGGATAATGCTCCATGTCACAAAGCTCCAATCATCTCACCACTGGACAATGAGGTCCCTGTCCTCCAATGGTCTCCACACTCACCACATCTCATCCAATAGAGCACCACACTCACCAGATCTCATCCAATAGAGCACCACACTCACCAGATCTCATCCAATAGAGAACCTTTGGGTTGTGGTGGAACTGGAGATTGACATCATGGATGTGCAGCCAACAAATCTGCAGCAATTATGTGATGCTATCATGTCACTATGGAGCAAAATCTCTGGGGAATGTTTTCAACACGTCGTATCTATGCCACGAAGAATGAAGGCAAAAGGGGGTCCAACCCGGTACTAGCAAGGTGTACCTAATAATAAAGTGGTTGGTGAGTGTATGTGACGTCGTCGGAGTGTGGAGAGTTCTTTTCTTTTTGACTGGCGTTATTGTTTTATATAATTTTTGAATGATTAGTTACTGTTTTTGTTCAATAAAGCCCAACTGAACTTACAGTTCATTTCCTTTGGAAAGCTCCAGAGCTTAGTAGAAAAGACTGTCCTCTGCCAGCATGCTGTAGAGAAAGACCCTTGCTCTTGATCTCGAATCAGAGGTCTCTCTGCAGCAGTCTGATATACCCCTGCTGAGTCAGAGCTAGAGCTCTCCAATCAGCAGGCAGCATGCGCTTTACTGTTTTGAGAACTAAAGGTATGACTGACAGGGGTTGTGTCAGACCTCTGCAGAAGGACCCCTGCTTCCACACAGAGCGAGCGCGGGGGCAGCAAATAGGATTTTCTACTTAGGATGTCACTGCTTTCTAAAGAAAACGAACTGTAAGACTTTGCGCAACATTTAGTTTGACACGCATGAAATGTATTCAGCTGATTGGAAAAAAAAAAAAATCTCAGACAATTATCCCTTTGGAACATTTATTATAAACCTTCCTCTGCAGAGAATAATTTTTTAAGATGAGAAATTGTTTCCACTGACATCTCCTATATGCGTTGGTTATAAGCAATTATTTTCATATGTAGAATGCTGTAATCGTCTTATTGGTTTATTGGACTTCTTGCTGAGTTGTGTTGATAGCCTTAATCAGTGACCAGTTTTACCTACTTACAGTACCTACCTACCTATCTTACCATTTTCTCCTGTATAGTAGTTTAGTGCTCTAAAGTTCCTCCTTCTGATCTACATCGTAGACCTATTACAGGATTCAGTATTGACGTGGGAGGTCAGCAGGATGAACAATGAAAGTGTAAGCTGTGGAGGACCAGAAACCAGACTCTCCCAAAAGTGTTGGTTTCCATTTGGTCTTCAGCAGAAGATTTCTGTCAGAACAGCATCAAGTGAAGATGTGTGTGTCAATACACAGAATTAGGGCCTTTCCAAGCATGCACATTTTTTTTTAGAATTCACATGTGCACACTGTGCAGGCAAATGCACATGCAGGAGTGCAGGCATGCACCCGTAATCCCAGTCTTGACACCTGGATGGTCTTCAGCTGTTAGCCTACAAACCCTGAACCTGCTCCTGAATTCTGCTTCCTCATTGCTTATGCAGCATGTCCTTGGACTTGTCTCTGCTCTACCTTCCTGCTATTGATTTCAGCTAGTTCACGATCATGGCTCATCTCTGTAGATACCTGGTTTGATTTTGGACAGTTCCTGACCAGGGCTTGTCTTTGCTGATTCCTGTTTTGACTTTGGCTAGTTCCTAACCACGGCTTGTCTCTGTTGACTCCTGGTTTGACATTGGCTGGTTCTTGACTATGGCTTGTCTCCGCTGATTCCTGGTTTGACCTTGGTTATTCCCTGACCTTGGCTTGTCTTAGCTGATTTCTGGTTTGACTTTGGCTAGTTCATAATCATGGCTTGTCTCTGCTGACTCCTGGTTTAACCTTGGCTATTTTCTGACCTTGGCTTGCCTCTACCGATTCTTAATTCAACGTTGGCTAGTTCCTGACTACTGCTGGTCTTTTCTGATTCCTGGTTTGACTTTGGCTAGTTCTTGATCATGGCTTGTCTCTGCTGACTCCAGGTTTGACTTTGGCTAGTTCCTGACCACTGCTGGTCTCTGCTGATACCTGGTTTGACATTGGCTAGTTTCTGAGCATGGCTTGTCTCTTCTGATTCACGGTTTGAACTTGGATAGTTTCTGACCATGGCTTGTCTTTGCTGATTCCTGGTTTGACCTTGGCTAGTTACTGATCATGGCTTGTCTCTGCTTACTCCTGGTTTGATTTTTGCTACTTCCTGACCTTGGCTTGTCTCTGCTGAATCCTGATTTGAACTTGGCTAGTTCCTGACCACTGCTGGTCTCTACTGATACCTGGTTTGATGTTGGATAGTTCCTGACCTTGGCTTGTCTTTGCTGATTCCTGGTTTGACCTTGGCTAGTTCTTGATCACAGCTTGTCTCTTCTGATTGCTTCTCTTGACCTTAGTAAGTTCCTGACCAAGGCTTGCATCTGCTGACCTTTGGTATGACCCTGGCTTGCTTCCTAACAGCAGCTCTGCCTAACACCCTGCCCACTATCTGTCTCCTCAGCTAGCGTCCACTGCCTGTGCAGACCTTTCTTCCAGCTTCCTGTGTGTTTCGGTATCCCAACTTGCTGCTTTCTGGTCTACCTTCCTGTAGGTTTTCAGATGCCTCACAGCCAAGCCTGCCTCCTGAAGGAGGTTTCCATCATCTGGACCTTTGGCACCCCTGCTTCTCTGTGCCTTCCTCCTCTGTGTGCTACACGCTAAAGGTGTCTGGACCAAAGCTGTAAGGGAAGCCCTCTTGTTATCTTGTTCTCCAACCAAGCAAGGCTGGCCCAAGATATTGTGCTGCCTGGGTCCAAGAATGAAATGCTGCCCCCCCCCCAAAAAAAAATCACGCCCACCAAAAGGCCCCCACATCTATTATTTTATCTCATGGTAATTAAAACTAAAATTTCGTTTATCAGTAAGTCAGATTTACATGCAACAGCACCTTGTCTATACACAAAATAATATGACATACCATTATGTTCAATTCCAAACCACAAACTCCATATAACAGATCCCCCTCCATCACAGACTCCTCTCCATCACAGATCCCCCCCATCACAAATCTCCCATCACAGACTCCTCTTAATCACAGATCCCCCCCTTTATCAAAGACTCCCCTCATCACAGAGCCCTCCATCACAGATCCTCCCTCATCACAGACTCCTCTTCATCACAGATCCCATCACATACTCCCCTCATCATGTATTCCCCATCACAGATCACCCCCCCCCCAATCACAGACTCCTCTCCATCACAGATCCCCCCATCACAGAGTCCTTTCCATCACAGATCCCCCCCCACCCCAGACCCCCCTCTATCACAGATCCCCCCCACCCCAGACCCCCTCCTTACAGACCCCCATCACGGTGCTCCATCGCTATTACAGACTGCCCCTTCCATAGGATTGCAGCACTCCCCCTCCCATACCTTATTTACGCAAGACGGGAAGCATGGCAGGTCCGAACAAAGGGCAGGACTTTTCATGTGAAAGGCAGGTGATTGCTTGACCTGCCACGCTTCCCATCTTGTGCAAATAAGGTAAGGTAGGGGAGGGGGAGTGCTGCCATCTTATGGAAGAGACAGATCTGCCACACCTGCTGGGCCAGGTGGAGGAAAGCTGTACATCTGATCTGGTGCCGGCGGTGCGCACCAAACTGCTGGAAAAAAAAAAAATCTTCTTGGGCGTCAATTTGCCGCCCCTCTCAAAGTGCCGCCTGGGTCCAATGGACCCAGCGGGACCCATGGTAGGGCCGGGCCCTGCAGCCAAGTATGTGATCATTCCTCAGGATCAGAGCAGCCTTCAGTGGAACAGGCAGCAAGAAAGATGAGTATTTACAATGTTATTTCATAAAAAAAGTTTAGTATAGCCACAGATTTACTTTGAATGAATAATCCAAAAAGAACATCAAGATCCCCTCCTCGTGGTCATGTTAGCTGTATAAGAACTCAGGTATGGAAACAAATACATCCCAAAAAATATCTGGCAGGTTATTTAAACCATCCCCCCCCAAAAAAAAAAAAAAAAAAAAAATTATTTCCAGTTTTTGGAAGGACAGATCATTTTTATTAATAGTACAAAGCCACTCAGCACAAACGGAGCATCTATAAACGCAGTGTGCATGTTTATTATCACAATAAGACTAAGCTATTATGTATTGTTCATACATAGATACGGTTGCTCCGATACACGTAACATGCATTACCCAAGTCACATGCAATGCCTGCTCCGCAATCTATAGGGAAAGCAATTCATGGCATAATTTATAACACGTGCGGTGATGTCACGATAATGAAGCGTGCCCTTAAATTGATCCCTGTCACAAAAAAAAAAAGGAAAGTAAAGTTTTCTCCAGCCATACAAGTAATGGATTCATTTTTTTTAGAAAGTAACAGTGTGCAGGGTCGTTTTTTTTTTTTTTTTTTTATTTCTCACGTTCAATTCCCTTTTGGGTTTGGCCATGTTTGCAAACGAGGCCTAAAGTGCCTGGAGACGGGATCTCCTTCCCATAATTCTCACTTGTGTTTGGCCTTTTTACAGCAAGTTTAGAATTACGCACTTGACCCTCCCGACCCCCTTCTATTTCCTTACATTCGGTGATAGTAAACATAACATCGCTCATGTAGGTGTACATTGTGGGGCTGACAAGTGCGATTCAATTATGGGGAGCGGAGAGTTTAATACCAAACAGGCTTGGCTGGGCCGATCGTAGGTTCAGAGCTTGGACCGGGACGAAGTGCAGACATTGACGAGTGAGCATTTCGTAAGGCAGAGATTTTCCAGTTCCCGAGGAAATGGCCTTCTTCAAAGAGACCAATCCGGGGGGGGGGGGCTTATTCTGCTGAACACGATGGAGAATTGCTAAAATAATCTCAGATTTCAACTGAAGGCCTTTTTTCTGCAGCTTCAAATATGTAGAGTAATGTGATCAATGTCTTCCATTATTATACGTTCTTGAAAAAACAGCTTCACTCCAGGCAAAGAGTCAAATGCACTGTTAACCGCTCTAGCCCCGGAAAGATTTGGCTGCTCAATGACCAGGCCATTTTTTGCGATACGGCACTGCGTCGCTTTAACTGACAATTGCGCGGTCGTGCGACGCTGTACCCAAACAAAATTGACGCCCTTTTTTTTCCACATATAGAGCTTTCTTTTGGTGGTATTCGATCGCCTCTGCGGTTTTTATTTTTTGCACTATAAGCAAAAGAAGCGCGACAATTTTGAAAATAAACACAATGTCGTTAGAAACTTCAGCTTGATTTCCAGTATCTCCAGAAACTAGCAATAAATGTTGGCCTTGAACTTACATAGTATTAGTACTGGATCTGCAAGCCAGAAAACATTATAATACATTACATTATAATAATCCATCTAGACCCTGGAAAAGTTCACATGCAAAAATGTTCCTGAGATGCTAAAAAACACTGCGCACTCGGGAAGCTGATCTGGCTTTTAGGAAACAGCTGTCAACAGCTGACTGGCCGAGCACAGCAAAGCAAACTCCTTGCAGACCTGGAATTAGGAGAGCCGCCAGGTCTTTTGCTGTTATTGGCCAGGTAAATGACCCGGCATGTTGGTACAACTGCCATTGCCATCACGGGCCTTGTGTATTCACTAAATCGTTTTTACAGCCCGTGTCCATGCTGAATTGGGTGCAATTTGCCAGCTTTCCATGGTAGGCCACTAAGCTCGTTTTTGCTCTGTCGCTACTTTTATCATTTCCTCCGGAATAACAGAAGTACATTTGCTGCAACATTATTTTTAATAGGCTGTGGAATTATTTAATCTTGTGGTCTTCTGTAATCATTGTGCTGCAGATTGAAATGACACAAAGGCAGCGGAGAGGTTTGGGTTCCAAAAATAAAATTTCCTCAGTTGTTTAAAGGTCGTTTCAAAGAATGGTATGAATATGGTTTAAGAACTTCAGACTGAAGTTCTTTCTTGAGTGCTTCTGCTATCAACGTCAAGGAATATGTCATGTGTTATGTCTCATCAACTGCCACTTGTAAAGTGTTGTGTAATTTCTTATCAACTGTCACTTGCAAAAGTGAGGCCATGTCATCGATCAGTTGCCACTAATGGGAGATGTGACTTCTCCTAATACGCCACTTTTATTCTCTCATTTTTGGTCTTTCTTCACCTGTCACATTTAATGGGTCTCACAATCACTCAATAATTGTCAGCCTCATAGTGCCAACCTGGCAAATCTGGCATTTGCCAACAAAACCTGTTCATATCATGGTCGGATCTAGGGGGGTGCTTGAGTGGGCTCTTCCCCCGCCAGATTTCAGTTGGGCTCCCCCAAAGACACACATTACGCCTGATGTTGTGTCAATAGCCTCCCATCCCTGCACAGTACACAGCTTGAGCAGAGGCAGCAAGATCTCCTCCTCCCCACAGCACACACTGTGGCTGAAATCCGATGTCCCCCCGTCCTCTCTACTGCCTACAATGACCCCTGTTCTCTCTCCTGCCAGTGGTGACCCCTGTCCTCTCTACTGCCTGCAGTGACCCCTGTTCTCTCTCCTGCCACTGCCAGTGGTGACCCCTGTCCTCTCTACTGCCTGCAGTGACCCCTGTCCTCTCTACTGCCTGTAATGACCCCTGTCCTCTCTACTGCCTGCAGTGACCCCTGTCCTCTCTACTGCCTGCAATGACCCCTGTTCTCTCTACTACCAGTGGTGACCCCTGTCATCTCTACTGCCTGCAGTGACCCCTGTCCTCTCTACTGCCTGAAGTGACCACCGTCCTCTGTACTGCCTGCAGTGACCCCTGTCCTCTCTACTGCCTGAAGTGACCCCTGTCCTCTGTACTGCCTGCAGTGACCCCTGTCCTCTCTACTGCCTGAAGTGACCACCGTCCTCTGTACTGCCTGCAGTGGCCCCTGTCCTCTTTACTGCCTGAAGTGACCCCTGTCCTCTGTACTGCCTGCAGTGACCCCTTTCCTCTCTACTACCAGTGGTGACCTCTGTCATCTCTACTGCCTGCAGTGACCCCTGTCCTCTCTACTGCCTGCAGTGACCCCTGTCCTCTCTACTGCCTGCAGTGACCCCTGTCCTCTCTACTGCCTGAAGTGACCCCTGTCCTCTGTACTGCCTGCAATGACCCCTGTCCTCTCTACTACCAGTGGTGACCCCTGTCATCTCTACTGCCTGCAGTGACCCCTCTCCTCTCTACTGCCTGCAGTGACCCCTGTCCTCTCTACTGCCTGCAGTGACCCCTGTTCTCTCTACTACCAGTGGTGACCCCTGTCATCTCTACTGCCTGCAGTGACCCCTCTCCTCTCTACTGCCTGCAGTGATCCCTGTCCTCTCTACTGCCAGTGGTGACCCCTGTCCTCTCTACTGCCTGCAGTGACCCCTGTCCTCTCTACTACCAGTGGTGACCCCTGTCATCTCTACTGCCTGCAGTGACCCCTCTCCTCTCTACTGCCTGCAGTGACCCCTGTCCTCTCTACTGCCAGTGGTGACCCCTGTCCTCTCTACTGCCTGCAGTGACCCCTGTCCTCTCTACTACCAGTGGTGACCCCTGTCATCTCTACTGCCAGTGGTGACCCCTGTCTTCTCTACTGCCTGCAGTGACCCCTGTCCTCTCTACTACCAGTGGTGACCCCTGTCCTCTCTACTGCCTGCAGTGACCCCTGTCCTCTCTACTACCAGTGGTGACCCCTGTCCTCTCTACTGCCTGCAGTGACCCCTGTTCTCTCTGCTACCAGTGGTGACCCCTGTCATCTCTACTGCCAGTGGTGACCCCTGTCTTCTCTACTGCCTGCAGTGACCCCTGTCCTCTCTATTGCCTGCAGTGACCACTGTCCTCTCTACTGCCTGCAGTGACCCCTGTCCTCTTTCCTGCCAGTGGTGACCCCTGTCCTCTCTACTGCCTGCGGTGACCCCTGTCCTCTCTCCTGCCAGCGGTGAGCCCTTAAACAATTCCTCAGACCTGGTGGTCAGCGGGAGTAAGAAAATTACATGGTGCCTGTGGTCAGTCGGAGAAGGAATAGTGCCCCATCATTGGTGTCAGTGGGAGGAATAGTGCCCCGTCATTGGTGTCAGTGGGAGGAATAGTGCCCCATCATTGGTGTCAGTGGGAAGGAATGGTGCCTCATTTTTGGTGTCAGTGAGAGCAATAGTGCCCCATTATTGTGTCAGTGGAAGAAATAGTGCCCCATTGTTGGTGTCAGTGGGAGGAATAGTGCCCCATTGTTAGTGTCAGTGGGAGGAATAGTGCCCCATCTTTGGTGTCAGTGGGAAGGAATGGTACCCCGTCATTGGTATCAGTGGGATGAATAGTGCCCCATCACTGGTGTCAGTGGAAAGGAATGGTGCCTCATTATTGGTGTCAGTGGAAAGGAATGGTGCCTCATTATTGGTGTCAGTGGGAAGGAATGGTGCCTCATTATTGGTGTCAGTGGGAAGGAATAGTGCCCCATCATTGGTGTCAGTACAGGGAATAGTGCTCCATCATTGGTATCAGTTGGAGGACCAGTGTCCCATCATTGGTGTCAGTGGAAATAATAGTGTCCTATCATTGGTGTCAGTGGAAATATTAGTGCCCCATCATTGGTGTCAGTGGGAAGGAATGGTGCCTCATTACTGGGGTCAGTGGGAAGGAATGGTGCCTCATTATTGGGGTCAGTGGGAAGGAAGGGTGCCTCATTATTGGGGTAAGTGGGAAGGAATGGTGCCTCTTTATTGGTGTCAGTGGGAAGGAAGGGTGCCTCATTATTGGGGTAAGTGGGAAGCAATGCTGCCTCATCATTGGTGTCAGAAGAAGGAATAGTGCCCCAAGGGCCAGATAAAGTCTAAGCAAAGGGCCGCATCTGGCCCACGAGCCGCAGTTTGGAGACCACTGATGTAGAAGGCTGTATCTCCATTTGTAACAGTGAACTTAGATTTCTTAATAAAAATGTATCAAAAAATAAAAATCCCATACATTCATGATTGGAAACAGCCAAAACCATGCAAGACCAGCCAAAAACAGGTAGCACACCAACAAGTGAACCAATCACTCATAAGAAAAAAGTAGAACACAGTTTTATTTTGGCCAAGAACATGTTACAGTTAGTGACAAACTAATCTAAAAATACCAAACCGAATGTCAAAATGGATACACTTGTGGAATGTCCCACTTAAAATATTCCATCGTCTAAAAGGAGGTCTTCTATTCCTTTATGGAAATCACCTGCAACTTTTTTTTTCCTTACGCTGTGACAGGACTGGGATGGGCCCGGTATAATAAGCAATTTAGGCATTTCATACAACATACAAGTTTCAGGACGGTGGAAACCCCACCTTCTCGGAGAGTATTGTATATCACACTTCTGAGAACTCAATTACCGCGCTCTCTCATATCACCTCCACATCTGTCCGTGAGGCTGACAAGCTACAGACTTCAAGTTCGGCTCTTAGCTGCGATTACGGATGACAATGATGGATATACGAGGTCCTTTCAGGTCCTCCAAATAAGCTTTTCCAACTTAATAAAATATTTGCCTGGTTTTCCTGACAGATAAGGCTGAAGCTCAAAGCCAATCTCGGAAAAGCCTCCCTTTGTTCTGAGGGAAAGGTTTTTCTTGCCTTGGCACTATCCAAAGAAAAGCATGGCCGCCCTTGACCGCCAGGTTGTCATAACATCCTGAATTGTTTTTTTTTTTTTTTTTAAATTACCAGTGTTGGAAAACCATTGGAAGTGTTGAAGGAACAAATAACTTCTTTCGAAAGGTAAAAAATTATATCTTAAAATTATAAGGAGATGCTCTGCTTGTGATAGAACAATTACACATTTATTTCCCAGTGGGCACCATCCCAAATTTAGACCAAAAAAAAAAAAAACCCCCACACCATTTCACTTCTATTGGGGGCACACAAAATTAAAAATATAAAGATTTTATTGCATATGAAGATGTAAAATGCAAATAAAACTCAAAAGATCATTGGGTCAAAATGATTGTATTGGCACCTGGAAGCAACGCGTTTCGCAAAAGACTCAGGATCCACGCCTCACAAATATGCACAAAATAAAATATTTTCCATGTATTGCTGATGTCTCTTTTCTAACAAAGTCCTCTCTAAAAGGTAAAAAAAAAAAAAATCTACCTTAGTGCTTTATTTTTGCACACAGAATATGGGCAATGCCTTGTTCTGGTGTAGACCATGTCTACCAGTCCCAATCAGTGGCGGCTGGTGCTAACCTTTTGGGGGGCAGCAAACAAACTCCCCAGGTCCACACTTACAGTTCCACAGCCCCCCCTGCACTCATCATTCCAAGGCACGGTACCCCCCCGCGGCTTCTCCTACCGGTCAACCAGATCCGCCTCCTGTCCTGATTGGCCAGCAGGAGAAGCTGGAAAGCAATAGCGAATATTGCTCTGCACCCCGAGCCCAACCTTTTTCAAGCCAATTAGAGCACCAGGCGCTTGGAAAGAAAACTTATGGAAATGTATGAGTCTGATTCCCTGCATGCATCCCCGCATGCAAACTGGGGGGGGGGACGCCCCTGCGCCCCGGATGGACCGGCCGCTCCTGGTCCCAATGTAGAAAGACCTAATACTTTCAGCAAGGACAAGATAAATAGGTATTAGAAACTTATACATAGGGTTAAGGCTAAATTTAAGAGTTGGCTTAAGTCAGTGTTTCCCAACTCCAGTCCTCAAGGTGCCCCAACAGGTCATGTTTTCAGGATTACAGGAAACGGCCGTGGTAATTACTAAGGCAGTGAAACTGATCAAATCACCTGTGCAAACTATTGGAAAGCCTGAAAACATGACCTGTTGGGGCGCCTTGAGGGCTGGAGTTGAGAAACCCTGGGTTAAGGTTAGGCTAGGCATTAGGGACAACGGGTCAGGTTATGATTGGATTTTGGGGTTATTTGTTGGGCTACGTTTGCAGTTGCACTCATTTTCCTTAGTAAATGTGGTAAAGCTTCACTTTGTAAAGAAAACTCAATCAGGTGCTTACCACATATACTAAGCTCTGGGGGGGAAATAATTGCAACTGCACTTATAAAGTGCGCAGTCTATTTGCCTTTAGTAAATCCACCCTCCGATGAGGAGAACTGATGTAAAGGGGGGACTGTTATAGGGACCCCAATGTAAAGAGGGACTCTAATGAGTACTTATGATGTAGGGGGAGACGCTGATGAGTACCCATGATGTAAGAGGGGGTCTCCCATAGAGGCACCCGATATAAGGGGGCAGAGGTTCTAACCACTTAAAGCGGGGGTCCACCTATCTATCGTTTTTTTTTTTTTGGAGTTCATTCACAAACTTTTCTTCTCATGATTATCTACTCACATGTTCTGTGTAATAAGTCCGCCTGTGTCCGATTTTGTTGTAAAGAATAACTTATAAAATTCACTGAAGGCGGTTTCCATCTTCATTGTGGGCATTTGAAGCCCACAAGCATGTATTTCCTGGATGCGGTGAATGCTGTGCTCCCAGCATTCACCAAGATGTTGTGATGACGCTGTTGCACAATGCATGCTGGGAAGCCTGAGACTAGCTCCCAGGGGACTGTGGGAGGTCTGCGAGAGGCTAGAAACACGCCTACTCCCACGGGAGGAGAACCAGGAAGTGCTAAGAAGATTAGAAAAAAAAAGGTAATTACGGCGATTGAAATTTTTTTACACAGCATGTCAGCATCTAGGCAAGGAAGAGAATGCATAGAGATAATGTTCAAAATTTGGGTGGAACCCTGCTTTAAGGTCCTCTCTCACATGTAAAAATCTGTGGGGTTTTTTTGCTATTAAATTACTTAGAACCCCCAAAAATGATATATTTTATTTAGTAGAGGCCCTAGAGAATAATTGCAATTTTTTTATGTCACACGATATTTGCGCTGAGGTTTTTGAAATGCAATTTTTTTTTTCAAATAAATCTTTATTCAAATGTTTCTCAGTACATCGAAGCTAAGATAAAAGTGAACAAATGTGATAACGTACGTGAATTAAAAAAAAAAAACACAGTGTCGCTTAACATTTGTTTACAGGTTACCTGTGTAGAGTTACAGAGGAGGTCTAGTGCTAGAAGTATTGCTCTCACTTTGATGTTCACGGCGATATCTCACATGTGTGGTGTGAACACCGTTTACATATATGGGCGTAACCTACATATGCGTTCACCAGTGCGTGCGAGCACAGGGGGGGGGATAGGCGCGCTTTAAATGTTTTTTTTTATTATTATTATTTATTTTATTACTTTTTTTTAATTTTTACAATGGCCCTTACATTTATTTTATTTTTTTAATCACTTTTATTGCTATCGCAAAAAATGTAGACATCCCTTGTGATAACAATGGAACATGACAGGTCCTCTTTATGGAGGGATGTGGGGTCTATAAGACCCCACATTAAAAAAAAAAAAAAAAAAAAAAAAACATTGATCTCATCATGCTTTTTAATGGCAATTATTTCATTGGGCCAGAACTGGACGTTACGTCATGACGACGCTCCGGTCCTCCTAGACCAGATTACTGTCCTTCAGACTTAAGGGGTGGTGGGCTGTGACTAGTGGGAGCATAAAATGCCCTGGCATCAGTGGGCATAAACAATGCTCCATGTTTGGTTTGAATGGAAGGAACAGTACCCCATTATTGGTATCAATGGGAAGAATAGTGCCCCATCGAATATGCATACTAGCTCATTATGCCTTTGTCTTGCAGGTTTTTTTTTTTTTTTTTTTTTAGGGTTTACAACCACTTTAAGTCCCTGGGAAGCGGTTAAAGGATTTTTCATTTTCCTCTTCATTTTTAGTCCGGTAGCGGAGCAGTTTGGATACCCTCAATGGAGATACATTGTATCCATAAATAAGATCTATAGACCTTGAGCTGAAATCAGAACCCGCTTGGGTTTTAGCTGTGCGCCCCGTATTCCCCGGCGAGCGCCGCATTTCCAGGCACTCCGAGGTCTTAAATGTCGCCTCTCCGGTTACATTGTCGCACGTTGGCTTTTCTGCGAAAGGCGATTTTTATCTGCGGAGCGGAGGGCTAATGCTTTTCAGGTGCCGTGCGCTGCGTGGCGGGCTCGCTATCAAACTCAGTCCAGATGTCTCGTTACCGAGCGAGGAGGACGAGGGAAAACATCAGCTTATTAAACTTCAGATTCCTTACAGCAACAATCACATCATCGCTCTGCAAACGCAAATCCCCGAAGTGAGATCAAGATGAACTTTATAATCTGAAAACAGACTGGAGATGTAAAGCTTGTGTCATGTTTTCCAGCCGCGGACACTTACATAACCGGAGAATTTATGGAGAAAGACGTGGAAGCGCTACTGTACGGAGGACAGAAAAAAAAAAGACGCCAAACAAGAGTGGAGACCTTTGCCAGGGGCTGCGAAGGTGTAGGGTGGCCTTAAAGAAAGCCCCCTCTTAAAGGACCAGTCCGCCCAAGAATGACTTCCAGCCGCCCCCTTCAGTCTTACACAATTGTACAGGCTCCTCCCCTGTACCCAGGGCCGCTAATAAGTCCTCCTGTACTGGACCCCGGCCCCATCAGTTTAAAAGGGGGAGGGGGGGCCCAGGCACCAGCTGAGCAGGAGGGCCGCCTGTACTGTCTTATTGCAGATGCCGATCCTCTTCTGCCTCCCCCTGCAGTGCTGTCAGCTAGACATGTGCACTGCCGAAAAATCTGTTTGTTTTAGTTTCATTTGTTTCTTTAATTTTTTCGTTTTTCGGGTCATTCGTTATGATCGCAATTTGTAAATTCATAAATTTGAAAATTTGAAAAATTTATAAATTAGAAAATTAGAAAAATTCATAAATTCGAAAATCCGTAAATTTGAAAATTTGAAAAAAATTCATGAATTCAAAAATTTGTAAATTTGTAAATGTGAAAATTAAAAAAATTCATAAATTCATAAATTCGAAAATTCGTAAATTTGAAAATTTGAAAATTCATAAATTCATAAATTCGAAAATTCGAAAATTCGTAAATTCGTAAATTTGAAAATTCATAAATTCATAAATTTGAAAATTCATAAATTCGTAAATTTGAAAATTCAAAAATTCATAAATTCGAAAAATCATAAATTTGTAAATTTGAAAATGTGAAAAATTCATAAATTTGAAAATTCGTAAATTCGTAAATTTGAAAATTCAAAAAATTCATAAATTCATAAATTTGAAAATTCATAAATTTGTAAATTTGAAAATTTGAAAAATTTATAAATTCAAAAATTTGAAAATTAATAAATTCATAAATTTGAAAATTCATAAATTCATAAATTTGAAAATTCGTAAATTTGTAAAAATTTGAAAATCTGTAAGATTCAAAAGAACGAAAATTCGAAATAACTAAGTAATAATAACTATTAAATTATAGGTATTGGAATTACAATTCCTTCCAAATTTGGCTGTTAGTGAACACAACGAATGCGAATTTATCCGAAGTTACGAATTATGCCAAATAACGAATGCCGCATCTAAACAAATGGAACAGAACAAATGAATAATAAAGAATATTAATAAAAAGTTTTATTTTTATTATTGTTATTTATTATTCTTAGTTAGTTACGTTCCATTCGTTTAGATATGGCATTCGTTATTTCAGATAATTCGTAACTTCAGATAAATTCGTATTCGTTGCGTTCACTAACAGCCAAAAATGAAAGGAATTTCCAACACATATAATTGAACCACTTGCCAACCAGCCGCTGTCGTTGTACGGCGGCAGGTCGTCTCTCCTGCGCAAATCGCTGTAGCTGTACGGAGGCTCACGCAGGCACAGTTGCGGGTGGGTGCAAGCTGCCAGGGGTGCGCACTCACGTCCCGCTGCAAGCTGCGTGAGTGTGCCCGCGGGTCGATGTCCGCTGGGGACCCGCGATCGCCTATTACAGAGGCAGAACGGTGATCTGCTAGTGTAAACAAGGTGGATCCCTGTTCTGACAACGGACATGACAGAGATCTTCTGTTCTCAGTGATGTCTGTCATGTCCCTGGTAGCCCATCCCCCTTACAGTTAGAACACACCCAGGGAACACAGTTAACCCATTGATTGCCCCCCCCAGTGTTAACCCCTTCCCTGTCAGTGTCATTTATACATTGATCAGTGCGTTTTTTATAGCACTGATCAATGTAATAATGTCACTAGTCCCCGGTGTTATTTGGGGTCAGATTTGTCCGCCGCAATGTTGCAGTCCCGCCATTACCAGTAAAAACAATAAAAAATAAATAAAAGGCCATAAATGTATCCCATAGTTTGTAGACGCAACAACTTTTACCAAAATTATGTAGAAGAATATATTTCGGCCTAAACTGGTGAATAAATTAGTTTTTTATATATTTTTGGGGGATATATATTTTTTTCAAAATTGTCGGTCTTCTTTTGTTTATAGCGGAAAAAAAAAAAAACAAATACCACCAAAAGAAAGCCCTATTTTGTGGGGAAAAAAGGGACATCAGTTTTGTTTGGGTACAACGTCGCGCGACCGCGCAATTGTCAGTTAAAGCGATGCAGTGCCGAAACGCAAAAAATGGCCTGGTCATTAAGGGGGTTAATAAGTGGTTAATAGTTAGTAATTGTTAAGTGGTTATTAGTTAGTAATTATTTTAGATTTACGGATTTAAGAATTTTCGTTAAAGGGGTTTTCGCTTCATTGTCAAAATTCATTAAAAAACTAATTCGGAACGAAACGAATTGCACATGTCTAATGCCCGCTTCTCCTCTTCTTTCCCTCTTTGGCTGCACTGCAGGGGGATTGGTTCTAGCACATGCTCCCCTTCCATCTTATGTCCAGGTCCCCCTGTTTGCCCCTTTTCCCCAGCAGCGCTGCCAGCAGGGGGATGTTTCAGGATGGAGAGCGGGGGGGAAGGGGCCGGTAAATATGTAATTTACCGGCCCCTTACTTTCCTGAATGAACACAGTGAGTGATCAGTACCAATCATTCCTGTGTCCATTTATCACTGAAGCATAGTAAACTGTGTTTATTATGCTTCAATTTGTGAATCAGCAGGAAGCCTCGAAGCGCTTCCTGTACATATACTGCAGCAGGACCGCCGCTCTGTGCCAGATCATGTACCTAGTACGTGATCTTACACTTCCGGGTCTGGGGCGCACACCCGCGCCGCTGGTGACCCGCTGTGATTGAACACAGCGGAGCCAATTAGCGGTTTCGATGCCCACCGGGGACCCGCGGCTCGTTCGGGAGACAGGCAGAACAGCGATCTGCCTATGTAAACAAGGCAGACCGCCGTTTTGTGAGAGGGGAATGTACAGATTCTGTGTTACTGCTAAGCAGGAACACGGATCTTTGCCTTCCCCCAGTCAAAGAACCTCCCCCACAGTTAGCAAGCACTCCCTAGGATCACATTTAAGCCTTTGATCGCCCCTGATGTTAACCCCTTCCCTGCCAGTGTCATTAGTACAGTGACAGTGAATATTTTTAGCACTGATCACTGTATAAGTGTCACTGGTTCCCAAAAAAAGTGTCAGTTAGATGTCCGATTTGCCCACCGTAATGTCGCAGTCCGGCTGTAAGTGGCTGATTGCCGTCATTACTAGTAAAAAAAAAAAAATTAAAAAAGAATGAATAAAGAAGCTTCTGTCAAACCAACAAAAGATCCGGGGCTAGAGCCCACAGCAGCGAAGTAAAGAAAGTCATACGCTTGGGTGGGCATACACATGTATAGAATATACTTGTGTGTGTGTATATATATATATAAATATATATAATATCGTTACATATCTAAATGCGGATTCCCCCTTACATCAGGGTCCCCAGAGAGCCCCCCCACTTACATCAAGGTCCCCAGAGCCCCCCCTTACATCAGGTTCCCCAGAGAGCCCCCCCCTTACATCAGGGTCCCCAGAGAGCCCCCCCACTTACATCAAGGTCCCCAGAGCCCCCCCTTACATCAGGATCCCCAGAGAGCCCCCCCTTACATCAGGGTCCCTAGAGAGCCCTCCTACTTACATCAGGGTCCCCAGAGCCCCCCTCATTACATCAGGGTTCCCAGAGAGCCTCCCTACTTACATCAGGGTCCCCAGAGAGCCTCAGGGCTCAGGAGTTGGCTACATAAAGAATGCAGGGCTCTGCTGTGCCCATCTATGCAGCCTCACCAGTGCCCAGGAATGCAGCCTCACCTGTGCCCAGCACTGCACCCCCCACTGTAGTGTCCACTGTCCCCTGCACCCCACCCCACTGCACTGCCCCCATCCAGCCCTGTAATAATGTCCGCAGGCCGGGTGCCCGCATTCAGCGGTCCAGGTGCCGACCCCTGCCCTAGAGACTCGGGGCTATGGGCCCCAGATTCGGAGCTATAGCCTCAACTGCCACCCCCTAGCGACGCCTCTGCTCACAGCCAATGGCTGCAAGTGCTGATCAGTGTATTCTGAGTCAGTTTTTTATGACGCGGGGTATGCATGGTGCGGCAAATGTTATACAGCGTGTCACTGTTGATAGGCGGTGCCACTTTCTAAACACACTCTTTTTAACTCAATGGTACCATGCCACGTCGTGGTTTCAATATGGTCAGGTTGAATTTTAATGTAAAAAACAAAACAAAATAAAGTAAAATGTAAAGACTCCAATGGGAACAAAAAAATAAAATAAAAAAAAAACATAAAATGTACAATGTAAAGATTCCCATGGGGATAAAAATATAAAATGTACAACGTAAAGACTCCAATAGGATATAAAAAAAAAATGTACAATGTACAGACAACCATGGAGATAAAAAAAAAAACATAAAATGTACATCATAAAGACTCCCATGGGGATAAAAGAAAAAACATAAAATGTACAATGTAAAGACTCCCATGGAGATGTAAAAATAAAACATAAAATGTACAAAGTAAAGATTCCCATGGGGATAAAAAAATACAAAATGTACAACGTAAAGAATCCAATGGGGATGAAATAAAATAAAATGTACAATGTAAAGACTTACAGGCAGGTCCACAAATAATGGGACATGGACACAATTCTAATCTTTTTGGCTCTATACACCACCACAATGGATTTGAAATGAAACGAACAAGATGTGCTTTAACTGCAGACTTTCACCAAAAGTAATGGGACAGATTAATAATCATCCATCAAACTTTCACTTTTTAATACTTGGTTGCAAATCCTTTGCCTTCAATTACAGCCTGAAGTCTGGAACGCATAGACATCACCAGACGCTGGGTTTCATCCCTGGTGATGCTCTGCCAGGCCTCTACTGCAACTGTCTTCAGTTCCTGCTTGTTCTTGGGACATTTTCCCTTCAGTTTTGTCTTCAGCAAGTGAAATGCATACTCAATCGAATTCAGGTCAGGTGATTGACTTGGCCATTCCATAACATTCCACTTCTTTCCCTTAAAAAACTCTTTGGTTGCTTTCGCAGTATGCTTCGGGTCATTGTCCATCTGCACTGTGAAGCTCCGTCCAATGAGTTCTGAAGCATTTTGCTGAATATGAGCAGATAATATTGTCCGAAACACTTCAGAATTCATCCTGCTGCTTTTGTCAGCAGTCACATCATCAATAAATACAAGAGAACCAGTTCCATTGGCAGCCATACATGCCCACGCCATGACACTACCACCACCATGCTTCACTGATGAGGTGGTATGCTTTGGATCATGAGCAATTCCTTTCCTTCTCCATACTCTTCTCTTCCCATCACTCTGGTACAAGTTGATGTTGGTCTCATCTATCCATAGGATGTTGTTCCAGAACTGTGAAGGCTTTTTTAGATGTTGTTTGGCAAACTCTAATCTGGCCTTCCTGTTTTTGAGGCTCACCAATGGTTTACATCTTGTGGTGAACCCTCTGTATTCACTCTGGTGAAGTCTTCTCTTGACTGTTGACTTTGACACACATACACCTACCTCCTGGAGAGTGTTCTTCATCTGGCCAACTGTTGTGAAGGGTGTTTTGTTCACCAGGGAAAGAATTCTTCGGTCATCCACCACAGTTGTTTTCCGTGGTCTTCCGGGTCTTTTGGTGTTGCTGAGCTCACCGGTGCGTTCTTTCTTTTTAAAGATGTTCCAAACAGTTGATTTGGCCACACCTAATGTTTTTGCAATCTCTCTGATGGGTTTGTTTTGTTTTTTTAGCCTAATGATGGCTTGCTTCACCGATAGTGACAGCTCTTTGGATCTCATATTGAGAGTTGACAGCAACAGATTCCAAATGCAAATAGCACACTTGAAATTAACTCTGGACCTTTTATCTGCTCCTTGTAAATGGGATAATGAGGGAATAACAATCACACCTGGACAGGGAACAGCTGAGCAGCCAATTGTCCTATTACTTTTGGTCACTTAAAAAGTGGGAGGCACATATACAAACTGTTGCAATTCCTACACCGTTCACCAGATTTGGATGTAAATACCCTCAAATTAAAGCTGAAAGTCTGCAGTTAAAGCACATCTTGTTCGTTTCATTTCAAATCCATTGTGGTGGTGTATAGAGCCAAAAAGATTAGAATTGTGTCAATGTCCCAGTATTTTTGGACCTGACTGTACATGGAGATAAAAGAAAAGTAAGTTGTACAATTTAAAGACTTCCATGAGGATAAAAAAATATATAAAATGTACAACATAAAGACTCCAAAGGCAATACAAAAAAAAAAACATAAAATGTACAATGTAAAGACTCCCATGGGGTAGAAAAAAGCATAAAATGTACTATGTAAAAACTATTATGGAGATAAAAAAAACATTAAATGTACAACGTAAAGACTTCCATAGGGATAAAAAACAAACATACATAAAATGTACAATGTAAAGTCTACCATAGGGATTAAAAAAAAACATAAAATGCACATGGGGATAAAAAAATGTATATATAAAATGTACAACGTAAAAAATCCCATGGGGATAAAAAAAAAATCTACAATGTAAAGACTCACATGGGTATAAATAAATAATATAAAATGTACAAAATAAAGACATAACAAAAAACATACAATGTAAAAAAAAAAAAAACGCATAAAATGTACAATGTAAAAAAAAAATAATGAAATAAAATGTACATTGTAAAGCCTCCCATAGGGATAGAAATTGTTGCCCAATCAGGCAGTATAAGCTGGTTGTTGAGGAGCGGGGTCGGGAATCCGTCAATGGGTTTTCCCGCTGACAGCTGAATACAAAAAAAAGTGTCAGTTAAAAAAAAAAAAAAAACGACGTGGGGTCTCCCCCAGTCCAAAGGTTTTTTTTTTTAAAATGGAGTGGGTTCCCCCCCAAAATCCATAGCAGACCCTTATCCGGGCATGTCAGGAAAGGGAGGGGGGGACGAGTGAGCCCCCCTTCTGAACCATACCAGGACACATGCCCTCAACATAGGGGGGGTGCTTTGGGACAAGAGGAGCTCAGCCCCTCCCCGCCCCAAAGCACCTTGTCCCCATGTTGATGGGGACAAGGGTCTCTTACCAACAACCCTGGGCTGTGGTTGTAGGGTCTGCGGGCGGGGGGCTTATCAAGATCTGGAAGCGCCCTTAAACAAGGGGCCCCCAGATCCTGGTTTTCCCTTGTGTGAATAGGTATGGGGTACGGGGTACATTGTACCCCTACCTATTCACCAAAAAAGTGTACAAAAAAAAAAACAGAAGACAAGTTTTGGACAAATTCTTTATTACAAAATAAAAAAATAAAAAAACAATGTCCCCTGATGTAAATCCATCGTCAATCACGCCACCCGCCGAATGCCTCCTCCACGCTTTGACAGTTCTTATATAGGTCAAATGCGAGGCCACCTGTCACCTTGTGACGTCACGGACCGGCGAATGCTGGGACAGTGATGTCACATGGGGGCGTAGCCACCAGGTGACGTTGCCAGGTGGCCCCGCCCTTGACCTATATAGGAACTGTCATAGTGCGGAGAAAGCATTCAGCGGTCCGCCGTCCTAGTAGGCGGGAGCAGTTTTCTTAGTCCTTAGTGTGGTGGTTGCATTCGTTTTCTTTTTTTCAAATATTTTTTGCTTTCTTTTCACTTGGTAATCCTACAAATAACACACTTCCTGTTCCTGGGTGGCTACGTTAATCCTCCACTGTATCTATGGAAAGATCCATGGTTGTCCTACTAGTCTGCTCTCCTGATATGTTCTATCAACATGTCCATATCTCTTCAACTCCATCACATGGAGGATAGGGCGATTTACAGAAGATAGCTAGGAAGGAAGATATTCTTTTGTACAGCTCACAGGAAGTGACAACGACACTGCATTTTTGGCAGGATCGACAGGTATATTCTGTATTTTCTGAAAATGTTCTTTGCTTGGATAAAAATAAAGAAAACTAATGCAGCCACTACATCTAAGGACTGTCAGCTACAAATGTTACATTTTTGTTCTTAGGTTTGATTTAAGGGTTATACTTAGATTTTTTTGGAACATAAATGATCATAATTAATTTTGTTCTTGTTTGTAGCTTTGTCATCTCACTGAGAGCCAACATATTTCTTGTGGACTCCAGTGGTGAGATCTCTAACAGTTCTGGCTCCATTCCCACCTACCTGAGAGTGTGGGGTGTTCCCGTTCACCTTTGAGAGCTTCCACTCCTTCTGTTCCATAATATAACACACTTTTATAATACTTTTTTTTTTTTTTTTTTTACAGAAACTGAATATATTTGAGGAAAATGCACATAAATTGTTCAGCCTGAAGGGTCCAGTTTAATATTGTTAAATGTAGATACCATCAAGGTTGGCT
The DNA here is from genome assembly GCF_042186555.1 of Aquarana catesbeiana. NCBI lineage: Eukaryota > Metazoa > Chordata > Amphibia > Anura > Ranidae > Aquarana > Aquarana catesbeiana. Next base: position 334,973,489 of record NC_133330.1, on the reverse strand, counting down.
GTTAGTGCGCAGGCAATCTAATCGTCTTGGACTATGTCCAATGTATACACTCTGCCTTAATATAGGGATCGCAGGGAGGTTAATGCTGGAGATGACACTATACAAACTCTGCCTGCACAAACTCTCCGCTCTTCTTATAATCTAATTTTACTATGTAAGCTGAAATGCAAAGAAAAGAAAACTTTAAATTAGAGTATTTTCCCTGCTTGAGATATTGGCTTCAAGAAACTTTGTCTATAGATATATCCACTTTCTGGTCTATGGATATATATGTTTTTTGGTCTATGGATATGTCTACTTTCTGGTCTATGGATACATCTACTTTCTGGTCAATGGATATATCTGTTTTCTGGTCAATGGATATATCCACTTTCTGGTCTATGGATAGGTCTACTTTCTGGTCTATGGATATATCCACTTTCTGGTTTGTGGATAAGTCTACTTTCTGGTCTATGTTGATGTCTACTTTCTGGTCTATGGATATATCTGTTTTCTGGTCAATGGATACATCCACTTTCTGGTCTATGGATATGTCTACTTTCTGTTTAATTGATATAGCCACTTTCTGGTTTGTGGATATGTCTACTTTCTGGTCTATGGATATATCCACTTTCTGGTCTATGGATATATCCACTTTCTGGTCTATGGATATGTCTACTTTCTGGTCTATGGATATGTCTATTTTCTGGTCTATAGATATAGCCACTTTCTGGTCTGTGCATATGTCTACTTTTTAGTCTATGGATATATCTGCTTTCTGGTCTAAGGATATGTCTACTTTCTGGTCTATGGACATTTCTACTTTCTAATCTATGGATATATCCGCTTTGTGGTCTATGGATATGTCTACTTTCTGGTCTATGGATATATCTAATTTCTAGTCTATGGATATATCCGCTTTCTGGTCTATGGATATGTCTACTTTCTGGTCTATGGATATGTCTACTTTCTGGTCTATGGATATGTCTACTTTCTGGTCTATGGATATGTCTACTTTCTTGTCTATTGATATATCTACTTTCTGGTCTATGGATATGTCTGCTTTCTGGTCTATGGATATGTGTACTTTCTAGTCTATGGATATATCCACTTTCTGGTCTATAGATATGTCTACTTTCTGGTTAATTGATATATCCACTTTCTGGTCTGTTGATATGTCTACTTTCTGGTCTATGGATATATCCACTTTCTGGTCTATGGATATATCCACTTTCTGGTCTATGGATATATCCACTTTCTGGTCTATGGATATGTCTACTTTCTGGTCTATGGATATGTCTACTTTCTGGTCTATGGATATATCCACTTTCTGGTCTATGGATATATCCACTTTCTGGTCTATGGATATGTCTACTTTCTGGTCTATAGATATAGCCACTTTCTGGTCTGTGCATATGTCTACTTTTTAGTCTATGGATATATCTGCTTTCTGGTCTAAGGATAGGTCTACTTTCTGGTCTATGGACATTTCTACTTTCTAATCTATGGATATATCCACTTTGTGGTCTATGGATATGTCTACTTTCTGGTCTATGGATATGTCTACTTTCTGGTCTATGGATATGTCTACTTTCTGGTCTATGGATATGTCTACTTTCTGGTCTATGGATATGTCTACTTTCTGGTCTATGGACATTTCTACTTTCTAATCTATGGATATATCCGCTTTGTGGTCTATGGATATGTCTACTTTCTAGTCTATGGATATATCCGCTTTCTGGTCTATGGATATGTCTACTTTCTGGTCTATGGATATGTCTACTTTCTGGTCTATGGATATGTCTGCTTTCTGGTCTATGGATATGTCTACTTTCTAGTCTATGGCCCTGTATTTTTACTTTCTGGTCTATAGATATGTCTACTTTCTGCTCAATAGATATATCTACTTTCTGGTCTATGGATGTATTTGGGTTGATTTACTAAATGCAAATAGACTGGGCAATTGGCAAGTGCAGTCTATGTTGGCCATGGACTGTTAGAATTTCAGCTGATGAAGGAAATTCTGCTGAAGTGGATATCGCCCTCTCTTCTTGGGAGGCACAGGTAGATGCGGCCCTGCCCTATGTATAGGATTACTTACATCAATAGGGGTTGTCAATGGTAATAAGATAAAGTTTGGGCACCTTGGATCACTAGTTAAATTTCCCATGGGTGATATGCTTTCATCATTGTTTCTAATTATATATGTTTGCAATTTTCCTGCTAGTAAACCTGCTCTCTCTATTCTATACTATGGACAATTGACAATTCACTGCCTGCAATGTTCACATTACCTCTATTCCCTTACTTGAAGTGTTTTCTTGGCATGATGTGTTATGCTGATTCCTCTGAATCAACCATAATCCTAATGCCCCGTACACACAATCGGATTTTCCAACAACAAATGTTGGATGTGAGCTTGTTGACGGAAAGTCCGACCATGTGTACGCTCCATCGGACATTTGTTGTCAGACTTTCCGCCAACAAATGTTGGCTAGCATGTTCTCAAATTTTACGCCAACAAATGTGTGTTGTCGGACTTTCCGATCGTGTGTACACGAGTCCGTCGGACAAAAGTCCAAAGTACAAACACGCACGCTCAGAATCAGTGCTCACCAAACACAACATTAGCAGAAGGAGCCCAAAGGGTGGCGCATGACTATTGAACTTCCTTCTTATCGGCTCGCCATACGTCTTGTACGTCACTACGTTCGGAATTGTTGGCCAACATTTGTGTGACCGTGTGTATGCAAGACAAGTTGGAGCCAACAACCTTCGAATAAAATTCCACGGTTTTGTTGTCGAAAAGTCTGATCGTGTGTACAGGGCATAACAGTTGGTGGCCTTGCCGGCTCAACAAATGTAGATTATCCAATGGGCTTTTGTCCAAAGGAGCCAGACAGAAAATTGTCAGCGGAACAGCGACTGCAGCCAATCAGCTGCAGGCATAACATTCACATGACTTGCATTTATGTACCTTATGCCGCGTACACAACGAGCTGACTTTTCGACCGGACTGGTCCGACGCACCGAGTCCGGCGGACAATTCGACCGTGTGTGGGCTTCATCGGACCTGCAGCTGACTTTTTCGGTCGAAAATCTGACGGAATTTAGATTTGGAACATGTTTCAAATCTTTCCGACGGACTCGAGTTCGGTCAAAAAGTCCGCTCGTCTGTATGCTAGTCCGACAGACCAAAACCGTCGCTAGGGCAGCTATTGACTACTAGCTATGAACTTTCTTATTTAGTTCGGTCGTACGTCATCATGTACAAAATCCGTCGGACTTTGGTGTGATCGTGTTTAGGCAAGTCCGTTTGTTCAGAAAGTACGTGGGAAGTCCACTGAAAGTCCATCGGATAGGCTGTCGCCGGTCGAAAAGTCCGCTCGTGTGTACACGGCATAAGATGAAAACATATATGTGATATTAGGTCCAATTTAAAAACTGACATTGCAAAACAAACTAATACCTTAGAAGAACAAGTACAACATCCACTTCCCTCCTATGCTAGTTAAGACAGGTCCTCTTCACCGTACTTTGATTTTCCATCAGCAGAGAAATAAAATCAGAAATAATCTGTGTGTGACAAACATATCTCAGGCCTCATCATAATGAGCGTCTGGGAGAATAGCCGGGAACAATCCGCTCTGTGATCCCGACATGGGCTGATGACAAAACCTGTCTGATAGAAGGAGGAGCCGAGTCTCGGAATGTAGATATGATAAAGAGATGTCTCCGGACAAATTCAGATCCATTTCCAGCTACTGATGGATGGTAGCCACTTAATAGGTGCATTCTTCACCTCAGGAGAATGCTCATCTATCCCATCACTGGATCAGATGCTCAGGACTACTGATTAAATAGTATTTCATATATAATATAATATAATATAATATAATATAATATAATATAATATAATATAATATAATATAATATGTGTGTTGGGAAGGGGGGAATAAGGTATCACACACCTGCCTATCTGTCCTCTAATCCCCAAAGAACGGGTCAGCCATATAAATATAATAATTCAGTTGATCCTGGGGAGTTAAACCACTCCACAGTCTGTTCTTTCTGGAATGCCATTGGTTAGCTTTCTTCTTTCTTTCTTTCTTTCTTTCTTTCTTTCTTTCTTTCTTTCTTTCTTTCTTTCTTTTCTTCCCTTTTACTTTGCTTTCTTTCAACCTCCTATTCTATTTTTTTTCCCTCTTCTTTTTATCTTTCGTCCCCTTCTTTTTTTCCCTCTTTCCTTGTTTTGTACCTTCCTTCTTTTCTTCCATCTATCCTTCCTCCATTCAACCATTACTTATTTTCTTGTCTTCCTTCCGTTCCTTCCCTGATTCATTCCCCCTTTCTGTCTTTCCTTACATCTTCCCTCCCCACCTTCATTTCTTTCTTCTTTGCTCCTTTGTTCATTTCTTTGTACCTTCCTTCCTTCCTCCCTCCTCCTCCTTCTTTCTTTCTTCCGCCCTCCCTCTTTTCCTTCCATCCTTCTTTCCTCCATGCCTTCCTCTTTATTTCTGTTTTGTCTTTCATCATTCCGCCACCCCCTTTATTTTTCTCCCTCCCTTCTTTCCCTCATTGTTTTCTTCTTCTTTTTACCTTTCTTTCTTATTTTTTTCTTTCTTTCCACCCTCCTTTTTTTTCATCCTTCCCTCCTGACTTTTTTATTCACTTTCATTCTTCCTTCCTCCCTTTCTGTCCTTCCTCCCCATTCTTGCTTTTTTCCCTTCTCCCCTTGTGTTTTTAATTTTGATCTTCCTTACTCCCTCCTTGCCTCCTTGTTCTTCTTCTTTTGTTCCTCCCTTTATTTCTTCCTTCATTTCTACCTTTCTACTTTTCTTTCTTCCTACCTTACTCAATACTCTACTTCCTTCCTTCCTAACTTGCTTCCCTCTCTCCCTCTTCTGCTGTCTTCCCCCTTTCTTTCCTTCCCTCTTCTTCCCCTTCCTCCTTCTCTTTTCCCTTCCAGTTTTCATTTCTCTTTATATTCCTTCTTCCATCTTTTCTCTTCTTCCTTTCTTCCTCCCTCTCCACTCGTTTTCCTTCCTTTTTTTATTCCTTACTTCCTTCCACCCTTCCTCTGTCCTTCTTTTCTCCTTCTTCCTCTCCTTCATTCCCTTCCCTTCCTTCATTCTTTTCTTCATTCCTTCTTCCTTCCTTTCTCCCCTTCTTCATTGCTTCTTTTATTCCATTCTATCCACCTTCTTCCTTCCCTCCCCTTCTTTCTCTCCCCTTTTCTTTCCTTCCTCCCATTCTTCTCTTTCATTTTAAAAGAGAAGTATGGGATTATTTTCCCCCATAATCATAAATAATGATATTTGAAGCGCTTCACAGTGTGCATGAAAATGAATATATAAGAATAAATATAAATAGTCAAATAAATCCAGCGGTGAGTAAAAATTCCTATAAAATCCAGCAATCAAAATAGTGTAAAATTATAAAAAATTAGTGACACCAAATGTGTAAAAAATTCACATAAAAAATCCACATAAAAATAAATATATAGGGATGTATTCAGAAGGTTCAATTATACAGGTGTAGAATCCTGATTGGTATAGAGCTTTTGATCACTAGCAAAGCTGTTTTAAAAACACTTGCTTAATTAAGGTGCTCATTGATAGTACCAATGTGTTTTTTGCTTCTATTCACAACCAATGTGAGAATCATAAACAGGCAGATAAGAGAAAAAAACAATCATTGTGCAATAGTTAGGATACCAAGGTACACAGGCAAACTTCAATCCACTCACGTGTGCCTTATAATGATAAGTACATCTTATAGGTGGATGCTGCATCTGTCCCCTGCCGTCTCTGCACTGAGAACCGAGCCATCCAAATACCGCCGATAGGTCGGTCCTCATAGATCCCCAAGAGGAGAGCTGCTGACTATCAATCAGCAGCTCTCCTGCTCTGCTCATTAGAGCGCTGATCTGTGGAGGGGCAGGGAGCGGCTCGCTGAGAGGCTGAGACTGCCATCAGTCCAGGCACCTGGTGGATCCCGACTTCCATTGTTGTGATGACGCGGTGCCTGGACTGATTCCTGTGACGTCAGCAGAGAGCGGACTTCAGACCGTTCTCTGCTGGAAACAGGTGACAGGAGTGCAAATGAATTGCACCCCTGTGACCCATAGGAAAAACCCAGCCTAACAAGCTTTGGCTGGAATTCTCCTTTAATGTATTTTTACCTTTCTTTCTTCCTCCCTCTCTTTCCTCTTCATTTCCTCCATTTCTTCTTACCTTTTCACCATTTTTCCTTCCTTCTTCCCTTTCTTTTTTCATTTCTTTGTCCCTTCCTTCATTTTCTTTCTTTCTTTCTTTCTTTCTTTCTTTCTTTCTTTCTTTCTTTCTTTCTTTCTTTCTTTCTTTCTTTCTTTCTTTCTTTCTTTCTTTCTTTCTTTCTTTCTTTCTTCCTCCCTCTCTTTCCCTTTCACTTCCTCCCTTTCTTCTTACCTTTTCCACTTATTCCTTCCTTCTTCCCTTCCTTTTTTTCATTTCTTTGTACCTTCCTTCTCTCAATCTCCCTCCCCTTTTTCTTTCCTTCCTCCCCCCTTTCTCCCCCCCCCCCCCCATTCTTTCCTTCCTCCCATTCTTCTCCACTGTTTTTAATGTCTTTCTTTCTTTCTTTCTTTCTTTCTTTCTTTCTTTCTTTCTTTCTTTCTTTCTTTCTTTCTTTCTTTCTTTCTTTCTTTCTTTCTTTCTTTCTTTCTTTCTTTCTTTCTTTCCTTCCTTCCTTCCTTCCTTCCTTCCTTCCTTCCTTCCTTCCTTCCTTCCTTCCTTCCTTCCTCCCTCCCTCCCTTTTATTCCTTTTCTACCCACCTTCTTCCTCCCTCCCCTTCTTCCTCTCCCCTTTCTTTTCCTTACTCCCATTCTTCTCTTCCATTTTAATGTCTTTTTGCCTTTCTTTCTTCCACCCTCTCTTTGCTCTTCACTTCTTCCATTTCTTCTTACCTTTTCCCGATTTATTCCTTCCTTCTTCCCTTCCTTTTTTTAATTTCTGTGTACCTTCCTTTCTTCCTCACTCTCTTTCCTCTTCACTTCCTCCACTTCTTCTTAACTTTTCCCGATTTTTCCTTCCTTTTACCTTTCTTTCATTTTTTTCTCCCTTCCTTCATTTCTTTTTCTTTCTTTCTTTCTTTTCTTTCTTTCTTCCTTCATCTAGCAAGTGGGTGTGGTGCTGCGCTAATCCAAATAAATAAAAAAATACATAAGTGCAGGACGTGTTACAGTGTTGATGAGTCAAAAACTAGTCACCTAGCGTGAACGTGGAGTGTGTATAATAATCAAACACCATATATAAAACATTGCGAGAACTAAATTATAATATAATATGCCCAGTCTAAAAAAGTAAATAATTGGGTCAAAATGTCCGGACTAAGAGAAATTGCAATAACATCAAGCATAAACAGTAAAGGCATGCAGTGTCAAACTTAACAAACCGTGCATATATAAGCATGTGGGTGACTAAGACATTAATAGCACAATATACAAATACCAGAAAAATAAAAACAAAAGAGTGCAATGTTACACTGTACGTCTGGAGAGATCACAAAACCTGTGACAATACACTAAAGTATCCAGTGCAAACAACCAGTGCTCAAAATTGCCTAAAGACATATATACAGTCCAGAAAAAGTGGCTTCTGCAACAGAAAAATCTCCAATGGCTCATCAATCCTCAGAGTGCCAAACAGTTTTAATTACTTTACTTCCATTTTAATTACTTTATTTACCTTTCTTTTTCTTTCTTTCTTTCTTTCTTTCTTCTTTCTTTCTTTCTTTCTTTCTTTCTTTCTTTCTTTCTTTCTTTCTTTCTTTCTTTCTTTCTTTCTTTCTTTCTTTCTTTCTTTCTTTCTTTCTTTCTTTCCTTCCTTCCTTCCTTCCTCTCTTTCCTCTTCACTTCTTCCATTTCTTATTACCTCTTTCCCCATTATTCTTTCTTTTCTTTCTTTCTTTCTTTCTTTCTTTCTTTCTTTCTTTCTTTCTTTCTTTCTTTCTTTCTTTCTTTCTTTCTTTTCCTTACTCCCATTCTTCTCTTCCGTTTTAATGTCTTTTTGCCTCTTCACTTCTTTCATTTCTTCTTACCTTTTCCCATTATTCCTTCCTTCTTCCCTTCCTTCCTTCCTTTCTTCCTTCCTTCCTTCCTTTCTTTCTTTCTTTCTTTCTTTCTTTCTTTCTTTCTTTCTTTCTTTTCTTTCTTTTTCTTTCTTTCTTTCTTTCTTTCTTTCTTTCTTCCCCCCCCCCCCAGCAGTTGTAATTTAAGACTGACTAATATTTATGAACATAAAGTGATAATAAATAAACGCACACACACACACATACACGCACACCCGATCTCCCTTGCTCTCAGATCCAGTCTACATTCTCTTGTATATATCAGGCTCACACATGTGTTTGTTTCTTAATGAGCTCTTTATTTTCCCAGATCCAGAGCCCAGATGTAGAATTCAGCTTTATCAGGGCTTTCGGTGCGACATAAAGGGACCTCTAAGCTCATTAAAATTATTGCCGGCTGTCACCTTTGCGGGAAGAAAGAAAAAAAGTTGATTTTACGGCCAAGCCGCTCGGCTCCTCGGTGTTACTGTACGCCTTCACTCTCACCTCAATTCATTCTCCAAGATTTCAGCACACCTTAGAGGCTGGTGTGGGTAGAGTGGGGGGGGGGGGGGTAATTTTTGTTAGCTTGAAAATGGAAAGAATGCAAGAATGAGAGAATATTGTCAGCTGTGAAGTTAAACAGGTGAGAGAAATGAATTATATTATCTGTTACCTAGAAGACTGCAAACAATCTTCCAGGTAAGAAGTTTACAGCTGACATCTGTGCATTGGAAAAAATGGAATATTCCACCTTTATTTTAAATATCTTCAGCTATGACTTCTAGAAACTTTTACACGTTGTTCCCTGAATATCAATATTTTTCAGTCTATTTGGGCTATTTTATACATTTTTTGCACACAAAATCTGCATTTTTTTTGCTAGAAAATTACTTTAACCCCCCCCAACAATGATATATTTTTTAGAAGCGAACACCCAAAAATGGTGGTAGTTGCAATTTTATTTATGTTGGACAATATTTGCACAACTGATAAATAACCACTTCTGGACAGCCCCACATAGATGTACTGCGTCAGGGCGGCCCTCCTGCGCGAAATCACATACCCGTATGTGATTTTGTGCACAGGGCCTAAGGATGGTAGGCGACACGCTCCCACTGTGATTGGACACAGCGGGAGCCAATCAGCGGGTGTAGCGGACGCGAAGTCCACCAGAACCCCGCTGATCGTTCTGAGGAGAGGCAGAACGGCGGTCTGCCTATGTCAACAAAGCAGACCGCCGTTCTCCCAGAGGGGAAAATGGAGGTCTTGCGTTTCTGCTAAGCAGGAACACAGATCTCTGTCTTCCCTCCAGTCAAAGCACCTCCCCCACACAGTTAAAAAGCACTTCCTAGTACACATTTAACCCTTTGATCGCCCCTGATGTTAACCCTTTCACTGAAAGTGTCATTAGTGCAGTGAGTTTGTAGATGCTTGTAGACTTTTGCGCAAAACAATCAATATACGCTTATTGGGATTTTTTTTTACCAAAAATACGTAGCAGAATACCATATTGGGCTAAATTGATGAAGAAATTAGATTTTTTTTTTTACATTTTTATGTTTTATAGCAAAAAGTAAAAAAATAGTTGTTTTTTTTTTTCCAAAATTGTCGGTCCTTTTTTGTTTAAAGCGCAAAAAATACAAAACCGCAGAGGTGATCAAATACGTCCAAACGAAAGCTCTATTTGTGGGAAAAAAAGAACAGATATTTTAATTTTATACAGCGTCGCTTGACCGCGCAATTGTCAGTTAAAGTAATGCTGTGCCGCATCACAAAAAATAGCCTGGTCATGAAGGGGGTAACTCTTCCGGGGCTGAAGTGGTTAAACATGCATTTTTAGGAAAAAAATATGCTAAAATACATTTTTGGTACGCACAAAAACATTGTGCAGCTGGGTACCTGCCAGCTGTGCGAAGCCCCTGCTCACCAATCCCACTCCCTCCTGGCAGCAGCAGTGGAGAGTCTGCCGCAATAGATCATGGGACATTCCCCAAGGGGCACAATACAATGCAAGTGAATGGAGGCTAATGGGCTGAGACTTCACTACCCAGAGATCTCTGCACAACAGAGGAGGCGAGAACAGAACTTTTTGTGGGCAAGTGGGCAAGTGGAAGTCTGGGCATTCCAGTATGGGCAGCCTGCATGGAACCCAGGTGCCCTTTTTGGTGTTCTGTGTGCCAGAAAGCCAGAGGACTGAGCCACTGTAAGGTTGCTTGTTAAGAAAGACGGAACCAGTGAGAGCATGATCGTGAGCACCTGATCGTGAGGACTGAGGACTTCTGGGACAGCAGACCGCCAAATGATCTGGACTGACCTGCTGTGGACCAGGACTGGTAAGCAGAACTACCTAGTTTAAACCCTTGCCACACATAGCGAGGCCAATAAAGACTGCCCTCCCCCCTACTTAGAAGCCCATTAGCCATCCATTGCATGGTCCTAAAGGAGTAGCTTCATTTGCACCACCTTAAAGAAGGGCCCCAATGATAGCCTGCTAATATTGACAGTTTGGCACCAGGTACTTTTCAGCCATGTTCAAGGTACCCCATTGTCAGCAACAGCGAAAAAAGTGGGGGAAGGTCAAACCTGGGACTTTAAATGGAACATGAGGGAAAGTTCACGCCCCCATCCCAATGCGTATATAAGAGTGGGGAGGTTTGGAACTTTAATGAGGCTTGCATAATGGGACCAATCAAGTTCACATAAGTCAAAACATATGTATGTTTTATTGAGACAAATGATTGACATAGCATAAAGTGGACAGTGTTGCATACATAAATCGTTAGAAAAATGGTCAATCACAATATATTGATAAAACACGTAACAGCAAGGCATGAACAAAATAAATAGTATCAATAGTACATCCTAGTCCTCCACTGACCAGGGTACACCAAACAGTAAAATATGAATGAAAAAAAAGGGGGAGATGAGGCCATCTAAAACCAATCGATGTATATGGGATGCATCAGGGTGGGCTCTACGCGTTAGTGGACTCCTATCCACTCGTCAGGAGCCAGGTGCATCCGCGTAAAAAAAAAAAAAACACCGCTGAACTGCACCAAACCACATGCCAAGGGTCCATCAATGAGCCCGGGCCGGGAGCTTAATGGATCCAAAATGGATGGAAAGCCAGATGGAGGGCGAACAGGGATCTAGAAGTACAGGCTCTATACTGAGTCAGGGGTGAAAAGATGGTAAACAGGTGATGGAATGTGACCACATCATATCAGATGGTTCCCCCCCCAGCGTCACGCTGGTACGGCACCGAGGGAAGAACACAGCGGCGAAACACACACACCCACCCACTATTGGGGCTGTATGTGCTGTGAGCACATGAATTAATTATTGTCAATGATTTTCAACCTGTTTGCATTAGTTAAATTGGGTTAGCATTACTACAGTTCAATGATTGACACCTTCTGGGTCAGTGTTCACATTATCCAGTACAGCATCTTTAATGTTGAACATGTTCAATTGCCCGTTTATGGATTCCTGCATTGTTTAACTGCCTTGCCATAATACATCCATCTAATCCACCATCCAATTCCTTGTGGCCTATTTTCTGTATTATTAATATAAAGTGATAGCATGCTAACTTTTACACAGGTGAGTCAGTGGGGACAAAGCAGCTCAGGTGTGAATGGGGAGCAGGTGTGTTTAAATTTGGTGTTATTACTCTCACTCTCTCCATACTGGTCACTGGAAGTTCAACATGGCACCTCATGGCAAAGAACTCTCTGAGGATCTGAAAAAAAGAATTGTTGCTCTACAATCAGGGGTCTCAACTGGCGGCCCTCCAGATGTTGCAAAACTACAAGTCCCATCATGCCTCTGCCTGTGGGAGTCATGCTTGTAACTGTCATCCTTGCAATGCCTCATGGGAATTGTAGTTTTGCAAACAGCTGGAGGGCCACCAGTTTGAGACCCCTGCTCTACATAAAGATGGCCTAGGCTATAAGAAGATTGCCGAAGACCCTGAAACTGAGCTGCAGCATGGTGGCCGAGACCATACAGCGGTATACAGGACAGGTTCCACTCAGAACTTGCCTCACCATGTCCACCAAAGAGGTTGAGTGCCACGTGCTCAGCGTCCTATCCAGAAGTTTGGGGTATCGTGCTTCATTAGCCAAGGGATGACAACTGTGAACTGTGATATAATATACCGTATATACTCGAGTATAAGCCGAGTTTTTCAGCACATTTGTTTGTGCTGAAAGTGTCCCCCTCGGCTTATACTCAAGTCAAGCACATTTCTGCAGCAAAAATGTCATTTTCTGAACCGACTTTGGGGCCCCGTATCTCGGGGCCACTTGATGCTAGAAACCCTAAATTTGGTGTGCAAACCCAGTGGAACTAGTACCATAACATATCCAAGCTAGTGTTCCTGGCACCAAGTGGCCCCAAGATAGGGGTCCCCAAAGTTGGTTCGGAAAATGTCATTCTCTGCTGCAGAAAGTGCTTTACATTTTCTGAACCGATATTTGGGGCCCTGTATCTCGGGGCCACTTGGATATGTTGTGGTGCTAGTTCCAAACTAGTTTGGAAAACAAATTTGGGGTTCCTAGCACTAAGTGGCCCCAAGATATGGGCCCAAATTTGGTCAACTGTGTCCATCTGCAGCAATGTAATTTCGGGACCCTTCGGGTCCAGAGACCCAAATTTGGCTGCAGATAGGGGGCATCTAGGAACTCTTAACTACCGAGTTTGAAGTTCGGGGGACCTATGGCTGCAAATGGGCACAGTGAGGCTGCAAATGGGCATTGTTGACCCTCTTTTCCACTTACAGTAGCTGCGCATTTCTCACCCTAGGCTTATACTCGGGTCAATAAGTTTCTCCATTTTTTTGTGGTAAAATTAGGTGCCTCGGCTTATATTCGGGTCGACTTATGCTCGAGTATATACGGTACGTTGCTCCAGGGTTCATTTCCACTACAGGGGAGATCAGGGGAACAGATGTTCCTCATCGCAGTGAACACACAGAGTCCAAGTTAGAAAGGTTCAACACAACTCAACCAGGCCTGGTGGGTAGGCACATTCGTCCAGAGCCACCTACGACTGTGACAGTGGTCTGTAGACTTGAAGAAGCCAACAGTGTCTGCAATGAGTAGCGGAATGCGGCCTGGCCGGTCCACACCAAAAAAGGGAAGGCTTCCAGGAGTGAAGTAGACATAGTCCCTGCACTGTCCCTATTCCTCTGGAACCTTTCCCTACCCCTAAGTACTGTCCCTGTCAGACCAGGAACTTGTCCCTACACCTGCCACTCACATAGAGCAGGCCAAACCCGAAAGCTGGAGTCTTAAATAGACTCTGCCTGAACCAAGATGACAGCTGGAGCCACATAGGGCACCAGTATTCAATCAGACAGCTGCCTCCTTGTGACGACAGGAAGTCATAGAGGAACCAAGTTCCTCACAACTTCCTTCCCCTTCTGCATTGCTGCTTCGGTTGTGTGCCACCTGCAGTGGGGAGTACAGACTGCACCCTGCCTACACGCCTGCTGAACTAATGGGGGACCATAGCCGGTACAGGAGAGTTGGCTCTACTCCACTATCGGTGGCCCTGGGTTTAGATACACTTTAAGCTCACTTTATGAAACATAAGTCATTTATGAACTGTGGATCTAAACGTGTTTTCACATCATTTTACAGGACAAACAGGAAACTGGATCCATGACACACCGACAATTCTTCCGTGACTTTATTTTAGACCAAATGGTTACTTGTGAAAGGTCCAGAATTTACAGCTTCATATTGAATTGCTTAGCACACAGTCCCCTTTGGGGATGGAGATACGTCAGGGCCGAGTTTCATCGCTGGAGAGGGTCCGTGGGCAGCCTCAATGACTCTAGCATTCAGGGGAAGGAAGCCATAAGACAATTTATAGTGGATCCCCACAACTCAGCTGTTTGCACAGAATTAATCACTTAAACGACTTTCCTTCCAGGGACCGTAGCACAAGATTTACTGCGTGAGCTACCGGAGAGCCCCGGGGCCCACATACAATGTGAATGATATAGAATCCTTGCAGGTTTTTTTTTCCTCTAAAATATGTCAAATGGCACTAAAGAGGCTCATCATAATATTATCCTAATCCCATAAAGCAAAAGGCAGATCGCAACGTTCTATAAACCGCAGTGACCTATCCACAGTCACCTTTCATTGCCGCCCTGAACTGACGATTGCTAAATACAGATTAATAATGAATGAAATCAACATACACTCACCGGCAGGGGCAGACTGACAACTCATTGGGCCCCTGGGCAATAGGAGATTATGGGGCCCCCAGGCAATAGGAGATTATGGGGCCCCCCGGGCAATAGAAGATTATGGGGCCCCTGGGCAATAGGAGATTATGGGGCCTCCGGGCAATAGAAGATTATGGGGCCCCCGGGCAATAGGAGATTATGTGGCCCCCCAGGCAATAGGAGATTATGGGGCCCCCAGGCAATAGATTATGGGGCCACGCAGTGTACACATACACACACACATACAGTATACACACACAGACACACTATACACACACACAGAATACACATACACACACTGAAAAGGTACTAAAGCTATAATCTTGGGATTTTTAAAAAAACACAGGTTTTTACATACTGTCCCTGGTTTTATTGAGGCTGGCAACCCTGACGGGGCCCCTTAGTGGCATGGGGCCCTCGGGCATCGCCGGGCATCACCGGCCACTTTATCAGGTACACCTGTTCAATTGCTTGGTAACACAAATTTCTAATCAGCCAATCACATGGCAGCAACTCAATGCATTTAGGCATCTAGACCGTGGTGAAGATGACTTGCTAAAGTTCAAACCGAGCATCAGAATGGTGGAAGAAAGGGGAGCTAAGAAAAGAAAGAAAATTCCCCCTGAGGTAGATACGGACGTTCCCTGTATCGACACGCGTTGGGGAGGGGACAGGACGGACGTACGTACAGCAGGAGATCTGTCAGGAAGGAACCCTTTTATCATCCCAATACCGGTCAGGTTTTTTATGCTGTTTGCTTGTTGCAGAATGGCGCACTGACGCGCCTGGTCTATGTGAGTACCGTGATTAATAAAACTGTTTAAACAATATTCCACCATCCAGTTCCTTTTTTTTATCAATCCGAGGTACTGTGCTAAGGGGTCCAGGAGCTTGGCTAAATCTGCAGAGCCCCAGAGGTGGTTCACACGCGTGTATTGACTGAGCTTAAATGCAAAGTCACACGCTTTGAGGTGAGCGTCTATTACCTGGGGGGGGGGGGGGGCACCTGAGTGATATCACCACGGATTGCTTTGGATTGCCTACACAGCATTTTTCAAATCGCATGGAATTTAAAAGCACTTTTGAATTGATTTAATTGGATGTCACATAAGCACACAGGAGCACTTTCTATTTAGTTATTTCTTTAGTGGATTAGGTCCACTACATCAGTGGTCCCCAACCTTTTTGGCACCGGGGACGGGCTGTGTGGAAGAAAATTGTGCCAAGGCCCGGCAAGGGGGGGGGGGGGGGGATGTACGCATGCACGGGGGGGTGGGTAGGCGAATTTCGGGGGGCAATTTATCAGGGCAATAGCTGGTGTTCTGCTGTTGGTACTTCAATCATCATGGCACCATGGTTGGTATGGTGTCAGAATGAATGAAGTGCATTATTTCTTATATTACATTGTAATATGAATGAAATAGTTCAACTCACCATAATACAGAATCAGTTGGAGCTCTGAGTGTGTCACTTTCCACGTCGCCTGCCACCAGATGAGGAATGCCACTTGCCGCGCTGCCTGCCACCAGATGAGGAATGCCACTTGCCATGCTTGCCTGCCACCAGTTGAGGAATGCCACTTGCCATGTCACCTGCCTGTGCCACCAGATGAGGAATGCCAATTGCCGCGCTGCCTGCCACCAGATGAGGAATGCCACTTGCCATGCTTGCCTGCCACCAGTTGAGGAATGCCACTTGCCACGTCACCTGCCTGTGCCACCAGATGAGAAATGCCACTTGCCATGCTGCCTGCCACCAAATGAGGAATGCCACTTGCCACGCTTGCCTGCCACCAGTTGAGGGATGCCACTTGCCACGTCACCTGCCTGTGCCACCAGTTGAGGAATGCCACTTGCCATGTCATCTGCCTGTGCCACCAGATGAAGAATGCCACTTGCCACGCTGCCTGCCACCAGTTGGGGAATGCCACTTGCCATGTCATCTGCCTGTTCCACCAGTTGAGGAATGCCACTTGCCACATCACCTGCCTGTGCCACCAGTTGAGGAATGCCACTTGCCACGTCGCCTGCCTGTGCCACCAGATGAGGAATGCCACTTGCCACATCACCTGCCAGTGCCACCAGATGAGGATTTTCACTGCATTGGTGACACTGGTTCAGTGATCGTTCTTGAGTGAGGGCAGGAGAGCAGAGATGCGGGGCGGGCGGTGGGAGATGATGTCATCTATCAGCTCCCCGCCGCACCGCCGACATTCCTCATGCTGTGAGGGCGGAAGTGCGGTGATGCTAGGCGGGCGGAGAGAGATGACATCTCTGCTCGCCAGCCCGCTTCTGTCATTCGCCCGCCCGCTTTCCTCAAAATGTCATGCCGCCTGCCGCGGCCCGGCTGTAAAGACGCTACGGCCCGGGGGTTGACGACTCCTGCACTACATGATCTTATGGACATTCATTTTGATATAACTATTTATCACATGGATGCACGTTACAGCACTTTATAGTAACTTTTTAAGAATTTGTATTTATTTGTTGCACTACTTTAACTTTTCTACAGTCAGCACAGACTGCATTTATTATTGTGTATTTCACTTGCATATCTGCACCTAGGTTATTATTGCATACACTTAATGTGTAGAGTCTATTTCACATTTGGAAGCGCAGTGTATATATTTATTTTTGCTTTTATCTGCATGGCTTTATGAGACTTGCCGACCGCCGCATGTACATATACGTCCTAAGTTTGGCGGCGGATATCGTTGTTATGGCAGCAGCTAGCTGCCATAACCCCGGTATCCCCGTTTTCGGCCGGCGGTCGGCTACAAGATAAAAGTGGTCTCTGTGGCGGATTCGCCATGAGATCACTTTTATCGGTGGCGGGAGATGGCCTCCCCCCCCACCGCGATCCGGTGCCCTCCGCCGCTTACCGGAGCCGTCGGCATCGGCGGAGGAGATCGCGTCCTTCTCCGTGCTGTGCCTGGAGACGAATGAGGGGAAGATGGCGCCCACTCGTCTCCATGACACTGCAGGGCAGAAGCGACGTCAAAATGTCACTTCCGCCCATACGATTTAAAGGCACATTTTTTTTCAGTGTCATTTTTTTAAATTACTTTTTTATTGCATTTTAGTGTAAATATGAGTTGTGATGTCTTTTTGACCCCACATCTCATATTTAAGAGGCCCTGTCATGCTTTTTTCTATTACAAGGGATGTTTACATTCCTTGTAATAGGAATAAAAGTGACACATTTTTTTTTTTTTAAACAGTGTAAAAATAAATAAAATCATGTAAATTAAATAAGAAAAATATTTTAAACATTTTTTTAAACCCCCTGTCCCGACGAGCTCGCGCACAGAAGCGAACGCATACGTGAGTAGCGCCTGCATATGAAAACGGTGGTCAAACCACACATGTGAGGTATCACCGCGATCGTTAGAGCGAGAGCAATAATTCTAGCCCTAGACCTCCTCTGTAACGCAAAACATGCAACCTGTAGAATTTTTTAAGCGTCGCCTATGGAGATTTTTGAGGGTAAAAGTTTGACGCCATTCCACGAGCGGGCGCAATTTTGAAGCGTGACATGTTGGGTAGCAATTTACTCAGCGTAACATTATCTTTCACAATATTAAAAAAAAATTGGGCTAACTTTACTGTTGTCCTATTTTTTTTAATTCAAAATAAGTGATTTTTTTCCAAAAAAAGCGCGCTTGTAAGACCGCTGCGCAAATATGGTGCGAAAAAAAGTACTGCAGTGACCGCCATTATATTCTCTAGGGTGTTAGAAAAAAAAACAATATATAATGTTTGGGGGTTCTAAGTAATTTTCTAGCAAAAAAAAAAAAAAAAACTGTTTTAACCTTGTAAACACCTAAATTCCAAAACGAGGCCGGTCCTTAAGTGGTTAACGCTTGCAGCTGGTTTATAGTGCCATTTTAGGCAATTCATAGGTAGAGGAGGCTCGCAGGACTTTCTATATATATTTGTAAAAAAAAAAAAAATCAGCTGGGCAATGTTTATCAACAACATTGCTCAGCCGCTGAAACAGAAAGATTAAAAGAAACATTGTTCCTTTTTGTATTTTTCTGTTTATTCATCTACAGTACAATGGCCTCCATAACCCAAACGCGTAGCCCTAAAGATGACCGCTTGTGAAAGTCCTTAAGAGCCCTTTCACACTGGGGCGGTTTGCAGGCGCTATTGCGCTAATAATAGCGCCTGCAAACCGACCCGAAAGTGCCGCTTCTTTCATCTCGGGGCTTTCACACTGGAGCGATGCGCTGGCAGGATGGTAAAAAAAGTCCTGCCAGCAGCATCTTCGGAGCGGTAAAGGAGAGGAGTGTATACCGCTCCTTTACCGCTCCTGCCCATTGAAATCAATTGGACGGCGCGGCTATACCGCCGGCAAAGCGCCTCTGCAGAGGCACTTTGCGGTGGTATTTAACCCTTTCTCGGCCGCTAGCGGGGGGTAAAACCGCCCCGCTAGCGGCCGCATACCGACAATAAAACGCCGCTAATAATAGCGGCGTTTTACCGCTGACGCCGCCCCAGTGTGAAAGGGCTCTTAAGTGCCTCGGGACACTATGCTTATCCAAACCCTTTTCAACAAAGTTGCGGTGCTCACCGGACCTTTTGCGGAGAGTACGTATAGTGCCACCTACCTACAGTAGGCCACATGAACAGGTCAAGCCGTACACAACATACTCAGATGAGCATGTAAAAAAATCCGGTATGATGTACTGCTTTCCATTACATGTGAAATCTTTTTGCCTATGTGTCATGTGTTTACAGTGCCTTGCAAAAGTATTCACCCCCCTCGGCTTTTTACCTATTTTGTTACATTACAGACTTTAGTTCAATGTTTTTTTTTTTTAATCTGAATTATATGTGATGGATCAGAACACAACAGTCTAAGTTGGTTGAAGTAAAATTTGAAAAATATATACATAAAACTATTTTTCAGAAATAAAAAACTGGTGATTGGCATGTGTGTATGTATTCACCCCCCTTTGATATGAAGCCCATAAAAAGCTCTGGTGCAACCAATTACCTTCAGAAGTCACATAATTAGTGAAATGATGTCCACCTGTGTGCAATCGAATGCCCTGTACACACGACCGGTTTTCCCGTCGGAATAAACGCTGAAGGTTTTTCTGACGGAGTTCTGACGGACTTCTGCTCAAGCTGTCTTGCATACACACAGTCACACCAAATTCTGACCGTCCAGAACGCGGTGACATACAACACGTACGATGGGACTAGAAAACGGAAGTAGCCACTGCGCCACCCTTTGGGCTACTTCTGTTAATCTCGTGTTAGTTTGGTGAGAGACGATTCGCGCTTATCAGCTTTTCAGTCCATTACTGCTCTTCAGTTTGTGCTTGTGGGGGTTGTATCTGTTCTTCAGTGCGTGTAGACAATTCGTATCTGTTTTTCAGTGCGTTCTTGTCCGCATTAAAAGATCGAAGAATTTGCAGTGCGAAGAATGTGTTATCTCCATAAGGAACGCTAGTTTTACCAGACCGATCGCTTCCGTCTCGTACTTGCTTTAGAGCATGCGTCGTTTTTGGTGCGTCGGAACAGGATACAGACGAGCGGTTTTTTCCGATAGTAATATTTTTCCGTCAGAAAAATATGGAACATGTTCTCTATCTAAGTCCATCTGAATTTTCTTTTTTGATGGAAAAAGTCCGATGGAGCATACACACGGTCGGAATATACAATGAAACGCTCCCATCGGACTCTTTCTGTCAGAAATTCCGACCGTGTGTATGCGGCATAAGTGTCACATGATCTGTCATTACATAGACACACCTTTTTGAAAGGCCCCAGAGGCTGCAACACCTAAGCAAGAGGCACCACTAACCAAACACTGCCATGAAGACCAAGGAACTCTCCAAACAAGTAAGGGACAATGTTGTTGAGAAGTACAAGTCAGGGTTAGGTTATAAAAAAATATCCAAATCTTTGATGATCCCTAGGAGCACCATCAAATCTATCATAACCAAATGGAAAGAACATGGCACAACAGCAAACCTGCCAAGAGACGGCCGCACACCAAAACTCACGGACCGGGCAAGGAGGGCATTAGAGAGGAGTACAGAGACCTAAGGTAACCCTGGAGGAGCTGCAGAGTTCCACAGCAGAGACTGGAGTATCTGTACATAGGACCACAATAAGCCGTACACTCCATAGACTTGGGCTTTATGGCAGAGTGGCCAGAAGAAAGCCATTACTTTCAGCAAAAAACAAAATGGCACGTTTTGAGTTTGTGAAAAAGCATGTGGGAGACTCCCAAAATGTATGGAGGAAGGTGCTCTGGTCTGATGAGACTAAAATTGAACTTTTTGGCCATCAAAGAAAACGCTATGTCTGGCGCAAACCCAACACATCACATCACCCAAAGAACACCATCCCCACCGTGAAACATGGAGGTGACAGCATCATGCTGTGGGGATGTTTTTCAGCAGTCAGGACTGGGAAACTGGTCAGAGTTGAGGGAAATATGGATGGTGCTAAATACAGGGATATTCATGAGCAAAACCTGTAGCACTCTGTGTGTGATTTGAGGCTAGGATGGAGGTTCACCTTCCAGCAGGACAATGACCCCAAACACACTGCTAAAGCAACACTTGAGTGGTTTAAGCGGAAACATGTAAATGTGTTGGAATGGCCTAGTCAAAGCCCAGACCTCAATCCAATAGAAAATCTGTGGTCAGACTTAAAGATTGCTGTTCACGAGCGCAAACCATCAACCTTGAAGGAGCTGGAGCAGTTTTGCAAGGAGGAATGGGCAAAAATCCCAGTGGTAAGATGTGGCAAGTCATAGAGACTTATCCAAAGTGACTTGGAGCTGTGATAGCCACAAAAGGTGGCTCTACAAAGTATTGACTTTAGGGGGGTGAATAGTTATGCACATGGACTTTTTCTGTTATTTTGGCCTATTTGTTGTTTGCTTCGCAATAAAAAAAAAAAATCTTCAAAGTTGTGGGCATGTTCTGTAAATTAAATGATACAAATCCTCAAACAATCCATGTTAATTCCAGGTGGTGAGGCAACAAAACAAACAAAACAAGAAAAATGCCAAGGGGGGGGTGAATACATTTGCAAGGCACTGTACACGTGATCGCTTCCTTCAGCCCATAGTACACAATCCCCCTTCCCACATCAACATCCCGAGGAGTCAGTTCTGCCACCTCAAGCATAACTGTACTCGTACACAGGACTACAATACCCATGGTCAGATACTTAAGACTAAATTTAAAGAGAAAGGCTACCCTGATGATATTGTTGATGATGCCTTTCAACACTATCTCCACCCAGATGTAAAGAGTGACAGAACCGCAACCAGTGCGGTTTGTCACACAGTTCCATACTCAATTTAGGAAGATGGAAAGGATCCTCTCAAAACACCGGTCCATATTGAGCGAGGACCGCCATCTAAAATCCACACTAACTGACCGACCTCTAGTAACTTATAGAAGAGCAAAAAATTTTAAAGCCAAAATAGCTCCTAGTAAAATAAAACCATCACGTCCTATTGCTAGTGCTCTCCTAACATTCTTCAACATCAAGGGGATGTATCAATGTAAAAAAAAACGCTATGTCTTACGTGTAAATACGTGACACGTAGGCAAAGAGATTTCACATGTAAAGGAAAGCAGTACGTCATACCGGATTTTTTTACATGGTCATCTGAGTATGTTGTGTACGGCTTGACCTGTCCATACGGCCTACTGTATGTAGGTGGCACTATACGTACTCTCCGCAAAAGGTCCGGTGAGCACCGCAACTTTGTTGAAAAGGGTTTGGACAAGCATAGTGTCCCGAGGCACTTTAACCGCTTGCCGACCAGCCGCCGCAGTTATACACTGCGGTAGAATGGCACGGGCAGGCGAATCGCTGTCGTGTTACGCCGGCTCCAAAGGCGGCCACTAGGGGCGCGCATTCGCCGCCCGCTGCTCGCCCCCCCGGAGCCGATGCGAGCGATGCTCCCGCGATCGCTTGTAACACGGCGAGAACCGGGAGCTCTGTGTTTAAACACAGAGCTCCCAGTTCTCTGAGGGGAGAAGTGACAGATCGTCTGTTCATACTAAGTATGAACAACGATCTGTCATCTCCCCTACACAGTCCCATCCCCCCTTCAGTTAGAACACACATAAGGGAACACAGTTAACCCCTTGATCGCCCCCTAGTGTTAACCCCTTCCCTGCCAGTGACATTTTTGCAGTAATCAGTGCATTTTTATTGCACTGATCGCTGTATTAATGCCAATGGTCCCAAAAATGTGTCCAAAGTGTCCAATCTGTCCGCCATAATGTCGCAGTCATGATAAAAAAAAGGCCATAATGTCGCAGTCATGCCATTACTAGTAAGAAAAATAATAATAATAAAAATGCTATAAATCTATCCCCTATTTTGTAGAAGCAATAACTTTTGCGCAAACCAATTAATATACGCTTAATGCGATTTTTTTTTTTACTAAAAATATGTAGAAGAATACGTATCGGTCGAAACTGAGAAGAAATTAGATTTTTTTATTTAAAAAAATGGGGATATTTATTATAGCAAAAAGTACAAAATATTGTGTTTTTTTCAAAATTGACGCTCTTTTTTGTTTATAGCGCAAAAAATAAAAACTGCAGAGGTGATCAAATACCACCAAAAGAAAACTCTATTTGTTGGACGTCAATTTTGTTTGGGTGCAACGTCGCACGACCGCGCAATTGTCAGTTAAAGCGATGCAGCGCCATATCGCAAAAAGTGCTCTGGTCAGGAAGGGGGTAAAATCTTCTGGGGCTGAAGTGGTTAAGGAGTTTTACAAGCGGTCATCTTTAGGCGTTTGGGTTATAGTGGCCACACCCAATCATTTCCCAAAGCAGAACGTTACAAACGGTTATGTGAGAAGGAAACTTACTGGATTTACACTTTAGATAACTTATCACCTGGGGGCCTCAATGAAATCATTGAAATGAATATTTTACTATAACCCTATCTGTTTCATAATTGGGCCATTTTCAGTTTTCACCCCTTCAAATTTATTATATTATAGACGTATCACTATTCCCCATATGAATAAATAAATAACATATACACTTCTAATAATTATTATTTCCTCATCTAGTACAATTAATTCTCTTCTAATAATAATTATACTTTTCGGTCCCCTAAGGGTGTCCTGTTTTGAGTATATACAACAAATCCAATAAATATCTAATATTGCAATTTTAATATATATTATTTAATACGCTTTTTAACTTTTTTATAGATGTACAACTATAGATCAAGGATTCAATGGTCGCTTTTTGTAAGTATTTTTATTAGTTTTTTTAAGTAGTTTTTTTTATTATTATTATTATTTTTATTTTTATATTTATCGATTTTATTAGTAATTTTATCTATATTTTGATATGTGTAATTGTCTAATAGTATTCTTAGTTCTTGGAATCGTATTATGCTTCAGGGTTTATATGTTCCTATGGTTACCTGTTCAGTCAGCCACTTGGTCTTCTGTTGAAGGTGGCGTATATAAACCCTCTTCAAAGATGGCCCCCATCAGAGCCTGAGAAAGGAGCGCGCATGCTCCGAAGGTGCACACCTCCCCGCTGACCCTGTACCCGGAAGTGACGTCACCTTGCAGTGTCCCTGTTATTTTTTTTGGTTAATTCTCCTTTAAGGGGGTGCGGCAGGGGGTGTGTCCTATGCTTACATACGTTTGCTAGTAAGTGTCCCTCATTCCCATCTCAAAATAATGGGAGGTATGAGAGTTCGCCAAATTAACCCATTGTTTGCTTTACCACTTCCCATCCTGCCCATTATCATATGACGTCCGCAGGAGGGATCTCCCATCTTGGGTGGGCGTCATATGACTTCCTGGCCATCTGGGGGGGCGTGCGGCGCCGGCGGCCCCCGCCACATCAATCGGGAGCCGATGCACTGCCCGGCGGCCGTGATGTCCGACGGGCACCCACGATTGCCCGTTAACAGAGCAGGACCATGGATCTGTGTGTGTAAACACACAGATCTATGTCCTGTCAGGTGAGAGGAGACCGATGGTGTGTTCCCAGTACAGAGGAACACCGATCAGTCTCCTCCCCTTGTGAGTTCCCTTCCCCTACAGTCACAATCACTCCCTAGGTAACACAATTAACCCCTTGATCGCCCCCTAGTGTTAACCCCTTCCCTGCCAGTGACATTTATACAGTAATCAGTGAATTTCTATGGCACTGATTGTTGTATAAATGTGAATGGTCCCAAAATGGTGTCAAAAGTGTCCGATGTGTCCGTCGCAATGTCACAGTCACGATAAAAACTAGTAAAAAAAAAATTAAAATGCCATAAAACTATCCCCTATTTTGTAGACGGGATATTTATTATAGCAGAAAGGAAAAAATACTGTGTTTTTTTTCAAACTTGCCGCTCTTCTTTTGTTTATAGCGCAAAAAATAAAAACCGCAGAGGTGATCAAATACCACCAAAAGAAATCTCGATTTGTGGGGAAAAAATTATATAAATTTCATTTGAGTACAGTGTTGCATGACCGCGCAATTGCCATTCAAACTGCAACGGCGCTGAAAACTGAAAATTGGCTTGGGCAGGAAGTGGTTAAAAATGCCCAGTGTATATGAGGCCTTAGAAGTATAAGAAGACAATGACTTTCCTGAGCCCTGTCTCTGCCTATAACTAACACTTGCTGAGGGAACATGGAAGAAGTTGGGAGGGTCTAGCTAGATCTGAACTAACTAGTACTAAACAGGAGAGAAATACAGAGGAAGATACCAAAATCACATAAGTAAACAAGCTGTAGTGGCCCAAAACCACCACTAGATGTCAGCATACTACAGAAAAATAATAAACCTCAACACAGAAAGATGAAAGTGAGGCACAACACAGCAATATATTTAAAGCGGGGTTCCACCCAAATTTTGAACAATATCTGTATGTATTCTCTTCCTTGCCTAGATGCTGACATGCCGTTTAAAAAAATGTAAATCGCCGTAATTACCTTTTATTTTTCTATTCTTCTTTGCACTTCCTGGTTCTCCTCCCGTGGGAGTAGGCGTGTTTCTAGCCTCTCCCAGACCCCTGGGAGCTAGTCTCAGGCTTCCCAGGATGCCACTGAGCATGTGCGGGAACGAGCGGTGAATGCTGGGAGCACAGCATTCACCACATCCAGGAAATAAATGCTTGTGGGCTTCAAATGCCCACAATGAAGATGGAAACCGCCTGCAGTGAATGATATAAGTTATTCTTTCCGACGAAATCTGACACAGGCGGACATATTACACACAATATGTGAGTATGTAATGCTGAGAAGAAAAGTTTGTGAACGAACTAAAAAAAAAAAAAAAACGATAGATAGGTGGACCCCCGCTTTAAGGATATGTTAATGAATACAGAGTATCATTCATTTGTGCATATTGTATCAATTTAGAGTTTAGATTCAAATTGTTTTGGAAAGAAAGAAGTACTAGACATGTGAAGAACGAAAACATTTGTTTAGTTAAATTTGTTAAATTCATTTAATTCATTTTCAGAATCTGCTTCCTTTCGTTTATTCGTTTTCTAATTCAATTTGAATTTTCAGAATTTGGTCGAACTGAATTTAATTCGACCCAATTTGGAAAATTAGAATCGCCATTTGAATTTCAAAATATTCTATTCGAAAGTCAAATTTTTGAAGACGGTTACATTCTTTCTATTGCATTCTATTATTTTCTATTATATTCTAATCTATTTTATTCAAATTTGAATTTATTCTATGCAAAATTTGAATTTCAGAATATAGTTATATTCTTTCTATTTTATTTTATTATTTTCTATTCTATTCTATTCTAAGCTAATCTAATCCAATTCAAATTTATTTATTTATTCCATTTGAATTTCAGAAGACAGTTATGTTCTTTCTACTTTATTCTATTCTATTGTTTTTTTTCTATTCTGTTTTATTTTTATTTTCTATTCTATTCTTTTCTATTCTATTCTAATGTATTATTTTCAAATTCAAATGTATTCTATTAGAATTTTGAATTTATTCTATTTGAAATTCGATTTTGCAATATTGTTCTATTCTTTCTATTTTATTCTATTCTATTATTTTCTATTCTATTCAAATCTATTCTATTCAAAATGTACACTTTGGAAGACAGTTATTTCTTTATATATTTTTTTATTCTATTGTTTTTTTCCTATCCTATTCTTTTCTACTCTGTTCTTTTATTTATATCTCATTCAATTCTAATCTATTCAAATTTGAATTTATTCTATACAAAATTTGAATTTTAGAAAATGGTTATATTCTTTCTATTCTATTGTATTCCTTTCTATTCTATTCTATTCTATTCTATTCTAATCGAATCTATTAAGATTCAAATGTATTCCATTCGAATTTCGGAAGACAGTAATATTCTTTCTATTTTATTCTATTCTATTATTTTTCTAATCTATTTTTATTTTCTATTCTATTCTTTTCTATTCTATTATAATCCATTCTATTCAAATTCAAATTTATTCTATTCAAATTTTGAATTTATTCTATTTTAATTTCGAATTTCGGAATATAGCTATATTCTTTCTATTTTTTTCTATTCTATTATTTTATTTTCTATTGTATTCAAGTCTATTTTATTCAAATCTATTCTATTCAAAATGTACACTATTGTTTCTTCTATTCTATTTTTTTCTATTCTATTCTTTTATTTCTATTTTATACTATGCTATTAATTTCTATCCTATTCTAATCTATTTTGTTGTTTTTCTATTCTATTCCTGTATTTTCTATTTTATTCTGTTCTTTTATTTTATTTTCTATTCTATTCTGTTCTTTTTTACTCTATTCTATTCTATTCTTTTCAATTCTATTTTATTCTTTTCTTTTCTATTGTTGTCTATTCTATTCTATTCTTTTTTCTTTATTTTTTTTAATTCTATTTTACTCTATTCTTAATTTTGAATTCAAATTTTGATTTTGAATTCGACTTAGTTTTCAAATTCAATCAGAATTTTCGGTCGAATTTCATTTCATTATTTCAGATTTGTTTAAATTCGTTACTATTGTAACTCGGAGATTCTAATACATCCGAATTTTCTGAATAACAATTTTTTTTTCTGAATTTTGGTTCAGAATGAAACACACTGCACATATCAAAGAAGTACAGCCACCTGTCAGCCGACCGGTATGTCCGCCATGAAGGTATGGGCTCCTACGTGCTGTGGTAGGGAGAACGCCCATCAGTGGAGGACTCTATGGCTGAGCCGTTGAGCCTGTGTAAACTGCGGCCTACTGAAGAATAACTGTGTGAAGTAGGTTAGGGCACAGCTGTGTTTTGCTTCCATCGACTGATTAAACAATCCTCCCGGAGCGAACGTACCGGCTTTATCTTCCTGCAATTACCAGCAAACACATTTCACAGCAATCAGCGTGGAGAGCACAATACAGCCGATGAGGGATTCCAATAAGCAAAGCAGGCTGACGCGTTTGATATCTTTCCTTCCATAAACACAACAATGCTGCAGCTCGTTTTCTTCCAGCGTGAAGCTGACAAGGTTCTTCACTTGAAGGAAAAGTCCACTTTTTTTCGTGTCCTCATTACTGTTTGGTGGCTCAAGGCAACAAGTGAGAGCTGAAAAATTTCGTTATTCAGAGATTTGGATATATCCGAATACCCGAACTACAATATAAACAAATTTTACCGAATGCTCCGAACAACGGAAGGAAATTCGTCCAAATTTCGGAAATTCGGACTGAAATTCGAATCGAATTTTTAAATCGAACTGATTTAAAAATTAAACTGATCAAGAAATTAGATTTTTATTTTTTTTTTATTTTTTCATTGAATATGTTTTACAGCCGAAAGTTTAAAAAAAAATTCAAAATTGTCGCTCTTTTTTTGTTTATAGCGCAAACAATAAAAAACACAGAGGTGATCAAATACCACCCAAAGAAAGCTCTATATGTGGGGAAAAAAAGGACGTAAATTTTATTCCGTCTCTGACGGTTTTTCCGACGGAGTTCCGCTGGAAACGGACTTGCCTGCACACGATCACAGCAAAGTCCGATCGTTTAGAACGCGATGAGGGACGACGGGACTAGATAAAGGAGGTTCAATAGCCAGGAGCCAATAGCTGCCCTTGCGTTGTTTTTGGTCCGTCGGACTAGCATACAGACGAACGGTTTTCCCGATAGGAACTGATTCAGAAAGATTTAAAACCTGTTCTATTTCTAAGATCCGTCAGAATTTTCAAAAGAAAAAGTCCGATGAAGCCCACACACGATCGAAATGTCCGACGGAATGATTCCGTCGGACCTTTTCTGCCGGAAAGTCCAGTCATGTGTACATTAGTACATTAGATGTAAATGGAGCTTTAGTGTCAGTGTTTTGGGTAGAAAAAAAAAAGTGCATATCAACGCCAATGAAATAAGTGCAATAAATATTATTCTCGACACCCATAAATGGCGTTCTCGGAGAGGAATAAAAATGTATTTTTTAGCGTGTTTTCACAATCCCGCCATTCTGTTTCTCTCCGGGGGTGACAAATATATCTTTATTCATGAACCTTGTTTACATATTTGTGGCTTCTGCTCGTAAAAATTCTTGTCACCGAGGGAGAAAGGATTGCAGTTCCCCAACCTCCCGCAAACCATTTTTTCTTATAGGAAAACTTTTGGAACGTGGCAACGATGAATCTCACATTGTAAAGATGAGCAAACCAGGACTTGGCAGGAGGATTTCGAGATCATATGTTTGTGTCAAAGATTTCTCCTGAACTTCTACGCAGAAAGAAATTAATGGTTCCTAGAAAGAGATATAAACTTCCATCCCCTCTCCCCTCCTTTACCTTGACAGATCCCAGTAAAAACTGACATCATTGGAGCGCGTTGTGTCTTTGGAGAATAGATTGGAAGATTCAACAGAAACGTAAATGAAAATTGATGGTATTATGTTTATAAATGATTCATGTTTTATTTTTAAAGAGTTGTTCCATTAGAACACGGGTCTCCAAATTTTTCAGTATGAAGGCCACGTCCCAAGTATTGGGACGCCTGCCCTTACACGCACATGAACTTTAATGGCATCCCAGTCCGTAGGGTTCAACATTGAGTTGGCCCACCCTTTGCAGCTATAATAGTTTTACTCTTCTGGGAAGACTGTCCACAAGGTTTAGGAGGGTGTCTATGGGAATGTTTGACCATTCTTCCAGAAGTGCATTTGTGAGGTCAGGACTCTGTGAAGGCCAGTCAAGTTCCTCCACCCTAAGCTCGCATATCCACACTATATTGCCAAAAGTATTGGACCACCCCTCCAAATCATTTGGTGGAGGGGGGCATTATGGTGGGGGGTTGTTTTTCAGGGGTTGGGCTGGGCCTCTTAGTTCCAGTGAAGGGAACTCTTAAGGCGTCAGCATACCAAGACATTTTGGACAATTTCATTCTCCCAACTTTGTGGGAACAGTTTGGGGATGGCCCCTTCCTGTTCCAACATGACTGCGCACCAGTGCACAAAGCAAGGTCCATAAAGACATGGATGAACGAGTTTGGAGTGGAGGAACTTGACTGGCCTGCACAGAGTCCTGACCTCAACCCAATAGAATACCAGAGTCCTGACTTCAACCTGAATGAATACCAACATCCGTGCCTGACTTCACAAATGGGCTTCTGGAAGAATGGTCAAACATTCCCAGAGACACACTCCTAAACCTTGTGGACAGCCTTCCCAGAAGAGTTGAAGCTGTGATAGCTGCAAAGAGTGGGCCAACTCAATATTGAACCCTACGGACTAAGACTGGGATGGCAATAAAGCTCATATGCATGTAAAGGCAGGCGTCACAATACTTTTGACAATATAGTGTATGTTTTAATTGTTCCACTTTATCAATTTACAAAATACAAAGTGAGCGAACAGAAGAAAAATCTAAATCCATTCAATATTTGATGTGATCACCTTTTGGCTTTACACCAGCATCAATTCTTATGCCCCGTACACACGGTCGGATTTTCCGACGGAAAATGTGTGATAGGACCTTGTTGTCGGAAATTCCGACCGTGTGTGGGCTCCATCACATATTTTCCATCGGATTTTCCGACACACAAAGTTTGAGAGCAGGATATAAAATTTTCCGACAACAAAATCCGTTGTCGGAAATTCCGATCGTGTGTACACAAATCCGACGGACAAAGTGCCACGCATGCTCAGAATAAATAAAGAGATGAAAGCTATTGCCCACTGCCCCGTTTATAGTCCCGACGTACGTGTTTTACGTCACCGCGTTCAGAACGATCGGATTTTCCGACAACTTTGTGTGACCGTGTGTATGCAAGACAAGTTTGAGCCATCATCCGTCGGAAAAAATCCTAGGATTTTGTTGTCGGAATGTCCGAACAAAGTCCGACCGTGTGTACGGGGCATAACACTTGCAATAAGTCGGGGATTTTGTAGGATTAGAGTCAGGTGTATCATTAATCAATTATACCAAGCAGGTGCTTGTAGGTAGGTAGAGGTTACTGCTGCCCTAGTGGGAAGTAAGGGGTTAACTATATTTCTAGGTTTTTCTTGGGTCCGACCCTCTGGTCCTGTGTGCTATAAAAGGAACAAGAGCCCGGATCCTGGGAGGTGGGACTGAGCCTGGCAACAAGACACAAGGTCAAGGTCTCCCAGGCAAAGATGGTTTCAAGATGTGCTGTTCAAGCTGTTTTGAAGAAGCACAAAGAAACAGGCAGCATTGAGGACTGTAGACGCAGTGGTTAGCCAAAGAAACTTAATAAAACAGATGAAAGACACATCGTGCTTACTTCCCTTCCACCTCAGAAGATGTCCAGCAATGTCATCAG
Organism: Aquarana catesbeiana; assembly: GCF_042186555.1. Taxonomy (NCBI): domain Eukaryota; kingdom Metazoa; phylum Chordata; class Amphibia; order Anura; family Ranidae; genus Aquarana; species Aquarana catesbeiana. The sequence goes on along the minus strand of NC_133330.1, from coordinate 334,942,398 downwards.
CACAGAACTGGTGGAAACCAGAGGGACCCAGGTACACCCATCTACTGTCTGGAGAAGGCTGGCCAGAAGTGGTCTTTATGGAAGAGTTGCAGCCAAAAAGCGTGGAAACAAGGCTAACAGACTCAACTATGCAGGAAAACATAGGAACTGGGGTGCAGAAAAATGGACTTGAGAGCCAAAATGTGAAATATTTTGCTGTAGCGGGAGTCAGTTTGTTGGGGGGGAAGGGCTAGAGAGCGGTACAATAATGAGAGTCTGCAGGCAACAGTGAAGCATGGTGGAGGTTTCCTGCAAGTTTGGGGCTGCATTTCTGCAATTGGAGTTGGAGATTTGGTCAGGATCAATAGTGTCCTTAATGCTGAGAAATACAGGCAGATACTTATCCATCATGCCATACCATCAGGGAGACGTGTGATTGGTCCCATATTTATTCTGCAGCAGGAGTCCAGACAACCACCCCAAACATACAGCCAATGTCATTAGGAACTATCTTCAGCAAAAAGAAGAACAAGGAGTCCTGGAAGTGATGGTTTGGCCCCAACAGAGCCCTGATCTCACCATCATGGAGTCTGTCTGGGATTACATGGAGAGACAGAAGGACTGGAGGCAGCCAACATCCACAGAAGATCTGTGCTTAGTTCTCCAAGATGTATGGAAAAACCTAGGTTTGAAGGCAAAGGATAGTGACACCACAAATTGATTTGATTTGAATTTTCCTTTGGTTCATTAACTTTACATTTTGTCGATAAAATAAACTATTAACACTTCTATTTCTAAAAGTATTCTTCATTGACGGCATTTTTTCACTCCTGCCAAAAAACTTTTGCACAGTAGTATACTTTACTTTAACGGGAGGCCATTGTTCTACTCTAAATGCACATCTCCAGAGTCTTGCAAATGTATTCACCTTTATTAATCCCAAACCAGATTGCATTAAGAAAAACTAAGCATTTCATTTTGATTGGAGAACCCCTTTAAAGCCTTTATTTACTACGGCCAGTCCGCACTGAATAGTTTATCTATGTATTTTATGAAATATCATCACTGTACATTTGTTTAGACTGCTCCTTATCTGGGCTGTACAGATCTGAAAGTCTGGGGTCGTTATTTTTGGCGGGCTACAAAGAAATCACAGCATTCAGAATCAAATTCCTCACATAAATATTATTGGACACATCTGACGAAGTAAAAAGTTCCTGCTTTTATGGATGGCCTTATCAAGTGAACAAAACTGGCGGCAGCTGAGCTGTTGGCAGTTTAGACGGCCGATCTAAAACAATTACATTTCAGAAATAGTTGAGGTCATGGCCAGCTATAAAAATTAACTAATCACATTTCTAATAGAATTGTACTATGGTCATGTCCAGTGGTCAGTCATGTTGGAGGTGTAGTGTTCTATGTATTGAGTGTAATAGAATTGTATTATGGTCACGTCCAGTGGTGGGTCATGTTGGGGGTGTAGTGTTCTACCCTGTTTCCCCGAAAATAAGACCTAGCGTGATTGTCAGTGATGGCTGCAATATAAGCCCTACCCCCCAAATAAGCCCTATCCTGTTTCCCCAAAAATAAGCCCTACCCTGAAAATAAGACCTACAAGGACTTTAACTAGGGCTTATTTGGGGGGTAGGGCTTATATCGCAACCATCACCGACAATCACGCTAGGTCTTATTTTGGGGGAAACAGGGTATGTATAGAGTGTAATTGTCAGAAACCATGAAATCAGACCGGGACAGAAGTACAGTTAAATCACACTTGTTTAATAAAAGTAAAAAGAACAAACGTAGTCAAAACATAGCCAAAGTTCAGTAACCGGAACGGATAGTCAGCCAAGCCAGAAGTCAGGGATCAAAGCAGTGGAACAGCAAGCAGGATCCAGAGCCAGAAGGGATGTCGGCAAAGCCAGTTTTTAAACAGGAACGCAGGAGATGTTTCTTGTGATGTTGACCAAGGCGAAGGCAGAGCTCCTCTGGACTGGTTGGCTTAAGTAGGCAGGACTGACGAGCAGGATATCAACAACAGCTGAGTAACTGTGGAGAGAGATGTCAGCTGGCAATTAGGCGACAGCTGAGCTGCCAGCTCTGAGAAGGAAGGGCTGAGCCCAGCCCTGACAGTAATAGAATTGTATGACGATCATGTCCAGTGGTGGATCATGTTGAAGGTATAGTGTTCTATGTATAGAGTGTAATAGAATTGTATTAAGATCATGTCCAGTGGTCGGTCATGTTGCAAGTGTAATGTTCTATGTGTAGAGTGTAATAGAATTGTATGATGATCAGTTGATCGTGTCCATTGGTTGGCCATGTTGGGGGGTGTAGTGTTCTATGTATATCGTGTAATAGAATTGTATTATGATCATGTCCATTGGTTGGCCATGTTGGAGGTGTAGTGTTCTATGTATAGAGTGTAATAGAATTGTATGATGATGGTATTCAGTGGCCGGTCACATTGGGGGTGTAGTGTTCTATGTATAGAGTGTAATAGAATTGTATTATGATCATGTCTACTATTGGGTCATGTTGTGGATGTAGTGTTCTATGTATATAGTGTAATAGAATTGTATTATGATCACATCCAGTGGTTGGCCATATTGGAGCTTTAGAGTCCTCCTTTGGATGTTGTTTATTATGTCCTTGTTGAAGGCAACTACTGAATGATTGGTCATCATCTGTATAGAGTATAATAGGGTTGTATTAGGATCATATCCCATGGTGGGTCATGTTGGAGGTGTAGTGTTCTATGTATAGAGTGTAATAGAATTGTATGATGATGGTATTCAGTGGCCGGTCACATTGGGGGTGTAGTGTTCTATGTATAGAGTGTAATAGAATTGTATTATGATCATGTCTACTATTGGGTCATGTTGTGGATGTAGTGTTCTATGTATATAGTGTAATAGAATTGTATTATGATCACGTCCAGTGGTTGGCCATATTGGAGCTTTAGAGTCCTCCTTCTTTGGATGTTGTTTATTATGTCCTTGTTGAAGGCAACTACTGAATGATTGGTCATCATCTGTATAGAGTATAATAGGGTTGTATTAGGATCATATCCCAAGGTCTGTCATGTTGGAGGTGTAGTGCTCAATGTAGAGAGTGTAATAGATTTGTGTTATGAAGGTGTCCAGTGGTGGGTCATGTTGGGGTTGTAGTGTTCTATGTATAGAGTTTAATGGAATTATATGATGATGGTGTCCAGTGGTCGGCCATGCAGGAGGTGTAGTGTTCTGTCTATAGAGTGTAATAGAATTGTATTATGATCATATCCAGTGGTCTCTCATGTTCGGGTTGTAGTGTCCTTCACATAGGGCAGCCTTTCTCAACCTTTTTACTCCATAGGAGCTCCTGAAATAATTTTTTCGTCTCAGGGAACCCTTGCAAAAGCGAAATCATTGATGGTTAGTGGGAAAAATTCCCCTTACATTAGTGGCAAGTGGGAAGAATGTCCTGCTTACAGTGGTTTACAGAATGCCACCCGTACGGACAGCTAAAAAGATTATTGGCTTTATACAGCTGGCCTTGCCAAGTGGCATAGAGGGTTGACCCCAGAACTATGCAAGCACCATCACATGGGAGGTCAATTAGCCACAGCTCAAGGAATGCCTAACAACCTCTAGTGTTCCAAGGAACCTTGGTTAAGAACAGCTGGTATAGAGTGTAGTAGGATTCTGTTATGATCCCGTCTGGCAGTTAATTTTGTTGGGAGGGATGTGGTGTTTTGTGTCTGTATACAGTATATTATAATTTGCTCATGTTTATATCTAGTACTTTCTAGAAGTATAAAGTTCAATTATTGTTATAGGAAGTCAGGCCATGTTTTTTTGGGCCTTGCATTGGTTTTTAATTTAACAGAACACTTTCTAGGCAAAACCTTGATGGTAGCCATAGTACAAAATAGAAAGATTTAGTATATTTTCCATCTAATAACAATGCAGCAGATGGACTTTCTTTGTAAGATTTGGGAATCTATTCAATCGTGGCCCCAGCAGAGTGACATCACAATGTTCGCTCCCGCACAGCTGAACTCTGCTGTTATCAGTTACACAAACAGCAAACGAGACCTGAATTCCAAAGACATTAATTTCAGCCATAAAAATATAAATAGAACTGTTTTCTTTTTGTGTAATCTGTTCAGCTGCCAAGAGATTCACACTGGAGATCGGACTGAAATGAAAATATGATAAGAAAACAGGTTCTGTTTTTTTCATGGGTCTCTATTTTTCATATTAAACTTCGGCAATAATGTTAGACCTCTGGGTGATATTAATCCCCTCCGCATTGAGCTGTGATGTTTGTGGATTGCAATCTTGTTAAACTTTAATATTTTGCTTTAGAACAGTCATTGGAAACCTGAAGAGCTCCGGCACCCTAGGAGCTATGAATTTCACCATGGCTTCCAGTCAAGGCGATTACAGGATATGCCAGTACGTGCAATGCTGCAGGCCCTCAACATAACCATCTGTAAGGTTCAAAATACCTTCCATCTACCTTTCTAATTACAGTCACCACCAGGATATCGCACCTTCCATCATGACCCTTAATAAAGTAGAAAATACTCTGACCTTCTCCCTAAACTTTACGATTACACCACCTCCGGGACCTCACACCCTCCAATATGACCCTAAACAGGGTAGAAAATACTTTTGTCCTGACCTTCTCTCTACCTTTCTAATTACTCATCAGCGTGATATCACACCCTCCAACGTGACCCTCCATAAGATAGAAAAAACTCTGCACCTGTCCTTCTCTCTACCTATATGATTACACCGCCACTGGGACATCACACCCTCCAACATGACCCTCCATAAGTTAGAAAATACTCTGCTCCTGAACTTCTCT